>NC_049260.1:22832311-23175311 GCF_011100685.1 Canis lupus familiaris | reverse complement strand
TTGAATTTATTTTTGTGTATGGTGTAAGAAAGTGGTCTAGTTTCATTCTTTTGCATGTTGCTGTCCAGTTTTCCCAACACCATTTGTTGAAGAGATTATCTTTTTTCCATTGGATATTCTTTACTGCTTTGTCAAAGATTGGTTGACCATGTAGTTGTAGGTCCATTTCTGGGTTTTTCCAGACTGATGAATGGACTAAGAAGTTGTGATATATATCTACAATGGAATATTACTCAGCTATAAAAAAGAATGAAAAATTAAAAATAAATAAAAATAAATGAAAAAGAATGAAATCTTGCTATTTGCAATGACATGGATGGAGCTAGAGTGTGTTATGCTAAGCAAAATCAGTCAGTCAGAGAAAGCAAATACCATATGAGTGATTTCACTCATGTGGAATTTAATAAATGAAACAGATGAACATGGGAAAAAAGAGAAAGAGGCAAACCATAAACCAGGCTCTTAACTAAAAAGAACGAACTGAGGGTTACTGCAGAGAAATTGGAGAGGATGGGTTAAATGGGTGATGAGTATTAAGGAGGGGACTTATGATGAGCACCGGTGTTATATGTAAGTGATGAACCACTAAGTTCTCCTGAAACTAATATTACACTATATGTTAACTAATTGGAATTTAAATAAAAACTTGAAACTACAAAAATATAAACATATTTTTTTTAAAAGTAAATAAATAAAAAAGAAGGAGACCCTGCCATTTGTGACAGTATGAATGGATTTGGAGGACATTGTGCTAAGGGAAATAAGATAGACACAGAAGGACAAATACTACATGATATTAATTATATGAGAAATCTAAAACAGTCAAACTGATTAAAGCAGAGAGAATGGTGGTTGCCAGGGGCTGGGGAAGGGGGAAACTGAGAGGTTAAGTCAAAATGTATAAAATTTTGTTTATAAAAGATGAGTAAGTCTTAGAGATCTACTGCATGGCATAGAGCCTGTGGTTAACAATACTATTGTATATTTAAAAATCTGCTATGAAGGTCCTAAGTTTTGTTATCACAAATTAATTAATTAATTAAAAGGTGGTAGAAAACTTTTGGAGGTGTTGGATAGATTTGTGGTATAAATCATGGTGATGATTTCATGGATGGATACATATCTCTAACTCATCAAGTTATATGCATTAAATATGCACAGCTTTTTATATGTCAATCATACCACAATAAAGTGGTTTTAAAAATACAGTTCTTGATTTAAGACATTGGCTTGGAGAAATTAAATGTCGGCTTACAGATGAGTATAGGCTCATTCATTCTACCGTGTCTCATCATATGACTAGAATATGTTTTGTTACTGGTGTCAATACTGGATTTACTTTATTTTTGCATATTTGAGGTTAGAACTTGTCAAAGATGTTCATCTTGTATATATTAATATGTGATTTATGTAAAAGAATGTGCACTTAAATACAATGAGGGAAGGGAGAATTAATTTGCATTCATCACATCTACAATAAATACTTCAGGTTACTTTTGGATATACTGTATCATGTATTTGTTCAAGTATTTGATAATAAAACAGAACATTATTTAACTGCCATTTTAGAGAGGATAGAGAAGGGAAGAATTTAGCTATTCCTGGGAAAGGCTATATGAATAAAGATGTGATTATTTTTAACATATAGAAGTATTTAAAGGTGAATGTGTGCTTTAAAGAGGAGCACATCAGTATTGGTATACATCTTAAATTCCTGTAGTATTCTTTACTTATAAAGTAAAACACATGCATCAAATGGTTTATCAATTGAGCAACATTATCTCTGTTAAGAGTCCAAGTCATGAAGGACATGAAATTTCTGTATTTCTATGTTATATGAAAAAAAATTAATTCTTACTTATAAAAAGGGATTAAATGTCAGATAAGAGCTAAAATCAGTAATTTTATTCTTGGAGAAATCACTGTGGTATGCTAAAAAGATATATTTTGAAAGAGCTTAATTTCTGTCCTATGGGCTTCCCTTTTCTAAGGCTATTTTTTGTGGAATTGAGCTATTAATGCTATTTTACTATGTGATACTTTTTTGACATTCATAGGACAAATATTTCAAATGGGACATTATATCTTGAAAGGATAGATAGCTAAAAAAATAAAATAATATGCAATCCTCTCTCTTTCTTTTCACAATAACCACAACTTGGCCTTTGATCTGACTTGAGACTCCTTATCCCTCTGTACAACATAGTGGGAGGAGGCTTATTCTGCTGGAATTAAGTAGGCCAAGATGCCATGTGATAGTAATAATCACTTCTATCTCTCCTAATGTGGAGTTCTTAGATGCTATTTGGTAAAGACAGATGTGTAATACATTTTCTGGATTTTTTCTCCATTTCTTCTGTCAGTTAACATATTATTTTTTTTCTTTAAGAACTCTAAAAATTTCATGTCAGTGAACAGGAACAGAATATTTTACAGAAAAATTTCAAAGAGTTTTTTTGTAAAGATGCACCCCTAGTGATGAAGTGTTTGTGCTGGGAATGATAAGGGTAGTTTCCCTATTGTTCACACAGCAGGCTGTCATCTTTTTCTTCTTAATAGGGAAAGGTCTTATCCTCAGCAATGCTTCACGAGTTTTTCAGTTACTTGGCAACAATAATAAAAAAAGACACAAGCGGTAAAGGACCCATCATCAACATCATGACAAATAGTTGTGCCTCAGCTGGTTTTAATGGCCATATGGAGACATTAAACTTATTACTTTTAAGAATTAAACCCAATGCTTATGATCAGATTAAGCCCTGATATGTACAGCATTGTAACATTTTACCTGTTGTATGTGAATTAATATGTAGAAAAAAGTGAATAAATATGAGGCATTCACTTGAATAAACAAACAAAGCACCCCTGGAATGCACAAGACAGGCACAGATTTTTATAATTTAATTATCAGGATACGTAATTTTTGGCACATCCTTATGATCACTTCCAGCCGATATTACAAAGCATCATACTATATGTATGATGATGTCTGTTGGTAAAGAATAATAAATAGGAATAAATACTCAATTGAGAAATGCTGCCATTAAAAAATAGTAAAAACCAATCAGGATATGGAGGAAACACATCATGGGATACAAACACTAACAAATGAAATTACCTCTAGTAAAAATCAATAACATAACCATACTGAACATAAGGGAAAAGAACTAACCTAAATAAATTTAGAAAACAATTATGTGACTGGATGCAGAAAGACAAATACCAAAAGAACTATGCACAAATGCTGTTACATAATCAGTAAATGTGTTTCTCACAGAGGAGTTGATAAGACATTCTGAAACTAATTTATGTGTATACTGGAAATGAACAAATAAGTAAATAGGTAATAAATAATAAAACTAAGATTTATTACTATTGGAGAAAGAAATTATAAGTAAAGAAAGTAGGGAAATAAAATGATTCCTGTGGGGGTGAATTGGAATCTGAAGTATCAGTATCGACTCATTATACACACACAGAGAGATAAAAATAGATATGTGTGTATACATGAGTTAGTATACAAATATTTCCCAGCCCTGTCTGCTGAGAGGGCCTGGAAGCCAAGGTATTCCAGTAGAACTTAGCATACCTAGCTAGTGCCAAGATCTTGGTTTCTTTCTTTCTTTTTTTTTTTTTTTTTTTAAGATCTTGGTTTCTAAGCATCATTCTTCTATAAAAGGAACAAGGGATTTGTGTCTCTAAGAATCTTTTAGGGCTGGGACAGGGAAAATCAAGCTGAGCTTGGAACATTTTGTGGGACCAGAAAAAAAAAAAGAAAGTTCTTAAAAGATATGGAGAGGGGAGCATTGCTGAAAGAATACGACATTAGGAGAAGGAGCTCCTAATGGCCAAAGCTTTGAGCAACAAAATAAATAATGCTAGTATTGGATTATAACCTAAAGAATAAAAACATATTCAAGAGTCTATAAGTATATAAATAAATCCTTGATTAGTATATAGATAGAATATATATGACAGTTACTCCTTGTATTGGAATTGCAATTAATAACTGTTTAAAGAAGAGAAATAAAACACCATTAGGCAAATACCACAGTGGTGGTTATTGCATACTTGATCTACTACTGGGTGCTAGAATCAGTGGGTTTGTGGAGAGAAGATACTTTTATAAAGTATCTCCCCAATATACTTGTTGACTACAGGAGAAATTACAGTAATATCATGGTGGAAATGTCCATCAGAGACCACTGTAACCAGATGATCAAGGTCAGTGTCACCAGTAACACTGAAATAGGTTGTGATATGTGATACTGTGATATATTATGCTGAGAAAGACATGGTTCCATTTCTACCATTTTTCTTTCCAAAGAAGTAATGCCTTAGTCTAATAATGAGAAGATACTAGATAGGCCCAAATTGGTAGATGTTCAACAAAATAACTGGTCAATACTCTTTGGGGCTGTCAGTGTCATGAAAAACAAGGAGAGACTGAGGAACTGTTGCAGAATGTAGGAGGACTTCAGGGAGAAATAACAACTAAAGGCAATGTGGGATACTTATGAAGATTCTTAAAAAGGATAGTAATGGAGGGTGCCTAGATGGCTCAGCGGTGTCTGCCTTTGGCTCAGGGCGTGATCCCGCTTTTGGCTCAGGGCGTGATCCCGGTCTGGGATGGAGTCCCATGTCTGGCTGCCTGAGAGGAGACTGCTTCTCCCTCTGCCTATGTCTCTGCCTCCCTCTCTTTCTGTGTCTCTCTTGAGTAAATTTAAAGAAAAAAAGAGATAGTAATGGAAAAAATGGTGAAGTTTGAATGAGGTAGTTCATTTAGTTAATGCTATTAGGACAGTGTTAATTTCCTGGTTCTGTCAATTGTATGATGGTTATCTAAGATGTTAACTTTGGAGGAGGTTGGGTGAGGGATATATTGAAACTCCCTGTACTATGTTTGTGGCTTTTCTGTAAATCTAAAAGTAGTTTGAAATAAAATGTTTTTTTTAAATGCTATTATTAAAAAATTCAGGAGAACTTCTACTTGTAGTTGCTGTAAACAACTTTTAAAATAGGCAAAATATATAAAGTGACTGGAAAACACTGCAAAATTATGATCCCTAAAAGTAGGAAAATGACTGAGGTAGATTTCCCAGATCACCCTGTATTTCTGCTTAGAAGCAATGTGTAGACTCTAGTGCCAGGAAGATAAGCCAAAACAGAGCTCAGTGGCCTCATTCAACTGAGGACATAATAACCAGGTTTTGGGAATAGTAAGGCTGCTGAAATTTGCAGGGCAAGTTGTTGGAGAGAATAGAACTGGGTTAATGCTCCAGAAATCTATAGAAGAATCCCCTTGGGTCTTTCACTGAGCACTAAGCTGCTCATGTGAAGGGCAGGACTCTGTGAGGCTGGGCAAAGAGCAACTACCAGGGGAATTTAAAAAATACTAGAGAGCAGTGAGCTGAACAACTATTGGAAGACAAACATGGCTGGAAGACTTTTAAATATTAAACAGTCAGAGGGGAGAGTTCTTTGAACACCCAGAGTAATTCAGTAATCTTAGACAAGTCTAAGCTGTAGAAATAGGGCTAAGGTAGTGCAAGATTAATGGCTACCATAGACTATCCTAACAAAGTTTGAAGATAGGCTTCAAAAGGAACAATATAATGGATAAATGAATTAACTTCTTGCCTTAACTTTTTATTAAGGAAAATAACAAAATCTAGGCCTTCAGAATTTGGCATCCATAATGCTCAAGGTACAGTAAAAAAAAATAGGTATGTGAAAAAGCAGGTAAATATGATCCATAAAGGGGAAAATGTAACTTGTAATCAGGAGAAAAATCAAAGATCAATAAAATAACAGACAGGCACTTTAAAATACCTATTGCAAATGTGCCCAAGGACTTAAAGGAAAATACAGATATATTGAAGGAACAACTAAATATTTCAACAGAGAAATTGAAACTAAAAGAAGAAACAAAATAATTCCATAATTTAAAAATAATTATTAAAATTACAGCTGGTATTTATAAAAATCAGCAAGCTGATTCCAAAATTTATATGGAAAGTAAAAGGAAATATGTAAGCCAATAAATCTTGAAAAATGGAAACAAAGTTACTGTACTTATACTGTTTGGCTTCAATATTTATAATAAAGATCCAATAGGCAAGTCTGTGATTACACTAAAGACAGGCAAATAGATTAGTGAAACAGAATGGAGAATCCAGAACTAGAATCATGTTTGTGTGATTAATTAGTGTTCAAAGTAGCAAAAAATTTAATGGGAAATGAAAATCCTGTCAACAAATAGTGTTGGAACTAGGTGAATACAAACCTTAGCCACTACCTAACTCAATACAAAAAATTAATTTGCATTAGATCATAAACCTAAAACTTACAGGTAAAATTAAAGCTTCTACAAAGTAAGTCAGTCAGAGAAAGACAAATACCATATGATTTCACTCATATGTGTAATTTAATAAAACAAAGAGCAAAGGAGAAAAAAAGAGAAAAGCAAACCAAGAAACAGACTCTTAGCTATAGAGAACAAATATGGTTACCAGAGGGGAGGTAGGTGGGGGAATGAGTTAAATAGATGTTGGGGATTCAGGAGTGCACTTGTGATGAGCACTGGGTGATGAATAGAAGTGTTGAGTCACCATATTGTGACTTGAAACTAATATAACATTGTATGTTAACTAACTGGAATTAAAACTAAAACTTTTTAAATAAGCTTTCTAAAAAACAACATAGAATATCTTCATGAGCTGGGAGTAGTCAAAGAATGTCTAGACAAAAGTCAGAAAATACTAACAGTAAAAGGGACAAAATGATGAAACAAAATTCAACAAAATTTAAAAATGTGTTAAACAAGACATTATTAAGAAAATAAATGCATAAGCAAGCCAGCAACTTACATAAGTTACGACAACACATATATCTGACAAAGGACTTATATCCAGAATATGTAAACAACTTCAACAACTCAATAATAAAAACAACTAATAAAAATGGGCAAAAAACTTGTACAGGCACATCACAAAGGAAGATAATTAAATGGCCAATATAAGCCCTTGAAAAAGTATTCAAGTACATCACGAACATTGTAATTAAAATCACAAAAGACAAGACTGTCTATCCACTAGAATGGCTAAAAATAAAAGGATCGATGCCATAAAATGTTAGTGAAGATGTGAAGTACCCTAAACACATATGCATTGTTTGTTTGAGTGCAAAATATTGCAACTACTTTGGAAATTGTTCTAGTTAGTGTCTCATAAAATTAAACATACACCTCCCTTATGGCCCAGAAATTCCACTTCTAAAAATACCCTCAAGAAAAATATGAACATATCTACAAAAAAGGGTTTGTATATGAATCATAGTACATCTATTCCATTATGAGACTGAAAACAACCCAAATGACCATCTCTTCATAAATGTGCATACAAAATGTGGAACACTTACACCATGGAATACTACTTAATAAAGAAATATTCCTCATAAGGAACTCATAAGGAAAGAAAAGCCTCTTTTACATGCTATAACATTGGACAAAACTCAAAAACATGCTAAGTGAAAAGAGTCAGACACAAAAGAGAACATACTGTATGGTTCCACTTACATGAAATTTTTGAAAGGTCACATTCTGCTTCCAGTCACAATTAGTAGCAAGGACTTTATTAACCCTCCTGCCAGAAACCACACCAAGAACAACAAAAACAAAAAAGATGGAAATGAAAAAGAATGATCACTGAGATTTGGGAAACATAAGAAGTGAGCACTATGATTGCTCCAGCTTACGACCTTAAGAGAATTTCCAGGCCTTAGTGCAAGCTGTGGAAACCCAGGCAGAGATTGCCATTTCCCTGAGTTGAAGAGGTAGAGTTTGGAATTAGGGGAGGCCAAAGTTTCTAGAATCCACGATACAAAGTACCAGGGAGATAAGAGCCATATGAGTTCCAGTGCTCACATAAGACTCACAGTAGTTCCTGTTCCATCAGTCAGAGTGGAAAACCACAGAATTCATGGGCCATCAACAGAGTACTCAGAAGTGTTTTGCCTCAATAGTGAGGCAAATGCTAAATGCTACTTTGGTTCTAACTAACAAAGTTTACAAACAGGACCCAAAAGAATCATAGAAGAGTTTTCCAGCACCCAGATTTCCTATCAGTACTTAGTGAACCCCAGAGTTGTTTGGGTTTCAGTGCCCACAGCCCTGAGAAGGATAAAAAGGTGCGGAGTGGGTAGGATAGTGGGCTTACAGTCCTTTTTTTTTTAAAGATTTTATTTATTTATTCATGAGAGGCATAGAGAGAGAGAGAGGCAAAGACACAGGCAGAGGGAGAAGCAGGCTCCATGCAGGGAGCCCGACATGGGACTCTATCCTTGGTCTCCAGAATCTGGCCCTGGGCTGAAGGCGGCGCTAAACCGCTGAGCCACCAGGGCTGCCCCTACAGTCCTTTTTTAACCCACATTTTTCTGCCTTCAATTCAGGGATTTGATTTCTGGGAAAGGCTTAAATTGGAATAAGAGGTCCTAGCCTAAAATGTTTACAACCACTGTATAACAGTTAGGTCCAGATTATGTCATGTAATCCTGGCCTTCAAGGATCTGTGCTCTCTGGACTTCATGGTCCCTCTCTTGTACTCTGGTCATTGCACTCTCCCCAAGTCCTCCTGATGCTCCTTACTAGATGAGGGTTTTCTGTTTGGACCCATTCCCTGGCATCTGATCATTCTGGTCAAATCCTTCTTCTTTAAAGTAAAGAGAAAAAGCTTATTGACATTTCAGAATTTTAAAGCATGCCCAGAGGAATTCTGGTACTCAAGGCATCACTGAAGAAATCCCGCTTTCTATGGATGAGAGATTAAGTTAATTTTCTGCTCAACCTATTTAGAAAACAGGGAAATTAAAATAACTGTGAGACAATATATTATTACCCAAAAGTTTGACCAAAATTTTAAAAGTTGATAAAATAAATGCTTCTAAAGTATCAATTATTTACATACATTAAAGGTAAGTAAATGACTCAGCATAGCTTTGTTAGAACAGAATTTCAGCAATATTTATAAAAATTTACAATCATTACATTTTTCCACTTTCATCCAGTTTACACTGTGCTATGTCTTTCCTTTAAGAAAACACATATATTTGCCCAAGAATTCATGCTCAGTGATGTTGATATCATTTCTAGTAATCATAGCAATGTATAGGAAACAATTTATGTGCCCATCAGGAGTAGAATGGTTAGGTAAAATATGGCACATATGCACTTTACAATATGTGAAAGAGTTAAAAGAGTGAGGTGGACCTATAGTTGATCTCATGGAAAGATCCTGCCTTCATTTCAGTCAGTGGCAAGGACAAGAGGCAAAACAACATCTACAATGTTATCTATGTATATTAAAAACTCACAATGTATATTATAGCACATCTATACAAGGAGAAGTCTAGAAGAAATTTTAAAATAACCTATGAATTTTTAGTTGTGGTTACTTCTGAAAAGAGGGATGAATTTTGGAGGGATGCAGTAACAAAGAGGAATTGTTATTTATCCATATTGTGAGAATTTGGGGGCAATAAGAGTATTTGCGCTATTACCTAAAGCCAAATTTTCCTCAGGGGAGAATATAAAGACAAGAGTCAGTGGAAGAAAGTTGACTTTTTCTTTTCTTAGTAAGGATGGCACAACTGCCATGGAACCATTTGCCACCTACTAGAAGGACTCCTGGGTTTTTAGGAATTCTGTCTATGTACATGTTTGTTTACACAGTGATTTCCACCAACCTTTTCTCATCTACTACTTAATGAAGGAAGCTTTGGTTTTGACCAACAGGGTAAAGTCACTTATTGTTGAATGTGGTCAGTGACCAGTCTCAAATAATTCAGCCCATTAAAACTCTACTGCAGATATCAGGGTGGTTTCTAAAACCTCCTCTCTAACTTCAGGGTTACATCCCAGGAAACACTAGGCTCTGTGCCAAATCAGACTCTCATCACTAACAGATTTGAAAACACTTTGAGAATGTGGTGGAGGCACCCAGGGGCTATGAGGAGGTGTCTAAACCTCACTGTCAGAATTATAGAGAAGTGCAGTTGCTGTCAGAGGGGTGCCATGGGAAAGGATGGGAGCTGCAGGGAGTTGGAATGCTCTAAGTTGGGGGTGGTGGTGATGGATATGGGCTGTCTGTTCCACCAGGAGCAGGTGCAGCCCCAGAGGAGGACACAGAGGAAAGCTGACTAGCAGGTCAGGTCCCAATGTTGACATGAGGGCCCTCTGGGGAAGTCCCAGAAGAGGGAGGTGTCATGCAGAAAAGTGCCAGGACTGGACACATATGCTGGGACCATGGCAGAGCCAGCTCTCAGGGGACGCTGGGGCAAGGGGCAGGAGAATCCTAGGAAAATAAACCCCACAGACAATCCCCAAATTGTGCTTGATTTCCATGTGCACCTTCCTTCTTTAGGCCTATTTTTACTACTTTAGCTACAGGGTCCTTCTCTCATTGCCTGAGAGACATCATGGAACAGTGAGAAGAGAAAGTATTTAAGAGACATAAGGTTGATGTCATTCTGGGAAGAGTGGAACAGTGTGGTCTCCGGAGGAATCAGACCATACCTTCAATCCCAGTCCTGTCACTCATTGTATAAACTCAGCATATTACCAAGCCCTGTCTTCTAGGACTGTTGGAATGTGTAAAATGTATGTGAAGCACATGGCCCAGTGACTAGTGTGCATTGAAACTTTAAAGAATGGTGATTATTGCTATGACTTTTTTGGGTTTTGGGGGGGGGGTTTAATCCTTTTTTTAAGATTTTATTTATTTATTCATGAGAGACACCGAGAGAGGGGCAGAAACATAGGCGGATTCCATGCAGGAAGCCCGATGTGGGACTCCCAGGACTCCAGGATCACGCCCTGAGCCAAAGGCAGATGCTCAACCACTGAGCCACCAGGCATCCCTACTATGACTTTTTTGACCCCAGATAATACCAAACTTCCTGCTGAGATTTTTGTTTTTTATTTTGTTGTGTTGTTTTAGTCTAGGAGATTTCTGAGAATGTGTACTGCTATAGGATACTGTCCACCAAGTCATCCAAAAATTGTGTTTAGCAAGAAAATATACCTCAGTAAATCACTTAGAGCATATATTTTTAAATTTGGATGTTGGGGTGTCTTCCCTATCTGGATGCAGCTCAAAGCTCCTAAAATGTGTGTTGAGAACCAACTCTGTCCCTCCCTCCCAGCTGCCCTTTGATCCAAATCACCTCTATTTTCATTCATTTAACCCCTATCAAAATCAAACTCTCCCTTATAGTTTGCTAAATTTTACCCACAATAACTCAGTTAAATGCCCTTTGAATGGAGCAGGCTCTCTTTCTCCCAGCCCATGGCAAAGAGTAATAACACAGTGGTTTTTTGGCATCTAGCCTCAGGGAAGTGTTACCCTTATTTATCAGAAATTCTTGGGTGATGATATGGATAAAATACCTCATTTGTGCACTCTGTTCACCTGAATTGGAACCAGAATATGGGGCACCTCTAGTCCCTACCCAGGTAGAGATTTGCAGCTAGTTTACCCATGATCCCAATGTAGCTACTAAAAGCAGTTCTCCATTTGAGGCTCAATTTTTCATCTCTGAGACTTAACACCCAAGGGTCTGTCCCTTGTTCACCACCCTCATACCCTCCTCTGACCTACCACCCATCTTAAAGTTACCTCCCATTGAATGGTTTGAAGTTTCCCAAGGCCTCAAATTGTCTTACCTCAGGACATTTGCCTCAGGACACTCCCTCTCTTCTCCCACCTAATCCTTCTTTTCACCCATCTTTTTTGTCCTAGAGTGTATTTCACCATCTTCCTTTTATGGGCAGTGGCTCAGTCTTCTCTTTCTTACCATCCGCTATACTACCATGGAGCTTTCCAAAGAGCAAATGCTCTATTAATGTTTGAGGAATTAAAAAAAAATTAAGCCATTTATTATTATTTATTTTCTCCTAAATTCTTGAATAAATGAAGCAATTTCAGGTTTATAACTTTTATTTTACAGAACAGCAGAACACAAGGAATAAGGAAAAAACAAAAATTGACTATCTTTTAGTTTTTTCTCTGTTTTTTTTTATCTCAGCTATTTTGTTGCTAATTTCTTTCACATTTCTAAGGAAATGGCTATTTCAATGCTATGTCTTCATGTTCTAGATCACTAAATAAGATGGAAAGTTACCCAGTTTGTTTGAAAAATAGCAAAGCTCTTAAACATCATAAACAGCATTAAATATATAACTAATATCATTCCTACACTTATATTGTGAAGCTAATTAAACTTTTTTAAAAGAAATATTTGAAAACTTTCAAAAACAAAAGATAAATTTATGTTATTCATGTAGAACATATGATATGCACTATGTTCCCTCTAGTACAACCTAAGCCCTCATACTACTTCAAACACAAAGTGAGGAAAGTCCTTCAGGTTTCACTACAGGTGGGAGAAGCTGCCAAAATGGGCCCTGGAGTGGACACTGGCCAGGGCACCCATACGAAGCCGAGCTGCAAATCTGGCTCTGGCTCTCTCTTCCTCATCTCTCAAAGCTTCTTCATACCAGGATGGGAAGGCACTGGGAACAGTATTGTGAATCTTGGCCAAGAACTCAAGGACTTTCATCTTGCTGGTCTCAGCATGGGCTCTCCGGCCCCACAGGAACTCATATCGTGGAGGATCACTGTTGGCCACCTGCTGGTACTGCAGGTACCTTTCCTGCACCAAATCTTGAGTGATGAGCTTCTTGGGATCCCCGTAGATGAAGTGCTTCCTATCGGCATATATCCCCATCACATTAAGAACTTCCCAGATATCCTCTTCAGTGGCACGGTTGCCCTTCATGAAGATCACACAGAGGATAGTCATCAAGAGGCCCGTCCTGGGCATGATCTCCTCACCCCTCAGCCTGTCATCACAGGTGTGCTGAAATTTGCTGACAAGGGCATAGTAGTGCCTGGTAGGGTCAATTTCCTTCAGATCAATACCAAAGGCCAGCACCATTAGCTCAGAGGCCTTCCTGAGAATCTCATGGAAGTGCTCCTTGTGTTTTTTGATGACATACTTCATCATATCTTCCTTTGTTATGGCCTCCCTCATGTTATACTTGCGCAGCAGGAATTGCACCAATAAAATTGCCTTGTCATCTAGGGGGGTTTTGCGGTAATGATCAGTGCTGGGCTGTGCCTGAGAGGTGCTTGGTCTTTCCTCATCCTGGCTCCTGGCACCTTCATCAGCTCTTGTGTGTGAAACACCTACAGAAGTAGCGGTAGTGGATGGGGCTCTACGGGACCCCTGGGATTTTCTACCTGACCCAGCAGCTGAGGAGCTCTGGGCATTACCACCAAGAGGAGGAAAGGGGGCAGCGGAGGGCTGTTCTTCCGCTGCGGCAGTGACCTGAGCATCCGGGGCACCCTGAGCCTCGCTCCGGGCCTGGTGGCGTTTCTCACGGGCACGAAGCTTACTCTTCTGCCCCCGAGGCATGGTGACACTGGTTAGAGACAGTAGGCAGGGGTGTGGGCAGGAGGGCAGGCAGTGAGGGCACCTGGAGGAGGGAGAATGAGATAGTGTGTGCACCTTCAGCAGAGACATTCCACTTTGGCTTTAACCAGAGCCGTTTTTACAGGCTTCTGTGAAAGCACAGCTCTAAGACCCCACAGGGCCCCCTTTTTAATCAGTCTGTCCCCTGAGAACCTTGTAGAGAAAGTTAGAGTGTGCCTTAGGCTGCAGTTTCCAGCCCTGTCTGGGTCAACCTGGGGCTGAGAGCCAGGGCTGACAAGTTATAGGCTCTGTGTGGTTCCCTCAGTTCTGAGGTGGAGAATTCTCTTAGTTCATATTTAGGATCATCCTGTCAACTGTTGGCAGGGCCGGGTCCTCCCCGCACCGCTCCGCCCCCCCCGCCCCCCCGCAGCTCTGAGGCTAAACTCTTTACAGCAATGACCTGAGATTCATGCACAGCAGATGAGGAAGAACATTAGTTAGCCCCTTGTGCTGCACCCTTCCAGAGCTGACAATAGGAGCAGAGTTTGACGGGATCCCCATGGTCCAGGATGATTAGTTTTCCGTGTTCACTCATGTGCCCGCTCCGGTTAGACCAAGACCCCCACCTCCCGGAATTTGACAGCCCTGCCCGGGGCCTCCCAGGGTAAATTGCAGGGATAAGGGTTGTGTGGGTTTGAGAATACCCTCAGTCCTCACTCCGGGTCCTCTCCTTGACTCCGAATAAAGCCTGAGATGTTTCACTCTGCTGATCTTAGTACACCAGCCTCAGATCAAAGTCTTCATTCTCTGAGACACTCAGTCGGAATTGAGGGGGCGTTGGGCCTAACAGCCAGACCTCGGGCCTCTTAGCGCGGGACAGATCGGGGCAGAGTTCTATAGCTTTCCTTTGTTCTGGTGGGGCATGTTTCCGCAGTTCTAAGTAGGGACCCTCACCTTGACTCTCAGCCTTGCCTATCTCCTCTGCAGACCCGAGGCTGTCCTCAGACCTGAGACCCTGGAGGTAGGAGTCAGTCAGTACCTCATGCTGACAGCTCTGCTCTGCGCTTCCCAGCGGTGAAAGCAGGGGAAGGGCTGTGTGCCCGCTTCTCTGTTCTGGGGTGTGCTGTCCTGTCTGTCCTCAGGGTGGAGGCAGGGAGTAAGGTGTCTTCCTCTTGGCTGGTTCTTTAAAGACTCCCTGGGAAATATTAAGTCTCTGAAAGCTCTAAGCTGTTTCCCTAACTTCAAACCGTGCAGAAAATTGATGGGTCCCAGGCTAGATCTGAGATGGGAAGTTGCATTGTAAGGCAGCGTCCTAGGACGGTGGTGGCCTCTAAGTGGAAAAATATCCTGGCCAAACTTAGACTTGGGAACCTTCTACTCTAAAAGATCTATTTTCTAAGGAAGAGATTAAGCTGCATCTTTTTGTAAGACTCAGTTCTTTCCACATTGTCTAACATTGCTCAGTCCAGTGCAGTAACTTTTATTTTGTTTTTGACTCTCATTCATAATAAGAAATATATTGACATCTTTAACATGTGTCTATGTGTGTATTTTTTTATGAAAGAATACCTACCATTGTTAAGTGTGATTCATTCTTTCTAGTCCTTATATTTGATTATAATCTTTAAAAAAAAAAAAGCCAGTCCTTACCCTTTAAAGAGGTTTCAGGTGGTTATTGCACAGCCTCTGGACTCTTACTGTTTCAAACAACGCCACACTTTGATGCTGTCCTGATATTAACCCCATGGTCTTGGCCATTCAGCCTCTGAAGAACAGCCTTAGCTCCCTTCACTAAAGAGTAGAAATTCATTGTCCCATAACATCCTGGGAGAATCAAAGGCTGAACTTAAAACCTTTCCTCTGACCAGTCCTGTCTTATAGGGTACATACCAGTTCCAGCTTCAGGGCATGCCCCCATCTGCCCACATACAGGTTCTAGTTCAACACAGACTTAGTCTCTCTCAGGAATTTCTCATCTAGGGTTGGTTTCAGGAAACAGCAGCTGGAGTCTGGTATCATCTTGGAAGTTGTATGTGAGATCATGTATTAGCACACTCTGGCTGCCATAATGAATTACCATAGATTGGGTGTCTTAACAACAAAAATTTATTTTCTCAGGGTTAAGTGTCTGCCTTTGGCTCAGGTCATGATCCCAGGATCTTGAGATTGAGCCCCATGTCAGGGTCCCTGCTCATGGAGAGCCTGCTTCTCTCTCTCCCTCTGTCGCTCCCCCTGCTTGTGCTCTTGCTCGTTCTATGTCATATAAATAAATAAAATATTTTTTAAAATTTATTTTCTCAAAGTTCTGAAGGCAAGTAGTTCCAGATAGAGGTGAGGGCAGATTCAATTCCTGGTAAAAGCTCTCTTCCTGGTTTTGCCTTTGGGCACCTTCTTGCTATGTCCTTACATGGACTTTCCTCCAAATGCACAGAGAGAGAATGATCATTGGTATCTCTCTTCCTCTTATAAGAATATCAGAGTCGCCTGGGTGGCTCTGTCAGCTTGGTGTCTGCATTTGGCTCAGGTCATGATCTCAGGGTCCTAGGATGAGCCCCACATCAGGCTCACTGCTCAGCAGGGAGTCTGCTTCTCTCTCTGCCTCTCCCCCTGGCTTGTGCTCTCCCCGCTCTCTCAAATGAATAAATAAAATCTTTTGTTTAAAAAAAATATATTAGGCCTATTAGATTCAGGCCTCACCTCCTTTATGACCTTATTTAACCTTACTAACCTTCCTAAGCATCTCCAAATACAGTCACATTGGTGAATTAAGGCTACAACATACCAAATGGAGGTTGGAGGAAATGGCACAATTCAGTCCATAGCAGTTTGTATTTAAATCTGTAAAGAATTTAAGGACAATTGATGTATTTACCATATGCTTTTTCCCATGAATAAACATAGTGTAGTCCACTATTTATTTGGGACTTCTTTCTCTAAGTATATCAGTGCATATTTATAGCTGCCTCCAAAAAGATTGTGTACATGATTGTTAGATTTCTTTTTAGGTAAATTTTGGATATTGCTGCTGTTGTTATTGGGATATTTTCTATTATCTTAATTAGTTATTGATTTTGTGTGGCTAGGCACCCAATTTTAGTAATCTTTTATACAATAGCTTGGGGGTATCTAATTCATTTGAATATTTTGTGCACTGGTTCCTTTGGATTTTCTAATAAGGATCATATTGTCACCATTTATTATCTCAGTCATTTCAATGTTCCCTTTTCTTATTTATTTTGCTATTCTTATTCCTCATTATATATTTCAGTCCACTTTTAAACAGTATCATAACATCTGCATCTTTGTCCTGTCTTTGATGGGAATGCTTCTAACATTTCACATTTATGTATAGTTTATTATAGATCTTAGGAAATAGAAATTCCCTTCAAATATTATTTGCTAAAACATTTTACCTTGAATTGTTGCTAAACATTTTTCAAAGGCTTTTTATCCACCCTTAGGTGTGATCGAATGTATTTTGTCCTCTAATCTATTAATGTAGAGAAATTGTAATCGGCAGTTTTTTTCTAATATTTTAATATCTTTGCATCTCTTGAACTCAGCCTGTTTATTCCTGCTGTATTGGATATGCTATAGATTTATTTAGGATAGGTGCTTCTACATGACAACACTTGGCTCAAGTGATTTTTTTTCTTTGGGTGTCCTTATCTGGTCTTTGTATCAAGATCAGCACACCTGTTAAAATGAGTTTAGTAATTTCCCATCTTTTTGTATGATTTGAAGAGTTTATGTAAGGTGGCCACCAGTTTTTCCCTGACCATTTGGTACAACTAGATTCCAAATCTGACTGGTCTTGGAATATTTTGAGGGGGGCTGGAATGTAGACTAGAATTTCAGTTTGTATTATCTAACTGAAGTTCTCTATTTTTATTTGGAATAATTTAGTCATTATGATTCTCAAGGAACAAGTTCATTTAACTTGGTCTTTAAAATTTAAAAACATGGAGTTTTCTTTATTGTGGTTAAGAACAAAAGCACATTACATTTGATCTACTCTCTTAACAAAATTTTTAGTGTGTGCAATCCCAGTTCTGGATATTTATGCAAAGGAATTTAAATCAGGATCTTGAAGAGATATTTGCACCCCCATATTATTTGCAGTATTATTCATGATAGCCAAAATGTGGGAGCAATCTAAATATTTATCAACAGATGAATGGATAAAGAAAATGTGGTATAAAGGCATGATATTTACAATAAGCATTTTCGCTAGAGAAATTATTAAGGGTATACAACAGTACGGAGAAGAGTATAATGAACTCAATATACCTGACACTCAGTATCAGCAATCATCAATAGTTGGAGGCGAAAGTTTGATCAGATTAGCATTCATTAGGTTTTTGCTGCTTTATTTGTAAGGTTACTTCAGGAGTGACACTGTGCAATTCTATTAGGAGGAACATGTGTGTGTCTCTTTTTTAGTGATGTTGGCAGATATGATGATCATTACCTTTATCCATTAATCCATTAGAGGCTGTGGGTTGGTAATTCTCTTATTCTATCATTCTTTGTGAGTTTTCCATCTGAAAAACTTCTATAGGAAGAACCTTTCCTTCCTGGTCCACCAAATGGTTACCTTGAGGTATTGGCAAAACATATTTATGGTGTTCTCATAGCAAGTCTCTTCTGCACCTATGTTTTAGACAATTTTACTTAACATTACTTATTTCTAGTGCTTTTTTGTAATTGATAATATTTATAAAAATTGTATATTCCATGCAGTTTTTGAAGATCTGGCTTTAGTTAGTTGGCTTTACTATTTTCTATATATTATTTCTATATTTATGCTTGTTATTCTTTATCTTCTACTAATTAGTTTTTTATTAAATAATAATTGACATAAAATATTTACTACTTTCAGGTATATAACATAGTGATTTAGTATTAATATACATGACAAAATAGTCACAATAAGTCTAGTTACCATCTGTCACCATACACAGTTGTTACAATATTATTGACTATATTCCTTATACCATACAATAAATCCCCATGGCTTATTTGTTTTATAACTGAAAGATTGTTCCTCTTAACCCCCTTTACCTGTTTCATCCATCCCATCCACCCCTCTCCCCTCTGGCAACCATAAGTGTATCTGTATCTGTGAGTCTGTTTGTGTTTCATTTTTGTTTTTTTGCTTGTTTTTTTTTTTTTTTTTATATTTCACACATAAGTGGAATCATATGGTATTTGTCTTTTGGGGACTTATTTTGCTAGGTCCATCTGTGTTGTCACAAATGTCAAGATTACGTTCTTTTTTATGGCTAATATTCCACCTCATATATATATACCACATCTTACTTATTCAGTCATCTGTTAGTGGACACTTAGGTTTCTTCCATATCTTGGCTACTGTAAATAATCCTGTGATGAACATAGGAATGCATGTCTTTTTGAATTAGTATTTTGATTTTCTTTGGATAAATACCTACAAGTGGAATTGCTGGATCATATGGTAATTTTATTTTTAATTTTTTGAGGAACTTCCATACTGTTTTTTATAGTGGCTGCACCATTTTATTTTCCCACCGACAATGTATGAGGGTTCACTTTTACTCCACATTCTCACCAGCACTTGTTATATCCTGTCTTTTTTGATTCTAGTTATTCTAACAGGTGTAAAGTGATATATCTCATTGTGGTTTTGATTTGCATTCCCCTGATGATTAATGATGTTAGGTATCATCTCATATGCTTTTTGACAATCTTTATGTTTTCTTTAGAAAATGTCTATTCAGATCTTCTGCCTATTTTTATTTTTTTATTTTTATTTTTTTAAAGATTTTATGTATTTATTCATGAGAGAGAGACAGAGAGAGAGAGACAGACAGAGAAACAGGCGGAGACACAGGCAGAGGGAGAAGCAGGCTCCATGCAGGGAGCCTGAGGTGGGACTCGATCCTGGGTCTCCAGGATCACACCCCAGGCTGAAGGCAGCACTAAACCGCTGAGCCACTGGGGCTGCCCATTCTGCCTATTTTTAATTGGATTGTTTATTTATCTATTTATTATTTTTTGGCCATCAAGTTATAGATGTTCTTTTATATTTTGGATGTTAACCCCTTATGAGATAGATCATTTGCATATATCTTCTCCCATTTAGTAGGTTGCTTTTTCATTTTTGATTTTTTTTTTTTTTGCTGTGCATAAGCTTTTTAGTTCAATGTTGTCCTATTTGTTTATTTTAATTTTCACTGTCTTTGTCTAAGGAAACAGATCCAAGATAATAATCCTAAGACTATGGTCAAAGAGCTTACTGCCTATGTTTTCTTCTAGGAGTTTTTTGGTTTCAGGTCTTATATTTAAGTCTTTCATCCACTTAAAATTTATTTTTGTATACAGTATAAGAAGTGATCCAGTTTGATTCTTTTGCATGTGGCTCTCCACTTATTACAACACCATTTATTGAAGAGACTGTCCTTTCCCCATTTTATATTCTTGTTTCCTTTGTCATAGATTAATTGACCGTATAGGTGTGGGTTTATTTCTGGGCTCTCTATTCTGTTCCATTGATGTGTCTTTTTTTTTGTATCAGTATCATACTGTTTTGATTACTCTAGCTTTGTAGTTTATGTTGAAATCTAAGTGTGTGTTACCTCCAGGTTTGTTCTTCTTTCTCAAGAGTGTTGGTTATTTGGTATCTTTTATGGTTCCATAGAATTTTAGGAATATTTTTTCTAGTTCTCTGAAAAATGCCATTGGTATTTTTATAGAGATTGCATTGAATCTGTACATAACTTTAAGTAATATAGATTGCATTGAATCTGTACATAACTTTAAGTAATATAGACATTTTAACAATATTAATTCTTACAACCCATGAGTGCAGTACATATTCCCATTTATTTGTGTCATCTTTAATTTTTTTCATCAGTGTATTATAGTTTTCAGAATACAGATATTTCACCTCCTAGGTTAAAATTAGTCTTCAGTATTTTATTCTTTTTGATGAAATTTTAAGTTCTTTCTTAATTTCTCTCTCTGATGGTTTGTTTTCGGTGCATGGAAATGCAACAGATTTATTTATGTTGATTTTGTATCCTACAAATTCACTGAAATCATTTATTTGTTCTAATAGTATTTTGGTGGAGTTTTCAGGGTTTTCTGTATGTAGCAACATGTCATCTATAAATAGTGACAGTTTTACTTCTTCCTTTCCAATTTGGATGCCTTTTTTCCCCCTGTGTAACTGCTGTGATTAAGACTTACAATACTTAAAAAAAAAAAAAAAGACTTACAATACTATGTTAAATAAAAGTGATGAAAGTGAGCGTCCTTGTCTTGTTTCTGATTTTAGAGGAAAGGTTCTCAGTTTTTCATCATTTAAGTATGATGTTACCTGTGGGTTTGTTATATATAGCCTTTATTATTTTAAGGTGCATTTCCTCTATATCTACTTTGTTGAGTGTTTTTATCATAAATGGATGTTGAATTTTGTCAAATGCTTTTTTTTGTATCTATGGAGATGATCATATGATTTTTAATCTTTCATTTTGTTAATGTGGCATATTCTTTAGGTTTAATATGCTATTCATTCTCTACCTTCCTGAATTGCTTAGATGATATAAATGTTTCTTATCTACTAATATTTCAACTTAAGACTATAATCATCCCTCTTAATACCACTTGGGCTTATCTCACAGGGAATGTTACAGAGCTTTATGTGTATTCTTAAAAATTTTACAACTTGAAAATATTTTTCTGTGCCATGTGCTAGAAAAGCAAATATAATTGGCCACATGTAACAGTCAAGGCTTGCCCAGAGACACAGAAAAGTCTCTATATATTTAACCCAGAAGGAATTTAATGTTGGTTACTCAAGGGATGAAAAAGTAACAGGAAAGAGACAGGAAACCTAATATTTTACGATTTGAGAATGTCACTCTCAACTTTAGGCTCCTGGAGCCTTAGGAGTCTGCAGCAACAGAATCTATAATTATAGTGAGCCAATAGCATGGGGAAGGAGAAGCCACTTGATGCAGAGAGAGAGAAAGAAAAAGACCCTAATTGCTCCTGCCCTTCAGGACCAAAACCTTTTTTTATCACCCTTTTTTGGCCTATAATGCAATGGCAGACAAATGTTGGAGAGGCTAAGACTTATGGATTCAACCCATGTATAATAAAGAATAGAGCAGGGGAAGGGGAAAGGCAAATAAATCTAGGACTAGCATACCACATTGATATTAACAAATTAAATCAGAAAAATCATATATAAATTGATACAGTAAAATATTTTATAAAAGTCAGCACTCATTTGCAGTAAAGATAATATGTGGTTATCAGATTAGATAAAGAATATCTACCAAAAACAAAACAAAACAGAACACAAAACTCAAGCAGAAAATACACAGTGTGGAAATGTTAAAAGCTTTTACTTGGAGGCATGCCTGGGTGGTTCAGTTGGTTGAGCATTCCATTCTTGATTTCAGCTCAGGTCATGATCTCAGGGTCATGAGACTGATCCCTATGTCAGGTCCATGTTGAGCATGGAGTTTAAGATTAAGATTTTCTCTCTCTCTCTCTCCCTCTGCTCACCTTTCCTCCTCCCCCACCCAGCTTGTGCACACACATGCTCTCTCTCTCTCTCTCTCTCTCTCTCTCTCAAAAACAAAACAAAAAACAAACAAACAAAATAAAACCTTTTGCTTGGAAACTGAAAAGTAGACAAAGATACCTGCCATCAATGTTTTAATAAAAATTTTGCATAGTACAGCAATGGAATAATAAGAAATCAAGGGATAGGGACTGTAAAATAGGAAACAACAGCTTTTATAATTAGCACATAATTAGACAGTGTATGATGAAAATCCAAATGGACTAAAGATAAGATATTCAGTCACCTAAGAGAGTTTGTTATTATAAGAAATACTAAAGTAAATCAGGCTGAAATCAAAGGACACTATATAGTAATTAGAAACCATATGAAAAAATAAAGATCACCAATAAGCATAGGTAAATATAAAAGCCAGCATTATTGTATTCTTGATATTGTATATTTGGTATTGTAATTACTCTTTTTGTTTCCTATATAATTTAAAAGACAAGTGCATAAAATTAAAATTATAAATCTTTCTTAATAGGCACACGAGTATAAAGATATAATTCTTAAAAAAAGAAAGTTACAAATTGATATCCCTCATGAATATAGATGCAATAATCCTGAACAAAATAATAGTAAATGGAAACAAACAGCACATATAAAGGATTATACACAGTGACTAAGTGGAGTTTATCCTTGGAATGGAAGGCTAATTCAACATAAGACCAGTCAATGTAATATGCCATGGTATAAAAACAAAGGAAAAAAATGATCATCTCAGCAGCGAAAGTATTTGCCAAATTTAACCCCCTTTCATAATCAAAATACTCAGCAAACTAGGAATATAAGGGTACTTATTTAACATGATAAATGGAATTTATGAAAAGCTCATAGCTAATATCACATTCAATGGTGAAAGAATGAAAGATTTATCCCTAAATCAGGAACAAGGCAAGGATGTTGGCTTTATCAGTGATATTCAACATTTTCCTGGCCAGAGCAATTAGGAAAGAAAAAGAAATGAAATAAAAGAGATCTAAACTGGAAGAGTTAAGTAAAGCTATCTCTATTTGTAGATAAAAAGATTCTATGTATGTAGAAAATTTCAAAATTTCCAAAAAACAAAAGAAAGAAAACACGCTAGAGCTAATACATGAATTCAGCAAATTTGCAGATCGATACATAAAAAGAATAAGCTTTAAAGAAGCTTTAAACGCAATAAAGAAGCTAAAAAAGAAATTAAGGAAATTACTCCACTTACAATAGCATCAATAAGATATAATACTTGGGGAGCACCTGGGTGGCTCAGTGGTTGAGCATCTATCTGCCTTTGGCTCACGTCATGATCCCGGGGTCCTGGGATGGAGTCCCACATCAGGCTCCCTATGGAGAGCCTGCTTCTCCTTCTGCCTGTGTCTCTGCCTCTTTCTGTATCTCTCATAAGTAAATAAATAAATAAAATATTTTTTAAAAAAGAATATAGGGCAGCCTGGGTGGTTCAGTGGTTTAGTGCTGCCTTCAGCCCAGGGCATGATCCTGGAGACCCAGAATCAAATCCCACATCAGGCTCCCTGCATGGAGCCTGCTTCTCCCTCTGCCTGTGTCTCTGCCTCTCTCTCTCTCTCTCTCTCTGTGTGTGTCTCATGAATAAATAAATAAATAAATAAATAAATAAATAAATAAGAATATGATACTTAGGAATAAGCTTAACTAAAGACAGGAAAGATTGTACGCTGAAAAATATGAATCATTGCTGAACAAAATGAAAGAGGACCCAAACAAATGGAAAAACATTCCAATATATGGACAGCTCTCCAAAGAAGATATACATGTGGCTAGCATGCCCATGAAGAGGTAGCCAACATTATTAGTGGTCAGTAAACAAGTCAAAACCACAATGAGTACCATTTCCCACTCACTAGAATGGCTTTGATTTTTTTAAAAAGCAAAACAAAATAACAAGTGTTGGAAAAATGGGAAGAAATAGGAATCCTATTCCCATTGCTGATGGGAATTTAAAATGTGTAACTTCTGTGAAAAACAGTTTGGCAGTCCTTTGAAAAGTTACTTAGAAATACCACCTGACCCAGCAATTCCACTCTTTGGTATATACTCAAGAAAAATGATGACATATATCTACACAGAAACTTGTACACAAATACTGATAATAGCATTTACATAAGAGCCAAAAGGTGGAAACAAATCAAATGTCCATTAATGGATGAATGGATAAACAAATTGTGATACATACATACAATGAAATATTATTCAGCCATAAAAAAGAAACAAAGTATTGATACATGCCACAATGTAGATGAATGTCAAAAACATTATGCTAAATAAAAGAACTCAGAGACAAAGAATCACATATTGTGTGAATTCTATTATATGGCATATCCTGAATTAGGCAAATTCATAGAGACAGAAAGCATATTAGCAGTTACCAGAGGGTAAGGGAGGGAACAATGGGAGGTTCTTATTTAATGGGTACAGAGTATTTTACTAGGGTAAGGAAAATTTTGAAACTAGAAAGTGATAGTGGTTACACAACATTTTGAATACACTAAATTCCATTGAATCCTATACTTTAAAATGGCTAATTATGTGACATAAATTTTACCTCAATTAAAAATATAGTGTGATTAATACTAAAAAAATTATAATATTGTCTAATGTGGTTCTCAATGTATATATTGGAAATATGTAAGACAACTGTATCATAAAGTATGGAGGATAATAGTACCTAATAGTAGTAAAGTTTCTACATCCCAGATAAAGTTATTAAAGGTTAATACTAGCAGAATCAGATGTTAAATATTAGTATTGTAATTCCTTTAGCATCCACTGAAAATTTTAAAAGAAATATACCTCAATTGTTACCTTAAAAAAAATTTTTTAGAGAGAGAGAATGGGAGTAGAGGCAGAGGAGAGAGAAAATCTTAAGCAGGCTCTACACCCAGCATGGAGCCTGATGCAGGGCTCTATCTCAAGACCCTGAAACCATGACTTGAGCTGAAATCAAGAATTGAACACTTAACTGACTGAGCTACCCCCAGGTGCCTTACACCTAACCAGTACTTATTTAAATGAAATTCATTTTAATATTTACATTAAATTTATTTAAATTACCAAGTTCAAGTAACCAATAGAATGGTAGGGAAAGGAAAGAGAAGAGTGTAAAACAAAGGAAACAAACAGAAAACAAATGATAAAATGGCAGATATATCAATAATTACATTCAATCTAAATGGTCATATCACACCAACTAAAAGAGGTTAGTGGAATGGATAAAAATATATGACCTAGTTACATGCTGTCTACAAAGTCTCACTTCAAATTTTATGATACACATAAGTTAAAAGTAAAAGGATGTTATTCAAACTGAAAAGAAACCAAACCAGGAGTGGCTTTATTAATAACAGAAATGTAGAACTCAGAACAAAGAAAGTACCTATGATGGAGGATATTAAGTAATAATAAAAGAGCCAGTTCACCAGAAGACATAATAATCTTAAATGTACCTAAAAGTAGAAGAAGTTCAAAGATACCTAAAAAAACTGACAGAACTGAAAGGAGAAATAAACAAATCTACGATTATAGTTGGGATGTTCAATACCTCTATCAAGAATCAAAAGAACCACTAGAAGGAAATCATCAAGGATATGGAACTGAACAACACCATCAGACAACAGGATCTACTTAACATTATAAAAAATTTGACCTCACTACAATGGAATACACGTTTTTTTACACACACATGGAATATGGAATATTCACCAAGAACAACCATGTGCTGAGTCATGAAACACGCCTTAAAATGTAAAATAATTGAAATCATATAAATTATGTTCTCTGCACTCAGTGGAATTATACTAGAAATCAATGCCAGACACATGACAGAAAAATTTCCAAACAATGCAAAATTAAGCAATATATTTTAAATCATATGTAAGCCATAAGGATTTCTCAATAGAAATTTAAAAATATATATTTTATTTTATTTTTTAAATATATATTTTATTGAAGGAACAGGACAATAAATCATTTAAAAATCAGTATAGTGCAGTTAAATGAATGCTTTGAGAAAAATGTATATTACTAGCTATTTATATTCATAAAAAATGTATCTCAAATCGATAATCTAGGGTTCCTTCATAGGAAACAAGAAAAGGAGGCAGTTGTTAGGAAATATATCATAGTAAGGTCAGAAATTAATGCAATTGAAAACAGAAGAACAATACAGAAAATTAATAAAATCAAGCACTGATTCTTTCAGAAGATAATATAAAATTGGTAAATGTCTAATGTGACTGACAAGGAAAAGGCTGAGAGGACACAAACAATATCAGAGAGGTTTTTACTACAAACCCAAGAGACATTAAAAGGACTATAAAGAAATATTATGAACCACTCTACAAACATAAATTTGATAACTCAGAAGGAAATGAACTAATTCCTTGAAAACCACAAACTGTCTAAACTCATCTAAGTTATAATAGGCTAAATAATTAATAGATATTAAATAAATGGAATTCAAAACCAAATACTCATATCAATTGACACAAAAAAACATTTGACAGAATTCAACATTCATTCATTATAAAGCCTTACAGCATAGTAGGAATAGAAAGGAACTTTGTCAAGGTGCCTCTCTCAAGGTAATAAAGAGTACCTATTAAAAAAAAGAAAAACGGTTCATATTAGATTTAATGTGGCAGACTGAATGCTTTCCCATTAAGATTAGGAATAAAGTATGTCCACACTCATGACTTCTATTTGACATAGTCCTAGGAATCCCAGTCAGTGCAATAACACAGGAAAAAGAAATAAAAATCATGCAGTTTGGAAACTATGAAATAAAAGATTCCTATTTGCAGATGACTGATTGTTAAAAAATAATCTCAAGTAATCTAAGGGAAAAAAAGAAAAAGAAAAATCCTCCCCAAATCACATAACTAATAAGTTGTTTTAGCAAGGTTTCAGGATAAAAGCAAGGTCACAGAATACAATCATATTTTTACATACTAGCAATAAATAATTGGAACCTGAAATTAAAAAGCACATTACATTTACAATAGCTGAAAAATTAAGTACTTAGGTTTATATCAGAGAAAACATGTACTGGATCTGTAAGCCAAAAACTATAAAATGCCAATAGAAGAAATCAAATATTTAAATAAATAGAAGTACTATATCCACATGTTAAAAGAATCAACATAGTAAAGATGGCAATTCTCTTCAAATTGATCAGTAAGTTTAACAACTCTACTATGGAAATCACAATTGGATGTTTTATTGATATACACAAGTTGACTCTAATGTTTAAATGGAAAACCAAAGGAACTAGAATAGCTAAAACAAGTTTTTAAAAAAGAGACTAGAATTGGAGAAATTATACCACTTGACGGTAAGACTAAATGTATAACTACATTAATTAAGACTGTAGTGTTGACAGAGGGATAGATACGTAGATAAATTGAAGAAAATACAGTCAGGAAATAAAGCCATACCAATATAGCCAACTAATTTTGGATAACATAGCAAAAGCAATTCAATAGAGAAATGGTTATTTATTCAAAAAATGATGTTGGAACAATTAAAGTACTATAGGACTAAAGAAAAAGTGAACTTTGGCCTAAACCTCATACCTTACATAAAAATTATTTAAAATGGATTCTAGTTCTAAATATAAAACTTTTAGAAAAAAAAAAAAACAGGAGAAAATCTTACTGACCTAGAAGCTGATTAAAAGTTTTTAAACCTGTACCCCAAATCAGGATATATAAAAACAATAATGGATAAATTGAACTTGATCAAAATTAGTAAGTTTGGTCTGGGAATGACATTGCTAAGAGAATAAGACAAGTCACATCTGGAAGAAAATATTTGCAAGTCACATATCCAACAAAGGACTTGTACAGGCAAAAACTCTTTAAACCAACATTAAGCAAGAAAAAGTCAAATTTCTTTAAAAAGCATACAATTTGAATACATGCATCACCATAGAAGATATAAGGATGGCAAATAGGACAGATTAAAAGATGTTCAGTATCCACTGAGTGTGATATGTAAGTGATGAATCACTAATTCTACTCCTGAAACTACACTATATGTTAACTAACTGGAATTTAAATAAACACTTAAAAAAATAAAAGATGTTCAACATCATTATCCGTTGGGTAAATGTAAATTACTGGGAATGTAAAATGTTCCAGGCTCTCTGGAAAACAATCTAGCAGTTTCCCTTAAATTTAAACATGGACTTATCATATAATCCAGCAGGCCCCTCCTAAATATTTATCCTAGAGAAATGAAAACTGTTGATAGCAGCTTTATTTGTAATAGGCAAAAAACTGGAAACAACCCAAATATCTTTTAACAGGTAAATGGATAAACAGACCGTGCTATAACACCCATACAACAGAACAACAGAATACAACTCAGCAATGAAAAGGAATAGATTATTGATATAAATAACAGCTTGGATGGATCTCAAGGGCACGTTGCTGAGTGAAAAATACCAATATCCAAAGGTTACTCTATGACTCCATTTGTGTAAAATTCTCAAAGTGATAAAATTATGTAATGGAGAAAAAAAAAATCAGTGATTTCCAGGACTAGAGTTGGGGAGAGGGCATGATTATAGACAGGCATACCAGGGCCTGTCTTTGGAGTGTTTGGAATAGTTTCTATAATGATTGTATTGTGATCATGATTAGAAAAATTTACACATGTGGCTAAATTTCATAAACTATATACCAAATGAAACAAAGCAATAACAACAAAATCACTGGTTGCATGTTAAAACTGGTTAAATGCAAATTAGATTTTAGATTAGTTAATATCACTTCTGAGGTTCTGATGATTATACTACCATTATGTAACTTGATATAGTCAGAGGAATATGAGAGAAAGTACACAGGAATTCTCTGTATTATGTTTGTAATTCCTATAAGAATCTAAAATAATTTCAAAATAAAGGGCTTAAAGACTTCTGGTTTCAGCTCCAAAGTATAAAGAGCTTAGAAGTCATCACTTCTGTCATATTTACAATAAGAAATAGCTGGAAAAGTTGAAAATCAACAACTTTCCTTGGATCCAACAGGGAATTGAGGTCACAGAAGTCACAGAACAGCTACATTCAGAGAGATATAGTGATCTGCTTACCCTAGAGCAGAAGCTGCTACAAGCTCTACAGATAGAACCAATTACTTCAGTAGTAATGTTGACAGATAGCTGGAGGCTGAATGTCCACTAGTGTGAGACTGCAAAATTCCCGGAGGCTGCAATTATAGAGGGGACTCCAAACTTGCAGGCTTTCTCTCCAGGCACCACACCAGATGTGTACAGTGAGGATCCCGGAAAATCATCTCCTGGCTCTGGCAGGGAGAGAACAACATTGTGTAATCTTCCCAAACCCTTTTACATAACAAAAACCTACTCTCCAGAGTAGTATGGAAACCTTATCCTACTAAGGGAAGACTTTCTACCTTACTCCATCTTCCACCAGCCTTTCTGTCTCACCTAAGTAATACAAAACAAAATATGATCAACAAGAGATAACTCTCCAAAGAAATAGACTCTGGGAATGATGCAGCAAGGCAAGGAAGTAGAGGGCTCAGGTGGGTGGGCAGGGAGGGACAGAAATATTTGTGATGTCTACACTCCCTGGAAGCAGGCAAACTAAAATACATAGATTTAATTAGAAGATTCTAGAACAATTATCTTACATCCCCCACAGTCCCACCACAGTAACACACTTCTAGTCTAACAACAGTGGATGACAGCTGAAAGAGTAGCAAAACATAGATGCTCCCAGAGAACCAATGCAAAGACAAACCCTAAAGAAAAGACAGGAGACAAAAAGCAGACACTAGAGGAATTTGAAGCCTCTGGTACTTACAGCTACAATAAACATCAAACATAAGCCAAATCCTAGCCATGTTAATATAAATACACTAAAAACATATTTCCTTCAGTACCTAATACTGCTACATATCTGTCCTTAAAAAAATTACAAGATATATGATAAAACAAGGAAGAACATAGTCTGAAAAGACAAAAAAGAGCATCAGAACCAGACAGACATGATACAGATTTTGAAATTATTAGACAAGGAATTTAAATAAACATGATTTCTATTTTTAAGGGTTCTTATTGGACAAATAGACAACATGCAAGACCAAATGAATAGTGTCATTAGAGACATGGAATCTGTAAGTAAGAATCAAAACTAAATGCTAGAAATAAAAAATACAGCAAGAGAAATGAGAAGTGCCTTTAACAGGCTCATCAGGAGATATGAAACAGTTACAGAAACAATCAGTAAACCTGAAGATATGTGGAAAGCAACCTCCCTAAATGAATCAAAAAGAGAAGGAAAGAACAAAAAAATTAACAAAATACCCAAGAATCATGGAACACTATTAAAAGGTGTAACATATAAATAATTTTTCTGCCAAAAGGAGAAGAAAGAATGGAGGTAGAAAAATATATTTGAAGCAATAAGCCAATGACTTTCTAACATTAGTGGCAGACACCAAATCATTGATCCAGGCAGCTCAGAGAACATCAAGATAAATACTAAAACAAACAAACTACACCTAGGTATATCATATTTAGACTGCAGAAAACCAAAGGCAAAAATAAAATCTTGAAGAAAGCCATAGGAGTGGATAACACCTTCCAATAGAGGAAAAAAATAAAAAATTATAGCAAACTTATCATCAGAAAACATGCAAGAAAGAAGGAAGTGAAATGAAGTCCTTAAAGTATTGAAAGAAGAATGCCAATCTAGAATTCTATATCCAACAAAATTTTCCTTCAAAGGTGAAGGAGAAATAAAAACTTTCTCAGACAAAAAATGAGTCAGTTCATTGTTAATAGACCTGCTATGCAAAAAATGGTAAAATAAATTCATTATGCAGAAGGAAAATACAGGTCAGAAACTTGGATGCACATTAAAAAAGGAAACTCATCAGAGAAGGAATAAATTAAGATAAAATAAAATCTTTAACTTTTCTCAGTCTTAATTTTTTAAAAATTATTTTTCTAAGCAACAATAATAATAATGGATTAGATGATTACAGCACATGAATAAGTGCAATGTCACAAGACAAAGAATTGGAATTACTCTGTTATAAGGAATCTGCACAACATGTGAAATAATATAGAACTTTCAGAAGGTGGACTTAATTAGATTAATTTAAAATGTATATTACAGGGATGCCTGGGTGGCTCAGTGGTTGAGCTTCTGCCTTTGGCTCAGGGGTGTGATCCTGGAGTCCCAGGATGGAGTCCCACACTGGGCTTCCAGCAGGGAGCCTACTTCTCCCTCTGCCTATGTCTCTACCTCTCTCTGTGTCTCTCATGAATAAATAAATAAATAAAATCTTTAAAAAATGTATATTATAAACTCTAGGAAAACCACTGAAAAGGCTAAAAAAAGCATAAATGATATATCAAGAGAAGATATAAGATAGAATCATATAAAACGTTCAATTAATACTAGAGAGCACAATAAAGGTGATATAAAAAAGAACAAATGCAACAGATGGAAAACAGTTGCACAAATAGTAGCTTTTAACTATAACTATAATCAATAATAGCTTTAAATGTGAATGGCATCAAAAGGCAGAAATTGTCAGAGTGGATAAAAAAAATTTTTAGAGACTCAACTATATGCTGTCTGTAGGAAACCTATTTTGTGTATCGAGACTCTTGACAGTTTCAGAGTAAAAGGAAGGATTTTAGGATAGTGAAACTCTTCTGTATACTATAATGGCAGATAAATGATATTATGCATCTGTCAAAATCTATAGGGTCCATACAATACAGAGAATGTATGTTAATGTAATCTATGGACTTTAATTAATACTAATGTATTAATATTAGCTCATTAATTATAAAAAATGTACCACACTAGTGCAAGATGTCAATAATCGGGGAAACTGTGGGTATGTGATAGAGTGGGAGTATATGGGAACTAGACTTTAGGCTCATTTTTTCTGTAAACCTAAAACTGCTTTAAAAAATAAAGTCTATTATTTTTTAAAAGTGAATAAAGTCCACATATATGGTGTACATATAACCAGCTTACTTCAGTAATTGAACTGAATCTACATTGTAATTGAACAAAGGCACTATTGGATCCAATGCTAATTCTTAAGTTTGTCTTATTTTTAGCACATTGATTCCCATATTCTGGCTATTGCCCACAACACAATTTAGCAGTTCTAGTCTATCTGCCATACCCTCTTTTCAACTTCCAGGAGTTATCTTAGAACATCCAAGATCAGACCAACTACTTGGGGGTGATGGTGGGTGACATCTAGTCAGTGTTCCACAATGCTGTCTTTTTAAAGGAAGTATTTGATAGCCTCCTGACTTCGAGCAAAGGTAGGTTGCAGAAAACGAAGAGTCTTTAGACTCTTAGATGATGTGATGAATTAACTTGTTAGCAACACATCTCTTAAAGTTCTAGTAGATTTCCTTTATCTTTAGCTGACCAACTCTCAGAATGCTCAGGATGAAAGGTGCAGGAAAGAACAGGACTAGCCATGAAACATAGCAACCTAAGCACAAAACAATTAAACTTGTCCCTTTCACTAGCCATGGTGCAGAGCAGCAGATGACACCTTCTCCTATGTTGAAATTAACCTGTTAGGAAATCTGAATTGAAGAAGCAGGTTGCTAGAAAATGCCACCTCAACTGTGCTTATTTCCAGATGAATAAAGAACTTTAAAGTTTCTGCAATTAACAGATAAACTCTGTTGTTTACTTGGATGGTAAGAAAAGAGTGGTAGACTTGTTAAAGCCTAGTCAGAGGTCACTAAATTTCAAGAACATGTATGGTCTCATCTTGTAGCCATTGTGTTGCTACTGTTAATGTATAATTCTATTAAATAGAAATACATTCATGAGAGCTGCAGTGCAAACTAGTGTCTGGTCTGATTTTATATGAATAGGTCTCATCACTGGTTTGTCTCATGAAACATCTTGTATAACTTTATTTTAGTGTCTTATATCTCATATAGGAATGTCACCTTTGAATTTAGTGAAATTCATTTCAGAGTAGATCGATAAAAGATGGAGACAGATCTACCACGGTAACACTAGTCAAAAAAATGCTCAAGTAGCTATACAAATTTCAGCCAAAGCTGATTTCAGAACAAGGAATAGTATCAGAGAGGAGAAGACACATTATGTGATGATAAAAGGATCAAAAATCCAAGAAGGTATTACAATCTCAAGCATGTATGTGCCTAACAAAGGAGAATCACAATATATGAGGCAAAAGCTGATTAAAGTGAACCGAGAAATATGCAATCACAGTTGGCAGACGTCACTATTCCTGCGGCAGTAATTGATAGAAAAAGCAGTCAGAAAATAAGTAAATGTATAAAGATGACATGAACAATACTAATAATCAACCTGACCTAATTGGCATCATAAAGTACTTCATCCGACAACAGAAGAATATACATTCTTCTTAACCTCACATGTGGCATTCACCAAGATAGACCACATTTTTATGCATATCTTCATTCATAAACTATTAAACAAACCTTACCAAATTTAAAAGAATATTAATCGAAGTATGTTTTCAGGTGATGACAGAATTACGTTAGAAATCTATTACAGAAAAATAGGTGGAGAGTTCCCAGATATTTGCAAATTTTCAACAATATACTTCTAGCCCATGAGTCAAAGAAATCTCAAAATAAATTTTAAAATATTTTGAAATAAATGGCAATACAAATTACCAAAATTTGTAGATTGCTACTAAACTAGGGCTTAAGAGAGAAATTTAGAGGATTAAATGCATACATTAGAAAAAAGAGAAAGAAAACAACAGAAAAAATCAATACAACCCTCAATGACATCAGTAAAATTGGTAAGTCTCTAGCCAGGATAACCAAGAAAGAAAAAAGAGAAGATATAAACTATCAGTAGCAGGAATGAAAGAAGGGTCACTACACTGATTCCAGAGACATTCTTGAAAGGATAAAAATGGAATAGTATGAATAACTCTTTTTTTAAAGCTTTTATTTATTTATTTGAGAGAGAGAGAGAACGAGCATGCATGCAAGCAGGGGAGGGGGCAGAGGGATGAGCAGACTCTCCACTGAGCACAGAGCCCCATGTGGGCTGGATCCCAGGATCTGAGATTGTGACCAGAGCCAGAGACTTAACCAACTGAGCCACCCAGGCTCCTCCGAACAACTCTATCTGTACAAATTAGAGAACAGATGAAATGGATCAATTCCTTGAATGTCACAAACTACCTAAACTCATTTAAGTTGGAGCAGATAATGTGAAGAGCCTTATATCTATTAAAGAAATTCAGTTAATAGTTAAAACCCTTCCAAAAAAAAAATCACTAGGCCCAGATGTTTCATTGATGAATTACGTTAAACATTTAAGGGTAAAATAATACAAGTAATCTGTAATTTTTTTCGGAAAACAGCAGAAGAGAAAAGGAAGCCTTCCCAATTCTTTTTTTGAGGCTAACATCATACTAAGCCCAAAGCCAGATAAGCACATTACCAGACAACTACAGACAAATATTTCTCATAAATGTTGACAGGGAAAAAATCCTTAACAGAATAATAGCAAATAGAATCCAACAGTATGTAAAAGGAATAATACAGCATTTTTTAAAAAGATTTTATTTATTTATTTATTCATGAGAGACACAGAGAGAGAGAGGCAGAGACATAGGCAGAGGGCAAAGCAGGTTCCATGCGGGGAGCCCGATGTGAGACTGGATCTCGGGTCTCCAGGATCACCCCTGGGCTGAAGGTGGCACCAAACGGCTGAGCCACCCGGGCTTCCCAGGAATAATACAGCATTAACAAGTGGGGTTCATTTCCAAAATTTAAGCCTAATTCAACATTTGTAAATCAATTAGTGTTTTTCATCATATGACAGACTGAATGAGAAGATAAATGTAATCATATCAGTAGATGTAGAAAAATAATTTGAAATTTTTAATACCCGTTTATGATAAAAACTTTAAAAATTAGGATTAGAAGGGAACTTTCTTAACCTGATAAAGGCTATATAAAAAACGTACAGCTATCATTGTACCTAATGATCAGCAAGTGAATGCTTTCACCCTAAGATTGGAAATGAAACAAGGATGTCTCCTCTTTAATCCTATTCAGTATCATAATGCGAGTCATATTTAGTGCAAGACAAGCAATAACAAATAAATAAAATAGAAATTTTAATTTTTGTAAAGGAAATGGTTGTCTATGAAAAAATCTCCAAGAATCTACAAAGAAGACCTCCTGGAACTAAAAACCGATTATAATTGCTTTACTATATACCAGCAAAAAACAACTGAAGTTAGATATTTTAAAAGGTAAAAACATTTACAGTTGCACAAAAAATGAAATGCTTAGATAAATCTAACAAATACATATCAGATTTGCAGAAAACTATAAAACACTTATCAAACAGTATCTAAATGAATGGAGAAATTATTCCCTGTTCATGAATTGGTAGGCTCACTTTTACTAAGATATCAGTTATTTCTAATTTGATCTCTAGATTTAGTGCAATCTCAATTGAAATCTCAGCAACTTTTTTTCTTAGTAACTTTTTGTGGATATCAACAAACTGATTATAACACTTATATGGAGTGGCAAAGGTCCTAGAATAGTCAACACTATATTGAAAGAGAAGAATGAAGTTTGAAGATTCACACTACCCTATTTCAAGGCTCAATATAAAGCTAGTAATCAAGACAATATAGTGTTGGTGAAAGAATAAACAAATAGATTATTGGAATGAAGAATTGAGAGCCTCAAAATAGACCCACACAAATATAGTCAACTAACTTTTGACAAAGGTGCAAGGGCAAATAAATGAAAAACAATATATACGTATATATTGTATTGGAAAATAATACACAACCCTATTTCTAAAGTGTGGAAAAGACCTGAACAATTGAACATCCATATGGGGAAAAATGAACTTAGATACTAAGACACAAACCTCACACCTTACACAAAAATTCACTCAAAATAAACTATAGATCCAAATGTAAAATACAAAACTATACAACCTTCTAGATGAAAACTATGCAACTTTCTAGATGAAAATCTGTTACTTTGGGTGTGATGATGAGGTTTAGACACAGTGCCAAAAGCACAATCGATAAAAGAAAAATGATAGGTTGGACTTCATTAGAAAGTTTTGCTCTGTGAAAAACACTCTTAAGAGAATGAAAAAATAAGCTGTGATCACATATCTAATAAATGATTTGTATCTGAATGTACAAAGAAATCTTAAGCTCAACTATAATAAAACAAGTAATCAGTAGTGGTTTGAATAGTGTCTCTAAAAAGATATGTCCATTTCCTAATCTCTGGAACCTGCGAATGTGATCGTATTTGGGAAAAAAATCTTTACAGATGTAATTAAATTGAGGATCTCAATATGTGATCATCCCGAATTTATCGTTCTCAGCAAGAACTGAGACAAAAACCATTCAGAGAGAAAGGCCATGTTAAGACCGAAGTGGAGGCAAAGATTGAAGCTATGCATTTACAATCCAAGGAACACCAAGAATTGCTGGATAGCTACCAGAAGGTAGGAGAAAGGCATGGAATATGAGCCTCTAGAAGGAACAAACCCTTCTGACAGCTTGACTTCAGACTCTGGCCTCCCTCCATAACTTTAAGGGAATAAATATTTTTTCTTGTAAGCCACTGTTAGTGTTTATTACAATTGCCCTCGGAAAATAATACACAACCCTATTTCTAGAGTGTGGAAAAGACCTGAACAAAAATGTATCAAGGAAGACATAGAGATGACAAAGAAGCATATGAAAGGATGCACATAATTTAACATTAAGGAAATGCAAGGTAAAATAGCAATCGGTTACAAGTACACACCTTTAGAAAGGCTCAAATATCAATTACTAGCAAGAATGCAATTGGAAAAAAAAGGGGGGTCAGGAAAAAAAAAAAAAAACAAAAGAATGCAATTGGATCTCTCATACATTGATGTTGAAAATGGAAAATGGTGCAGCCACTTTAGAAACATTTAGCAGTTTTTTATAATGATAAACATAGTCTTGGGGCACCAGGGTGGTGAAGTCGGTTAAATGTCTGACTCTGGGTTTCAGCTCAGGTTGTGATCTCGGGGTCCTGAGAGAGAGTGCCAAGTCCAGCTCCCATGCTTAGCATGGACTCTGCTTGAAATTCTGTCTTCCTCTCCCTCTTCCCTTCTTGCTCATGTGCACATGCACAGTCTCTCTCTCATGAATAAATAAATAAAATATTTTTTAAAAATGAGAGACACACAGAGAGAGGCAGAGACACAGGCAGAGGGAGAAGCAGCCTCCTCTCAAGGAGCCGGATGAGGGACTCGATCTTGGACCACAGGATCATGCCCTGAGCCACTCAGGTGTCCCTAAATAAATCTTTTTTAAAAAGATAAACATAGTTTTTTATATGATCCAGAAATTGCCCTCCTAGATATTTTTCCAACTGATTTGAAAACATCTCAACATAAATAACTGCACATAAATACTTACATCAGCATTATTCATAATCACCAAAAACCAAGCTATCTTTGATAGGTGAGTGAATAAATAATCTGTGGCACATACATACAGTGGAATACTATTAAACAATAAAAAGTAATAATTTATCAATTTATGAGATAACATGGATGAATCTTAAATCCGCATTGCTAAGCAAAAAAAGCCTGTCCACAAATACTGTTTGATTCCATTTATATGACATTATGGAAAAAATACAACTAAAGAGACAAAATAAAAATCAGTAGTTGTTAGGATTTTCTCTGCAGGAGGGAGGGAGTGGTTGAAATATTGAAGCACAGAGGATGTCTTAGGAGGATGAAACTATCCTGTATGATATTTTAATGATGGATACATGACACTATACTTTTTTTTCAAATCTCATAGAACATTAGAGCACGAAGAGTGATCCTTAATGTATGCAAATAAAGATCAGTTCAGAGATCTAAGTATCCCAGGAATGTAAACTGTGACCAAATAATTCTAGCGGTATTACAAATGTGTGAAATAATATCAATGAAGAGGATGAGGGAAGAGAGGTGCTGACCTAAGTAATTTTGAAAATGAGTGGATAATGTATGACTAAAGAAAAAGGAACTGTACATAGATACTGTATTCCAGTTAGTAAAATTGTTTCTCAGAAGGCTATGGGTTAATAATCTGAAATCAATAAACATGTATACTGGGACTGAAAAAATAATTATATGAATGGTGGACTGTTGGAGCCAATTTTCTCAGAGAGGTAAGCAACGGAGGAAGCCTAGAGTGAATAATGTGATACTAGATTAGAGTTTGGAGACATCAATATGACTCATGTTTAGCTTAATATAGGTACAGATGGACAAATATAAAAATAATTATAAAAATATGTTCATACATGAGCTAGTATACAGACACTTTCCAAGATCTATCTTCTGAGATGGCTTAGAAGGAACAAGATTCTAGTCATAATGGAATAATCTGAGCAGGAAAATAAATAACCTAATACTGGCTTATGATCTAAATATAAAATAAATATCTATGAATCCATGCTGCTATAAATGACTGAATGAATAAATAAATCTGAGATAATAGACAAATTGCATGTATAGAATAATTCCAAATAATTTATGTAGCTACTCTACCCTCAAGGAGATGGAGCACAACTACCCATTCCTTAAGTGTAGGCTGAGCACTGAGACTTTTTTCCAAAGAGTACTGTAATGCAAGGAGGGAGAAAGAGTAACTTTAGAGTAGAGAAACTTGGCAAATTCTACCTGAGTAGCTGATCAAGGTGATAATCATCAGTTAAGTCATGTTTATGGAATGGGCCCTTGATAGAATGTAATGAAAATAGCACCTTACTCCTGAGGCCTTCCTTCCAAGAACCCATAGTGCCAGACTAATAGTGAGAAAAACATCAAACACATCCCACTTGAGGGACAGTACAAAATACCTTCCCAGAACTGTCAAGGTCATAAAAAAAAATAAGGAAAATGACAATCTGTCACCACCTAAAGGAGCCTAGGAAAAATGATGACTAAATGCAATATGATATCATGGATAGGATCTTGGTCCAGAAAAAAAAAAATTAGGGAAAAAAATAAAGGAAATCTGAATCAAGTATGGACTCCAGTTAATAATAATATGTAGATACTGGTTCATTAGTTGTGACAAATATATCAATGTAAGATATTAACAATAGGGGAGAATGAGTGCCAGGCATAAGGGAACTCTGTACTACCTGCAACTTTTCTGTAAATATAAAACTACTTTTAATTTATAAGTTTGCTTAAAAATAAATGATTTTTCCCTTTTTAAATTTTTTTATTGGAGTTCAATTTGCCAACATATAGCATAACACCCAGTGCTCATCCCATCAAGTGCCCCCTTCAGTGCCCATCACTCAGTCACCCCCACCCCCCGCCCACCTCCCTTTCCACCACCGCTTGTTCGTTTCCCAGAGTTAGGAGTCTCTCATGTTCTGTCTTCCTCTCTGATATTTCCCACTCATTTTCTCTCCTTTCCCCTTTATTCCCTTTCACTATTTTTAAAAATAAATGATTTTAAATAAACAGGAACACTTCAGCTTGTGGTACACTTACCAAGTGTTGACCAATGTCCAATTCTCCCATTCAGCCAACCTTCCTGGGGCCTACCTGTACTGACAGCAGAGGGGTGCTCTGTGGAGATTCATCTGTTCTGCTGCGGGTTATTTCTTTAGATTTCACTCAGAGTTCCTGCCTTTACTTCTGTTAGGGCTTGGGCCTCTTCCCTCTGCTTGCCCGAGGTCAATACCATGGTCTAAAACTCTCAGCAGACAGAAATCCACAGGGAGAATTTAGAGGTGCTAAATCAGGTGGTCCCTGCCTGGGTCTACCAGGGCTGAAAACAGAGTTGGTACTCTGTGGGATACCCTTCAATCTGTGGTGGGTGTCCCCTCAAACATCACTCAGGGTCTTTACCTTACCTCCTGGCAGGGCCAGGGCTCCTCTTCCATCTGCTGACCTGACTCCCCTGCACTCATAACAAAGCCTTCACTACTCTGAGACACCAGAGGCAGAGGTAAAGGGAAGCAAATTTCTGAGAACCCTGCATAGGGTCTGCCAGGGCTGACAGCAGGGTTGGGGTTCTAAGCTGGTCCCTCTGTTTTATAGGAGAAAATATCCTCAGTCCTCACTGAGATTTCTAAACTTGATTCCTAGACAGAACTGGGACTCCCCCTTCTGCTGAGCCAAGTTGCTAGCCTTAGATCAAAGCCAAATCCTTACCCTACCCTATGATTCCACCCTTAACCCCAATCTCAAGAGGATGCAGTAAAGCAGTGCCTGTGCTTAACAACTATAACTGGTGCTCCCAAGGCAGGCAGCAGGGGCAAGGCTCTGTGTGAGGCAGTCTGTTCTCTGGTGGGCATTTCCTACAGATTTTCCTCCTGCTCCTCCCCTTTACTTCTCTTCAGGCCTGGGATCCTTCTCTCTGCTGCCTGAGATTGACACTCTGGTCCAATAACATCACCTTTCATTGAAAGGGAATAATATTTACTACAGATCATGTGAAAATATTGAGAATCTTTTATACAAAATCTTTTAATTCTATCAAGCCAGAGTTATTATCATAATGAAGCACTTTAAACACTACATATCACCATCAACTCCATTTAACAAGGAACCACACTATTTGCAATGATTCTCTCCATCCATTCTGTAAAAATGGTTATATACCTGGAGTCAGCCCTCCACCCCAGAAAGTATATGGTGGCAACATACATCAGCAAAAAGAGCCATAGGACATTCCTGCTATGCAGGAAACAAGGCAGGGCAGTCTAAGTTGGGTTAACATCTAGATCATTTTTTTATGATCTAGCCTCAACTTCAGTACTGGAAGGGTGCTATATGCAGAAGAAATAGCCTTCTCCATCAGGCCTCAAGACAGCTCTTAGCCCTGGTACACTGGAAAGAACGTATGGAACCGTGAAAGTAGTGAAGAAATATAGGCTTCACGAAATTCATTAATATCACTGGGTGATGCATGGGAGCTAGCTGTTTGCTGTCTGACAATGGGCAGGGGATATTCTAAGTCAGGGAGGGGTATCAAGTATGCCTCTGGTTCTTTAATCGAGAAGATCTGTCCACTCAGATTGCTGTACAACTTTAGGCTGGTAATAATGATTCATAGACATTCCAAGCTTTTTCCCAGAACTTGTCCAGGACCCTCCAAGATTCCACATGCTCTCTCCTTCTGGTCCTCTATCCATTATATGGAGAGCTCTAAATTCACAACTCAGACTGCCAGCCTTCCTTGGGGTATCTGGGTTTCATTTAGTATGTGATCTTTCTCATGAGCTCTAGAGATTTATTTACCCTCCAGATCTCCTGATATTCTTCACTAGCTGACAGCATCCTGTCTAGACTATTACCTGAGACCTAGTAATTCTGACCAAATCCTTATTTCTTATACTAAATGGAAAAAATCTATTGACATAGCATTTTAAAATACCCACAGTTACCCCAGTAATCAAGATAGCTTGCAAAAATTCATTCTTGCTGTGGATGAGGAATTAATTAATAAAGAATTATTTTTGAACAACATAATTAGAAAACATGTAAATTCCAAATAAGATAACAGTGAGAATATATTTTGACACAAAAGATTGATCAGCATATAAAATTGATCAATTAAAATGCCTGTGAGAGTTTAGGATATTTACATACATGTGAGAACATAAATTGGTACAGCATTGTTGAAACAGAATATTAGCAATACTCATAAAGCTTAGCATTCATCACACTACTTAACTTTAACCCAATGTTCAATTCTATGTCTTTTCTATAAGAAAATATCCATATTTGCCCAAAAATTTGTATTTAATAATGTTAATAATACTTCTGTTAGTTATAATAACAAAGGGAAAACAACTCACGTATCCAACAAGAGGAGACTGATTAAATTAATTATGGCACATCTGCACTTTAGAATTTTTGGAAGTAGTTGAGAGTTAAGTGGATCGATATGTGCTCTCACAGAAAGATCCTGCATTCATTTTATTAGGGAGAAGGGCAAGAGGCAAAACAATATGTACAACATTATCCAAGTATATTTAAAAAACCTTCAAATTGTATTTTTCTAGTACATCCATGTAAGAAAAAGCCCAGACTATATTTTAAAATAATATATACAACATTTTTAAATTGTGGTTACTTCTAAGGAGTGCTGAATTTTGGAGGATGAAATATGGAATGAAATTTTTTTATTTATCCATATTTTTTGAATTTCTTTAGCATCAGGAATATGTGCACTATTATTTTTGTAATTAGTATATTTAAGAAAGGCTAACAATAGAAAAAGTAGATGTGTGTTATTCAGATGAAGTAATTGCTGCCTAATGTAATGGAAGAAACCAGAAATTTCAATGACTTAGCACTACAAAAGTTTATTTCTCATGCACATAAAATCTGACAGGGGTAGGCAATGTCTCTGCTGTCAAGTGATCCCAGATCTGGGCTGCTACTATCATATGATTCCACATCTCAACACAGGCTCTGTGTGTTTGCTGGTCATTGAACAGAAAGCATAGCAGTGGCGTACTGACTTTCAAACACCTTGGTCTGCAGATGACATTGTTTCTGTTCATATGTCAGTGGCGAGGGTAGGCACAAAACCTTTTCTGATACAAGTGCATTTGCCAATATCGTATGTCCCATGCACCCAGGAAGGAGAGCAAAACGCGATGTGGAAGAGCACTTAGAGTCTCTCTATAAAACAGATAAGCAGTAGGTCATCAGTAGAGTGCAACACTTAGAATTTATATGACAAAAGCCCTCTGTCCTTGAAGAAGTTTCTGAGAAGGCCAAACTGCCTTGCAACACTTCAAATCTTTCTAAGAGCCTACTGTGTGACAGGTGTTCAAATACAGGATCACGCTATTTATCTAAAGGACACTGGAAATCTCAGCAGGGAGGCATCATCCTTCTTCACTCTATAGCACCTTCCTATACTGACTGACCGTTTCAATAACCTCCATAGTCTCAATAGACTGAGAATTTTCTTCTTCCTTTTGCTGCATAGCTAAAAACCACAGCTTTTTGAGTTTCTGATGCATACCACTTGACGATGAACATGACTGAACACTTGTACAGGTGTCTTTGGGCACACTGAAAACCAGGAGTTTTCCCTGCAGCAGATACAGACAAGAGTCAGGAAAATGATAGCCAGCTAGTTTTTCTTTTCTTATCAAAGCTGGCAGGTCTGGCAGGGAGGCATTTTCTACCTTGGTGGTAGACTGAATAATTGCTCCACGAAGATACCTGTAGCCCTATCCCTGAAACCTGTGAATTTGTTATGCTACACTTTGCAGAGGTACTAAGGTTATGAAAATGACTAATAAAAAAGGGGTGAGAAGGATGCAGTGTTTTATTGCTGATTCAAAGTAGATGGGCTCAGGACTGGAGAGGGGCCTGGAGAAACTAATGTCAGCTCCAGCTGACAGTCAGCAAAAAAACATGGCCTCAATAGTATTACCACAAAGAACTGGACGTGCCAACAACCTGGATGATCTTGGAAAGAGATACTTCCCAGAACTCATGATGAGAGACCTGCCAGCTGAATGCTTGACGTGAGTCTTGTGAAACCCAGAAGAGAGAATTCAACAGAAGCAACTTGGATTTCTCACGTACGGACATGTGAGATAATAAATGTGTGTTGTTGTAATCTGCTAAATGTGTGGTAATTTGTTATGGTGGTTATGGAATAAGTACAATCTCTTGGAAGGACTATAAGGTCTGTTAGAATTCAGCCTGTGCTTATGGTTGCTACACAGTGATTTCCTGGCCTTCCTCACCTACCATGTAGGAGGGAGGCTTTGGTTCTTCACTTAGTTAAGCTCACTCATCAGTTTAAGGATTCAGTGGCCAGTCTCAGATAAGTCACCAGATTTCTCATGCACTTTCTAAAATCTCCTCTCTAATTTCAGGGCTGTCTTTCAAGAATCAGTAGATCCTATGCCAAATAAGATTTTGCTCAGAAGCCAATTTGGAAAAATACTTTGAGAGGTGATAGCATTGCCCAGATCAGATGAGCAAACATCTAAACGTCACTGCCAAAGTAGACAATCACATAGAACAGATTGTTGTTACCAAGGGGTTCCGTGGTCAGGGATGGGACAGACAGGAGGCATTTGCAGTGTATCAGAATGCTGTAAGTTAGGGTAAAGAAAAGTGATTCTGGGCTTTTTTTCCACTGGGAGCAGAGTGCAGTCTTATCAAAGGAAGCAGGGGAGAACTGCACTGCAGGTCAGGATCCAGATTTGGACACCAGGACACACTGGGGAAAACGCAGGGCAATAGTGAAGTAACTGGGAAAGTGCCCCGTCTGGTCCCATGTACTAGCACTGGGCAGAGTCAGCTTTCAAAGAACCTTGTGGGGGTGCCTGGGTGGCTCAGTTGGTTAAGTATCCAACTCTTGATTTCTGCTCAGGTCATAATCTCAGGGTTGTGAGATGGAGCCCTGCATCAGGCTCCATGCTGGAGTTGAAGCTGCTTAAGTCTCTCTCTCTCTTTCCTTCTTTCCCTCTCTAAAACAAACAAACAAACAACAACAACAACAACAAAACAAAAAACCCAAAAACAACAAAAAATAAACTATGGTTAGGGGCAGGTGTACTTCAGGCAAATGCAACCCATAGAGTGTCCCCACCTGATGTTTAATTCTCATTTTGCCTTAATAATACACCTGAATTTAGTGAATTGGCTTCAGCTTCCTTCTTTTTACTTCCTGAGAGACATTGAGGAGAAGTGAGCAGAGAAATGAATTTAGAGATACGAAATCAGCCTCAGGCAGGGAGGAGTGGAACAGTGTGTGTTCTAGACTAATTCAGACCAGGGCTCTAGTCCCAGCACTGTCACTTACAAGCCAGGTGAACTCATGAAAATTGCAGTTATGTAAAGCCTCAGGTTTTTTTTTTAAGATTTATATATTTATTCATTCAGAGAGAGGGAAGAGAGAGGCAGAGACACAGGCAGAGGGAGAAGCAGGCTCCATGCAGGGAGCCCGATGCGGGACTCGATCCTGGGTCTCCAGGATCACACCCCAGGCTGCAGGCGGCGCTAAACCGCTGCACCACCGGGGCTGCCCCCTCAGGTTCTTTATGTATGAAGTGGGTTTGATAAGTAGTCCTCTTGTTCTTGGCTTACATATATCTTATACATACAAATGGTAAAATATCTGACTTAAGGAAGACACTGGCACACTTTCTGGCATGTATTAGATTTGTATAAATGCCAGTTATTACCACTACTATTATTTTCACCCTAAAACCTACTATCCTCCATATATATATATATATTTTTAGTCCAGGGAATGCCAGTGAATTTATAACCCTCTAGGACCTGGTGCAAGAAATCAGCCAATATGATGCTCAGCAAGTTAAACTAAGTTACTTGCTATTTAACTTTTTTGAAGATATGTCATTTATTATGGGTGTGGGGAATCTTCCTCACTTTGATGCTCAGAACTCCTGAAATTTGTTTTAAAGTCTATTTCTGGGATCCCTGGGTGGCTCAGAAGTTTGGCGCCTGTCTTCGGCCCAGGGCATGATCCTGGAGACCCGGGATCGAGTCCCACGTCGGGCTCCCTGCATGGAGCCTGCTTCTCCCTCTGCCTGTGTCTCTGCCTCTCTCTGTGTGTCTCTCATGAATAAGTAAATAAAATCTTTTTTAAAAAATAAAGTCTATTTCTATCTCTGCCTTCCACCTGCCCTTCCATCTAAAACACTTTTATTTGCAATTATTTCACCTCCATCACAAATATAGTAGCTTAGATTTTACCAAATTACATTCCAGATAACCTAATTAAAATGCCTTTTTAATGGATGGACTATGCCTCTCTCATCCCAGGGCAAAGATCACCAGCACAGTAACCTATGAGCATCTTACTTCCTGCGAGTATCACAGCCACTCTTTCAGTATGACGTGCACACATCGCATATTTTGTGTATAGTATTTTTCTGTGCTAGGACAAAAGCACAGGACCTCTTCTATTTCCTGCCCCAGGTGATGATTTCTCTTTGGTTTATCTATGATCTTTAAGTACTAAAAACACTTTTCTATTTCAGGCTTCTCCATCTGAGACACATCATCTGAGGTTTTGGCCCCTACTCACCACTCAAACAAACTCATCTGACCCACCATGCAGCTTAATTAAAATTACCTCACCCTGAAGGACTTGCAGTTTCCCAAGGTCTCAAACCCCCTTGCCACAGGGCCTTTACACCTGACAGCTCACACCTAAAACCTCTCTATGTGCTCATGCCACCTTTTGATTTGTCCTTGTCATAGAGTGTATCTTACAATATTCCTTACATTGTAGCTTCTCTCTAAGACTTTAAAATTCTATGAGCAGGGGTATTTCTTGTTCCTCTTAGCCTTCCCAGTACTAGCATAGAGCTTTGCAGAGAGTCGATGCTCAATTATTGTTGGAGAAAAAAAAATGAGCCACTGAGAAACAGGTAGAATTTATTATAATATAATTATTTCCCCTACATTCTTGAATAAACTAAGTATATCCAGGTGTGTGTATTACGATATATATATCATATATATGTGTCAAAACACACTAAAAGTGATCAATGAAACCAAGAGTCTATCATCTTTTATCTATTTCTCCATTTCTTGATCCCAATTCTTACACTACTGAGTTTTTTCATACTTCCAAGGAAGTGCCTCATCTACTGTCATGTTATCTTGTTCCAAATTACTTAGTAATACTTAATAAAGTTTTCCAATTTTACAAAACAATAAAACTCTTACTTTTAAGTCTCATTCACAGAAATAAATGAGCAATATCATTCATAAATTTGGGTTATGAAGCTACTTAAATCTTCTATTAAGAGTAACAATATTTAAAAACATTATCCAGGTTACCACATAGAACGGAAACACAAATATCATTATATAGTGTGTTTTCTCTAGCCCCACCCTGGTCTTCGACTCCTTAAAATATAGACTTCTCTTTTTAACAACAAAGTAAAAAGTTGGGCTCAGACTTTATTAGGGGTGGGAGGAATTGTCTGCATGGCCTTGGAGCGCACACTGGCTATGGCCCTGGAATGCACATTGGTCATGGCCCTGGAGTGCTCATTGGTTATGCCCTTAGAATGTGCACTGGTCATGGCCCTGGCACGTGCACTGGCCATGGCTGCAGTGTGAGCCCTGGCTGCAGCTCTAGCTTGTGCTCTTTCTTCCTCATCTTGCAAAGCTTCTTCATACCAGGCTGGGAAGGCACTAGGGACGGTATAATGAACCTTGGCTAAAAACTCCAGGACTTTCATCTTGCTGGTTTCGGCATAGGCTCTGGGGCCCCACAGGAACTCATAGCGTGGAGGATCACTGTTGGCCACCTGCCTGTACTCCAGGTACTCTTCTTTCACCAAATCCTCGGTGATGAGCTTCCTGGGCTCCCCAAAAATGAAGTGCTCCATCCCCGCATATAACCCAATCACATTCAATACTTGCCAGACTTGCTCCTCAGCGGCACAGTTGCCCTTTGTGAAGATCACACCCAGAATAGTCATCAACAGGCCAGTCTTGGGAACCCCTTCATCATCACTCAGCATTGCATCATAACTTAGTTCCAATTTGTTCACAAGGACATAGATGTGCCGGTTGGGATCCACTTCCTTCAAGTCAAGGCCAAAAACCAGCTCCAAGTGCTCAGAGGCTCTCTTGAGGATCTCATGAAAGTGATTCCTATACATTTGAATTACATTTCTCAGCATTCCTGCCTTACTAATGAGCTCTTTCATTTGATACTTGTACAGCAGGTAATGCACCAATTTAACTACCTTCTCATCTAGCGGGCCTCTGGGGAACGGCTCAGCGGTGGGCTGAGCCTGGGAGGATCTTGGTCTTTCCTCCACTTGGTTGTCAGCACTTTCATTTGATCTTGTGTGTGAAACAGATGCAGCAGTAGTGCTGGTGGATATGGCTCCCTGAGGACCCTGGGAAACGCTATATGACCCAGCAGCAGGTGAACTCTTGAAACAAAGAGAGGAAGGGGAGTGGAAAACTTCTCCCACTGCTGCAGTGGCCTGAGCACCCACCAGATCCTGCAGCTCTTCTCGAGCCTGGCGGCGCTTCTTACAGGCACGGAGCTTACTCTTCTGACCCCGCGGCATGGTGACTTTTGACAAGGGCAGCAGGCAGATGGGCAGACAGATGACTCAGTAACTTGAAAGAGAGAGGAGAAGACCATTTGGCCACTTTAGCAGAGAAATACAACTTTGGCTTTACTGACGGCCAACTCTCCAGATTTCCTTGAGGACACTGCTCTAGGAACCCACAAGGCTCCTATTCTCTGATTGCGTCTGCCCTAAGGATCCTGTGGAAGTAACTAGGGTGTGCCTTAGCTCCTGCCTACAGATCCACCTGGGGCTCACTGCGCTTAGAGCAGTTGCTCGGAGTCAGGGGAGCATTTCAGTTCACATTAAGGATCATCACTTTTGGCAGGACCCAAAGTCCCTATTCTCTACTTTTCTGATGCTGACCCCTCATTTCAAAGCCCTCATCACTCTGAAACCTCAGAGGAGGAACTGAGGGGAACTTCATCTTACCACACCTGTCCAGGAACGCACAGGGAAGAAAGTATAGGCAGAGCTCTGTGTGACCCTTTCCATTCTAGGGTAATTAGAGGTCTCAGTCCTCCCTCAGGGCTCTCACTTTCAGTTTTGATAGGGCTGGGGACTCTTCCCTCTGCTGACCTAAGACCCTCAGAGCAAAGCCCCAAAATCCATGAAAGTCCTGAGGCCTCAGTCTAACATATCTGCTCCAGGTACCCTCGAGGCATGGATAGGATTCTCTGGGACCTTCACTGTTATGAAGTGGGTGATCTCCTCAGTCCCCACTCAGGATCCTTACATTGACTACTGGAAAACTCTGGGTTCCATCCTTTTAATGACAATGAGGCTGCTGTCTCAGACAAGACTTCATCTTCCTGTGACTTCCCTGAAGATAATGTGAGGGACTGCCTCAGCCACACATCCTTACCCAATGCCTCCCAGGGCTGACAACAGTGGGGGGCCTTTGTGAGGCACCCTTTGTTGGGAGTGAATGTTTCCCTGAGACCTCATTCAGTGTCCTCACTATATGGTGGCAAGGCCTGGGAGCCCCTCTGTCCCCTAACAACCATCCTCCTCCCATTGTCAAGTATTCACTGCCCCTGAGACATCAGATACAGAAGTCAGGATGCCTTACATTAATCCAATTTAACCTGCAGCCTCTGAGACAGAAAGTATGGGCGGGGCACTGCAAGGCCCCCTATGTGCTGGAGTAGGGTGCCGTCAGACATCACTCAAGAGTTCTCACCTTTACTCCCTTTGCCGCCTACAACCAGTCCCTCTGCTGGTATGAAGTTAACACCCTGTTTCAATGACTTCATCCCCTCCTTCCCCTCAGGGAACTTTAGAAGGTAGTCTGACCTCCATATGTCAGACATTTCCTGTCTAGGTTCTATCGGGAATGATAGCCAGGGTAGAACTGATTGGAAACTCCTCTAATCTGGATTAGATGGTCCTCTCACACCTAACTCATTTTTTTAAAGATTTTATTTATTTATTCATGATAGACAGAGAGAGAGAAAGAGAGAGAGAGAGAGAGAGAGAGAGAGAGAGAGGCAGGCAGAGGGAGAAGCAGACTCCATGCGGGGAGCCTGATGTGGGACTCGATCCCAGGACTCCAGGATCACACCCCGGGCCAAAGGCAGGCACCAAACAGCTGAGCCACCCAGGGATCCCCATAACTCTGGGTTTTTACCTTAATTCCAGGCAGGGCCTGGAGCTTGACTTTCCTGATGCTGCCCCACTAATGCCAAAGCTATTGCTTCCCTCAGACACCAGAGACAGAAGTCAGGGTGCATACCAAGTGGGGCCTCCAAGGACTGACATTGGTGGTGGGGGGTGCTCTGTGAGGCCCCCTATGTTCTGCAGTGGGTGGTTGCCCCACATCTCAAAGTCCTTGCCTTTCTTCCCATTAGGACCTGGTACCCATTCTTCTGCTGGTCTGAAGCTGACAACCTCACCCCCATTAGTCCCCTTGGGAAATTTAGAAGTTTCTCAGAGTTCACTACATCAGATTCCTGCTTGGGTTCTATCATGGCTGATAATAGGGGCGGTACTCTCCAGAACTTCTCCAGTCTGGGATGGATAGTAACATCACACCTAACTCGGGATCTTTACCTTAACTTCAGGCAGAGCCCAGAGCTCCTCCCTCAGTTTATGTGATGCCACTTCCCTCAGAGCAATGCCTTCACTTCCCTGAGACCCCAAAGCAGCTGTCAGTGTACCACTTCTGGGCAACTTTGCCTGGGTTCTCCCAGAGCTGACAAAGGGATGGGATTCTGTGGGGTTGACATTGTTCTGTGCATGGGGGATTCCCTTGGAACTGACATAGGGTTTTTAATTTTTTAAATTAATTATTATTACTTCTGGCTGATCCCAGGTATCCTCCCCAGATTAGCTCTAAACCTCCAGTTTCTAGAGGGTGAAGTGAAAGGGTTCCAGAGCCTCATCGCAAGCATACCAGGGCCGCCCAGAGCTGAGAACAGAAAGAGGCCACTGTGGTGCCCATCTGCTGGGGTGGGGAGGTCCCAGAGAAATCAGATGGAGTCCTCACCTTTACTTCTGTTAGTGCCTGGGATTTCATTCTCTGTAGCCCTGAGGGCACAACCGGGTCCAAATGCCCTCAACTTCCTGAGACCCCAGTGGGGAAATTCAGAGGGCACTATTTAGGCAATCCCTGCACAGAGCTTGCTAGCATTAAAAGCAGGGGTGAGCCTCTGTGGGGTCTTCTGTCTTCTGGGGTGGGGATTCTGTCTTAATCAGGGACCTTGTATAAACTCCAAGCAGAGAGTGGATTCTTCTGCTAACCTGACACTGCCCACCTCAGATCAAGGTATTCATTTTCCTAAGACACTAGAGACAGAATTCTGGGGAAGCCATTCCCAGCCACCCACAGCAATAGGGCTCTGTCTGGTGGCACCTTCTATTCTAGGATGGGTGTTTCCCTCTGATTTCATTCAGAGTCCTCAATTTTTCTTCTTTTTCTTCTTTCATTTTTTTATTTAAATTCTAGTTAGTTAACATATAATGTAATATTGGTTTCAGGAGTAGAATTTAGTGATTCATCACTTACATATAACACTCCGTGCTCATCCCAAGTGCCCTCCTTAATACCCATTATCCATTTAGCCCACCCCCCACCCACCTCTTTCCATCAACCCTCAGTTCTCTATCATTAAGAGTCTCTTATGGTTGGCCTCCCTCTCTGTTTTTATCTTATTTTACTTTTCCTTCCCTTCCCTTAGGTTCATCTGTTTTGTTTCTTAAAATTGCGCATATAAGTGAAATCATATGGTATTTGTCTTTGACTGAGACAAAAAGATAACATAATGCATAATGCACTCTACCTCCATCCACATCGTTGCAAATGGCAAGATTTCATATTTTTAATGGCTGAATAATATTCCATTTTATATATACATAAATATATACATATATACACACATTTATTTTTATATACATATATACACATATATTATATATATATAATATATATATCCCCCACATAAAAAATATATATATATCCCCCACATCTTCCTTATCCATTCACCAATTGATGGGTATTTGGACTCTCTTCATAATTTGGCTAGTGTTGATAATGCTGCAATAAACATCAGGGTACATGTACCCCTTTGAATCTGTATTTTTGGCTCCTTTGGGTAAATACCTAGTAGTATACTTGCTGGATCATAGAATAGTTCTATTTTCAACTTTTTGAGAAACCTCCATACACTTTCCTGGAGTCCCACCTTTACTTCTATTAGGGTCTGGGATTCCTCTATCTGCTGAATTCAGTTTGACAGGCTGATCCACTGTCCTCACTTCAAAATTTTAGATTTTACTATATTTACTACAGATCATGTGATGCTTTTTAGAATGGCTAACACAGACTCTATTTTTTTACTTAATCCAATTGGAGTCATTACAACAAAAAATATAGCTTTGGACTCCACATATATCTGCCACTCTGTCAGTTTAATAAGCAACTACACCAACTACAGTTGTTTTCCATCCACCCTGTAAATGTTTGTATCATAGGCCCACCACCTACTCCAGTCAGTATCTGGTAGCAACATAGACCACCAAATGCAGTCAGATTACATCTGCCCTCTGGTGTGCAAAGAAGTCAGGAACCATGGGAGGTAATCAGAGCTGGGGATAACACCTGATTGTTTTCAAGACATGTCTACCCTTTATTCCCAGAGTCACTGGGGTATTAGCCTCAACAAATTACCCCTCCAGTTTCCCCCTCCTTGCAGCTCCACACCCCCTTCCAGCCCTCTTTGGTAATCCTTGCCCTATTTTAAACATTCTGAATCATCAGTCAAGCCCACCTGCTTGCAGAGCCTCAATCTCAGTGGCAGGAGGGCCACATAATAGGGGAAGAAAAAGCCTTCTCCATCAGGCATTAAGACTACTCATAGCTCTGGTCACTGGCAAGGATGCATGGCATGATTAGAGTAGTGAAGAGATGTAGCTCTCCTAGATTCCATCAGTAACCATTACTTGGTGGGTGCCACAGCGGGGAACAGCTATCTATACTCTGACAGTGGTCAGGGGGTATTCTTGGGTGGGGGTCAGGTATCAGGCATGCCTCTGGTCCTTTCATCCAGCAGATCTACCCACTCATATCACTCTACAACTTCAGGATGGCAGTGATGATTCAGAGATTCCCTAGCCTATCTATGTAAGCTGTCTGGTACCTTGCACCAGATTCTCTAAGTTCTCTCCTTCTGGCACTTGTTCTGTGTTTTTGCTGAAGCCTGCATTCAGGTCCCTGACTGCCAGCTGCCCTGGGCTCTCTGGACTTGTGTTAGTATGTGATTGCTCTCATGATTCTGGAAATTGCTCTACTTCCTCCACCTCTGGTCCTCCCGATGTTCCTCACTTATTGATGTTTTCCTATCCAGGTCCATTTCCTGGCACCTGGTCATCCTGTTGAATTCTAATGTCTTAAAGTAAAGGGGAAAGTCTTATGGACATAGAATTTTAAACTATGCACCCAAAGGAATTCTAGTACTTAAGATATTGCTGCAGAAATTTTGCTTTATGTGGGTGAATGATTAAATTAATTTTCTACTTAATCTGTTTAGAAAATAGACAAATACAAACTAGCAGAGATATAATATAGTTACAGTAAAAAGTTTGACCAAAATTTGAAAAGATTGATAAAATAAAATGCCATTGAGGTCTTAATTTATTCACATCTATAAATATATGAAAAGATAATTTGGTACATTATTGGAACAGAATATCTGCAATATTCATAAAAATGTATTGTCATCAGACTCTTTCCACCTAAATTGCACTTTTCTACATCTCTCCATAATAAAACATCCACATTTGCCTAAGAAATAATGTTCAATGATGTTGATATCAGTTGTCTCAATCATAGCAACACGTGAGAAGCAACTTGTGTGTCTATCAAGAAAAGTGTTTAAATTAATTATGACACATACATACTTTAGAATTCTACAATTAACAGAGTAAGGTGGATCTATTTGTGCTCTCTCGAAAAAAATCCTGCATTTCTTTTATTCAGGGACTAGGGCAAGAGGCAAAATGATATGTACACTCTTACACATGTATTTTTAAAACTCACAGTGTATTTTTCTAACACATGTATGTAAGAATAGGCCTGGAATAAGTCTTAAAATAATACACACAAGATTGTTTAATGTAGTTACCTCTAGGGTGGGATAAAATTTGAAGAAACATAATAAGGAAAAAGAATTGTAATTTATCCCTATTGTTAGAATTTTTGGTAACAAGCATATATGCCCTATTTCCTTTGTAATTGAAATATTTAAATAAGAGAATAGAAGCAGTATCTGTGTATTTTTCAGATAAAGTATATGAGATGTAATGAGAAAAAATCTGATTGATAATGGCTTAACGTAACAAAATTTTATTTTTTATGTTCCTAAAAGCTGATGGACATTGGCAGAGTGTCTCCATTGTCAGGTGACCCTGGGATCCAGGGTGCTGCCATCATAAGCTTCCACATCTCAACACAGGCTTTGAATGTTTACTGCTCAATGAAATAAAAAGCATAGAAGTGGCACGCTAGTTTTCAAATACCTTAGTCTGGAGGTAAGAGGCATGCTTCTGCTCAGGTTTCAGTGTCACATGACCCTCCATAACCACTGGCAGGTAGCCTCCATATGAACCAAGGATAGAGAGCAAGACATGAAGTGACTGATCATCTGCAGACCTTCCCATTAACTGTTACATAATAGGTACTCAGAGAAATTATTATAATTTGTTATGACATTAGCCCTCTGTATTTTCCAAGAAGATCAAATTTCCTTGCAATTCAACAATTGTTTTCTAGTACCCATATGTGACTAGTGTTTTCAAATACAGGATCACACCAGTTTTCTAAAGGACATTGAAAAATCTCAGCAGGGAAGTGTCACCCTTTTTCACTCTAGCACCTTTCTGCTCTGACCTTTTCAATAACCTGTATAATCTCAATATATTGAGAATTCTCTGCTTCCTTTTGCTGCATGAAAAACCTGTAACTCACGAGTCTCTGTTGTCCACCACCTGAAGAACACGGCTGAACACTTGTTCAGGTATCTTTAAGCACATTGAAAAACTAGGATTTTCCTCTGGTGCAGATATAGACAAAAGTCAGGAGTATGTTGGAAAGATTTTTTTTCTTTTCTTATCAAAGCTGGCATGTCTGCCAGGGAGACAAACATTTTCTGCCTTGGTGGTGGACTGAATAATTGTTCCACAAAGATGCCTATACCCTTATCTCTAAAACTTGTCAATATGTTATGTTACATGGTCAAAGGCACTTTGCATATGTAATTAAAATTTTGGAATGGACCTTAAAACAGGGAGATTATTATCTGAGTGGGCCCAATCCGATGACATGAGCCCTTATAAGCAGAGGACTTTCGTTGACTGGAGGCAGAAGAAAGATACAGCAGAATGAGGGTAGGAGAGTTTCCAGAGGAGACTGAGTCAAGTGCAGTTTCTGAAGCAGGAGCCTATATGCAAAAAGTGGAGAGAGACCTTGAGGAGTGATGGCAGCTCCAGCTGACAGGCAGCAAGGAAATGAGGCCTTATCATCACAAAGCACTGAATTCCTCCTAGAACTGGATTCTGAGAGCAATCTGTGTATGTGTGGAATGAGTTTCTTCTAAGTATCTCTCAAGAACTCAGACTGACAGTTTGATTTGGGCTTTGTGTAACCCTGAACAAAGAAAACTGCACAGCCAACCCATATATATTACCTACAGAAATATGAAATAATACATGTGTGTTGTTATAAGTATCCTGATTTGTAGTAATTTGTTTGTCAGCAGTAGAAAATTACTACACCCTCCTGGAAAGACACCCATGATTTTAGGAATCCAGCCTCTGCCAATGGTTGCTATATAGTGATTTCTTCGGGCTTTCCTCATCTACCACTTAGGAGGGAGGTTCTGGTTCCTGGCCACTTACTTAAGCTCACTTTTCAGTATATTATGAATTCAGTGGTCAGTCTCAATAATTTACCAGATTAAATTCCTTAAGAATCTCATCTGCTTTCTGAAATCTCTTCCCGAACTTCAGGATTATCTTACAAGAATCAGTAGATCCTGTGCCCAATCCTACTGCTCACAAGCTGACTTGGAAAAAACTTTGAGTGCGAAAGAAGCACCCAGAGCAGATGAGCAGTCTAAACTTTACTGTCGAAATAAACAGCCACCTGGATGGGACTGTTCTTATTTCATGGTGGTTCCATGGTCAGGAATAGGACAGACAACCTTCAGTGTTTGGAATGCTCTAAATTAGGGGAAAGGCAGGTGATTCTGGGCTTTCTGTTTCATTGGGAACAGAGTACAGCCTGATGAAAGGAGCTAGACAGCTGGTCAGGATCCAAATTTTGACATGAGGGCATACTAGGAAGACCCAGGGCAAGAGCGATGTAATTCAGAAGTGCTAGAACTGGTCCCAAGTGCTGGGACCTGGGTTGAGTAGCTCTCAAGGAGCTCTGGGGGTAGAAGCAGGAGGAGCCGAGGTTAATTAAGCCCACGGACTATCCTGAAATTGTTTTTAATTATCATTTTCTTTTTTATTTGTTATGCCTGGGCTTAATACGTTGGCAACAGGGTCCTTCATCTCAATTGCCTGAAAGATATTGTGGAGTAGTGAGAATAGAAATTAATTAAGAGAAAAAATAACTTTTGCTTAATTCAAAAAGACATGGAACAGTGAGGGACTCTAAACGAATTCAGACCAGAAGTCCAGCCCCCACTTCTGACATTTATGAGCCAGATGATGTCCTGGCATGTATATAATGTATAAAAGCACTTGGCACAGTGTCTGGCATGTATTCTTTAATAATTTTCAGTTATTACTATTACTTTTTTGACCCCTGACTCTACTAAAATCTGCTGTTATTTTTTTATCCAAGAGGTATCAGAGAATATGCAGCATTCTATGGGACAGCACAACACATCAGCCAACATCATGCATAGCAAGTAAAGCTAAATTATTTACTCTGCAAGTTTTTAGGATATGCTACTTATTGTGTGTTGAGGGAGTCTTCCCCAGTTAGGTGGAACTTAAAGGTCCTATGTGTCAAGAACCACCTCCCTCCAATTGTCCTTACATCCAAACCACCTCTATTTTTTCATTTATTTCAATTACATAAAAATATAGCCCTCAAAAAAAAAAAAAAGAAAAAAATAGCCCCCACTTGGGAGTTTGCCAAATTACACACAACTTAATAAAATGAGCTTTAATGTAGTGGGCTGTGTCTCTTCCATACCAGAACAAAAACTGCTAGCATAGTGGCTTCTGAGCATATCCATGTTGTGTATCACTCCTATTTCTCAGAAACTCTGTGGCAATGGCATGCATAAAGCATAGTTTGTGTGCTATGCTCAACTGCACTGGAAAGGAACAGTGGGAAAGAATTCAGGATACCTTCCATTCCTGTCCCAAGTGGAGATTTCTCTCTGATTAATTCATGGTCTTAAAAAGTAATTGCTAGAAACAGTTTTTCATTCCAGGCTTTAGCCTCTCAACTCTGGACACAGCTGCTTTTTTTTTTTTTTTTCCCCATTAGTGAATTGCCTTTATTGCGATCATGTAATACTTCTGAGGGTCTGGCTCCTGCCCACCACTCCCACAGCTCATCTGATCCACCACCCAGCTTCAGGTAAAACTGACTCACACCAAAGGACTTGCAGTTTTCTAAGGCCCTACACCCATTGGCCTCAGGGCGATAACCCTTGGCTTCTCACGACTGGATCCTTCCATATCCTCTTCTTTTGACTTGTCCTTAGGCCTTAGGGTGTATTCCATCCTCTTTCCTACTTAACAGCTGTTACTACACTCTAAAATTTTATGGGCACAGTGGGTGGGTCTTGTTTATCCTGACACTCCCAGTACTAGCAGGAACCTCCCAAAGAGCAGATGCTGAAGGAATGTAAGAAATAAATGAGACAATGTTCAAGAGGTCTAATTTATTATGCTGCAATTAATTCTACATTCTTGAATAAGTGAAGCACATCTAAGCATATATATTTATCTCTTAATTTTACAGAACAGACCAAATAGTGATAAAGGAATGCAAGAATGTATCATCTTTCACTTTATTCTCTATTTCTTGTTCCCTGAATTTTACTGCTGAGTTCATTCACATTTCCAAGGGAATGCCTAATCCACTACTACTTTATCTTATTCCAAAGTAACTAAATAAAATGGGAAATTTCCCAGTTTGTTCTATAAAATAGTAAAACTCTCTTAAAATTCATAAACATCAATAAATGTGTGATTTACATCATCTACAAACTCAGATTCTGAAGCTAGTTAAACCTTCTATTAAAAGGAGCAACACTGAGGAGCCTGGGTGGCACAGTCAGTGAAATATCTGACTCGATTTTGGCTCAGGTTCACGGTTTTGAAGGCAAGCCCCACATTGGGCTCTGCCCTAGGCACAGAGCCTGTTTAAGATTCTCTCTCTCCCTCTGCCCTTCCCTGCTATGCTCACACACTCTCTCTCTAATAAAAGAAAAAAAAGATCAACATTTAAATAAATATTCAGATTACTACACAGAACAGGAAAACAAACATGTTATGTACTCTAGTCTCCAGCTCCACCCCTGACCTTCCACTAATGAGAACATTAGTTGTTCTCTTCAAACACATAGTAATAACCTTCCTCATCTTTTACTTGGGGCAGGAGAAGCTGCTGGCCATGGCCTTGCCACGTGCACTGGCCACAGCAGCAGTGCAAGCCTTGGCTACAACTCTGGCTCGGGCTCGCTCTTCTTCATCTTTCAGAGCCTCTTCATACCAGACTGGGAAGGCAGTGGGGACTGTATCGTGGATCTTGGCCACAAACTCTAGGACTTTCATCTTGCTGGTCTCAGCATAAGCTCTGGGGCCCCAGAGGAACTCATAGCGTGGAGGATCACTATTGGCCACCTGCCGGTACTCCAGGTACTCTTCTTTCACCCAATCATTGGTGATGAGCTTCCTGGGCTCCCCATAGATGAAGTTCTTAATTCCATCATATAACCCCATCATATTCAGCACTTCCCAGACTTGCTCCTCAGTGGCACAGTTGCCCTTTGTGAAGATCACGCCCAGGACAGTCATCAACAGGCCAGTCTTGGGCACACCTGAATTATAATTTACTTTATCATCACAGCTGGATTCTAATTTGTTGACAAGGACATAGGTATTCCTGTTGGGATCCACTTCCTTCACATCAAGGCCGAAAACCAGCTCCAAGTGCTCAGAGGCTTTCCTGAGGATCTCGTGGAATTGATTCTTGTACATCTGGATTACATTTCTCAACATATCTGCCTTGGTAATGGGCTCTTTCATTTGATACTTGTACAGCAGGTAGTACACCAACATAGCAACCTTCTTGTCTACCGGGCCTTTGCGCCATTGCTCAGTGGTATCCTTGGCCTGTGAGGCATTTGGCTTTTCCTCCATTTGATTGCTGGCACCTTCATTAAATTTTGTATTTGGAGCAGCTGCAGCAGCAGTAGTGCTGGTAGAGACTTTCCCAGTAACTTGAGGATTTCCTGGTGTTTCAGTGGCAGGTGAGCTCTGGGGAGCATCTTCAACATGAGATGGGGAAGGGTGGGACTCTTCCTCCTCTGGTACAGTGGCCTGAGCAGCTACCAGATGCCCTGGCCCTTCTCGAGCCTGGCGGCGTTTTTCACGGGCACGAAGCTTACTCTTCTGGCCCCGAGGCATGATGATTCTGGTCAGGGATAGCAGGCACAAGTGTGGAAAAGAGGATAGATGATTCAGTGACCTGGAGGAAAGGGGATGAAATGGCATGATACCTCTGGCAGGGAGATACCATCTTGGGCTTTATCAACAGCCATCTCTCTAGGTTTCCTTGAGGACACTGCTCTAGGAACCCACAAGGCTTCCTTTCTTGGAGTAGCCTTTCCCTCTGAGGACTCTGGAAGTAACTAGAGTTCACCTGAGTCCTGCTGGAGCTGACACAGGGTTTGGCAGGTCCAGGCTCTAGGGTGCCTCCCCTGTTTTGGAGTAGTAGGTGTTTCCATTTACATTCAGCACCATTACCTTGACTTCTTGCAGGACCTGAGGGCCTCTGCTTAACTGCTTAACTGATTTGAGGCTGACTCAAAGCCCTCACCTCCCTGACATCCTGGAGGAGGAACTGAAGGGAAATCACATCTCAGCACATCTGCTCAGGGGTGCCCTGAGATGACAGCAATGGCAAAGCTATGTGGGACCTTCTCCATCCTGGGATAATAAGGGTTCTCACTCCTCACTTAGAATTCTCACCTTGGCTTCTTGCAGAGCCTAGGACTCCTCTCTTAGAGGAGACCTTAGACCTATCCCCACAAAGCAAGAATCTCATATTTTTGAAAGGTTTGAGGAAGAGTTTAGGGAGGACTCAGTTTAATATCTCTTCCCCAGGGACCCTTTTGAGGGATGATGTCACATGGAGGGCTCTATGAAACAGCTTCTTCTGTGATGAGTGGTCTGCTCAATGCTCAGTTTCCTTATCATGCCCCCCTCCCCTTGACTGCCAGGTATTCTCCTTTGTGCAGACCTGAGGGCTTTAACAATCACACCAAGGCTCTCATCCACCTGATATCCTGGAATATGCAGTGGGGTGGGGGTGGGGGTAAGGTGTGGGGGTGAGAGGAAACTCAGAATGCAATTTTCCCAGGGTTTTCCAGGGCTGACTACAGAGGAAGGTCCTAACTCTGTGTATCCTCCCCACCTCTGTCTCACTTTGACTTCCAGAATGGCCTGAGTCATCTCCTTCTAATAGGGCTCTTGTCTCCCTGGGACCACTGAGAATGAGAGACATCTTAGCCTCTTAGCCCTGCTGAGGATCCACCAGGGCTTATAGTAGGGGATGTACTCTTCCGGCCCCTTTTGTCCTGAGGACGAATTCCGCTCAGTCCTTGTTTAATAAGGTTCTGAATTTCACTCGAAGCGACCCCTAGGGCAGCCTCTGCTAACCTGAATCATACAGCCTTAGACCAAGGCTCTTATGCACCCCTCCTCCTCCAACTAACCAAAAGGTGAAGCGAGGAGGCACCTGAGCCTTACGGCCATACCAGGGGCTTCCAAGGGCTAACAGCAGGAGTGGGGCTCTTTACGGCCTCCACTGTTCTAGGGAGGCGGCTTCTCCTAAAAGATAAATTGGGGTGTTTGTTGGCTCCTGACAGAGCCTAGGACTCCTTCCTCTGCTGGCCGGAGGCAGACGCCCTAGTCAGACATCCTCACCCTTCGGGGTTTCCCATGGCTGGCAGCAGGGGCCCGGCTCCACACGGACGCCTCTGTCATGGGAGACGAGAAGTTCTACTGAATACACACGAGGGCCCTCATCGACTCGTCCGATACCCCCTCCCGGGGTCCAAAGCTATTATTTCTCCGAGTTCTCTGAAGGAGAAGTTGGATGGCGGCAGGGGCCCGGCTCCACACGGACGCCTCTGTCATGGGAGACGAGAAGTTCTACTGAATACACACGAGGGCCCTCACCGACTCCTCCGATACCCCCATCCTGGGTCCAAAGCTATTTCTTTGAGTTCTTCGAAGAATTCGGAGAGTACTACATTGGGTCATCCCTGCCTGGAACCACCTAGGGAGGGATTCCCTCGAACTTTACTCGATATTCGTATTTTACCTGGGCAGCGCTTGGATCCCTCCCTCAGCTGCTCCACCGGCTCACCTCCCACAGACCCCAGAAACGGAAGTCACTGTTACGCACATCCGGCCACTCATGGGGGGCCGGCTGGGGTCCCAGGAGTATGACTCTTGTGGTTCCCCCTCTGTTATAATGTGAGTAGTAGCCAAAGTCCTCTCGGGAAGTAGGTTCTTATTTTGGCTCCTGGTTCTTTGATTAAAAGCTCCTTGGGAAATATCACCTCCTCTCCCAAGCTCTGGACAGTTTCTCAGCTTAAACCCTTGCAGACGGTGGCTCCACATCCCAGCCGTGGGGTGAGATCCAGAAGCCGCACAGGGAGGTGGGTGGGGGTCGGGGTGGGGTGCAGGACAGGTTCTGAGATGTCAGAGAAAATACTTAGTGTTGATGGGATCTCTTCACTAGTCAAACAGACTTTCAGGAACTTTCTGTTCGAAAAGATCTACTTCCTACAGGAAAGAGGCAGATCTGCATAATTTTAGGAGACTCAGGTATTTTGACTTTATCCAACATTGAACATTGTGGTGAAATTAATTTTAATTTTGATTCTCATTTATAATACATATATAGATGTTCTAATAATTGCTGCTTTGTACGACAAGGGTCTTGAGTTTACAATAGTTATCTATATACACCAGTTTTCTGAAGTTACTTATTTACTTAAATAATCTGTAGCCTTTTCCTCTGGATTTTCTAAATGATGATCATATTTGCAATAAATAATTTATATTTCTTTTTACTATTCCTAACTGTTATTTATTTTTGTATTCTTATCCTCTGGCTATGCGTTCTAATCTAGTTTTGAACAGTTACAGTTGGTAGCACACTGCTGTGCCTTGCTCTTTATAATAATGGGAATGCTACTAACATTTCATATTTCACGTTTAAATTTGTTTGCTATAGATTTTAGGAAATGGAAGTTCCCTTCTAATATTAGCTAGCTAAATGATATTATGCATTCACATTGAATTTTTTTCCAAAGTTTTTCTTTACTTCAATACATGATCAAATGCCTTTTAAATCTTATTAGTATTTTAGGCAGTTTTTTCTAATATTATATCATTATATTTCCTGGATTCAGCCTCATTTTTCCACTTAATTCAGTGCTATATTTAAATTTCTATGAACTTATTTAGAATCTTTGCCTATATGTGGGTGAGCTTGGCTTAAGCGTTCTGTTTTTAAAGTGTCCTTAGCTGGTTTTCTTATTATGCAGATCTAGATTGGAAAATAAGGTGAAAATTGCCCATCTTTCTGTAAGCCTTGGATGTGTTTACATGACATGGTGGTTAACTTTTTGCTTGTTATTTGATAGAACTGGTTCCTGACTGCCTTGTCCTGAAACATTTGAATGTGACTGAAGCTTTGAGGATAGTTTCAGTTTGTATTTCTCAATAACAGTTTTCTACTTCTGCTTGAACCTACTGAGTAATTAATATCTTCTCTAAATAATGGTCTATTATCACTTGGGGCTTAAAATTTAATGGCTACATATATTTGTTAATTCTATTTATTGTAGAAAATTTCAAACATATACAACAGTAGAGAGAATCGTATAATAAAACCAATATACTTGACATCAGAATCCACAATCATCAATACACAGCCTACCTGTTACATTTATACCCATATCTACTCCCATCTCTGCCACTGAAATAATGAGAAAAAATCATAGATATCATGCCATTTCATCTTTGAATATTTAAGTATCTATTCCCTTTTTTTTAATTTTGTTTATTTATTCATGACAGACATACAGAGAGAGAGGCAGAGACATAGGCAGAGAAGCAGGCTCCTTGCGGGGAGCCTGAGGTGGGACTCGATCCCAGGACCCTGGGATCATAACCTGGGCCAAAGGCAGACCCTCAATCACTGAGCCATCCAGGCACCCCTTAAGTGTCTATTTCTAAAAGATAGGAATCCTTTATGAAACATAAATAGTCAATTACACATATCCTACTTTAAAATTAATATCATCAAGTGTCCAGTTATTTTTCACATTTGCCTGACTTCTTAAAAATATATTTTTTTCTTGAACTAGGGTCAAATCCAGTCTATTCATTGTCATTGCTCTTATTCCCATTAATTTATAGATCCTACACCTCCCCACATACATTTATTACCTATTTTCCTTGTCATTTTTCTGTTGAAAAAGAACTCGTGTTTTGTCCAGTTTCATATGGCATAGGTTTTACTGATTGCAACACTGGTGTCCTCCGTCTGTATTTCTTTAAATCGGTAGAAGTTTCATCAGATTAAAGTATAATTTTTTACTCTCTCTTTTTTTGTTTGGAAAGACTACCCAAAGTTGATATTGTGAATTTTTATCACTAGGAAACAAATGTCGGTCTTCCTTTGTGTTCATGTTTGCAAACTTTGAATATTAGCATATTTATCCATTATTTAAGGGTTACACAATGTTAATTTGTTATTTCTATCATTTTTCTGAGTTTATTAGATGAATTTTTTTAAAAGATTTATTTATTCATGAGAGACAGAGAGAGAGGTAGACACATAGGCAGAGGGAGAAGCAGGCTTCCTGTGGGGAGCCTGATGCAGGACTCGATCCCAGGACCCTGGGATCACAACCTGGTGATCCCTCCCAGGTGTCCAAGATGAAATATATTTTTATGTAAAAACCTATCCTTGTTCACCATTTGGTAATGATATATATAGTATTCTCTTATAATTTTTAAATTCCTTCTGCCCCTATATTTTGCACAATATAATTTAACTAATACTACTTACTTCTGTTTTTTTTTTTTCTTAATTGATTATACTTATAAAACTGTCAGTTATATCAGTCTTTTCAAAGTATAGGCTTTTGTTAGTTGGTTCCTTTGTCTTCTAATTCATCATTTCTGCATTTCATTATTTTCTATATTCTATTTCTTTGGGTTCAATATGGTATTCTTTCTCTAATTTCTTGAAATTTTTGCATGCTGTAAATATTACCATTTTTTGTCCATTGGGATTTTAATTTCAATAACTATATTTTTATTTCTAGATATCAGTTTAGCTCTTTTTCAAATTAGCTCATTCTTTTTTTCTAATTTCTTGTTATGATCTCCATGCTTTCTTTTCTCATTAATGGACTTTATTTTTTATTGAGATATAATCAACATACAACATAATATTAGTTTTAGATGTACAGCATAATGATATGATAGTATATATAATGTGAAATAATCACCGCAGTAAGTCTAGTTAACATCCATCACTACACAGTAATATAATTTTTTCTTGTGATGATAACTTTTAAGATCCGTCTTCTTAGCAATTTTCAAATATACAGTAGAGTATTAATAACTATAGTCTCGGGATCCCTGGGTGGCGCAGCGGTTTGGCACCTGCCTTTGGCCCAGGGCGTGATCCTGGAGACCCGGGATCGAATCCCACGTCGGGCTCCTGGTGCATGGAGCCTGCTTCTCCCTCTGCCTGTGTCTCTGCCTCTCTCTCTCTCTCTCTGTGACTATCATAAATAAATAAAAATTAAAAAAAAACTATAGTCTCCATGCTGTACATTACTTATCCAAGACTTAATTATTTTGTAACTAGAAATTTGTACCTTTTGACCACTTTCACCCATTTTACCCACCCTCTAGCCCCTGCTTCTGGCAACCACTAATCAGTTATCTGTATCTATGAGCTTTTTTTAATAGATTCCACATATAAATCAGACCATATAGTATTTTATTTCTCTGACTTATTTCATCTAATGTAATTCCCCTCAAGATCCATCCATGTTGTTGCAAATGAAAATATTTTATTCTTTTTAATGACTGAGTAATATTCCACTGTGAATATATGTATGTATATTTGTGGGGTGTGTGTGTGTGTGTGTGTGTGTGTTTCACATCCTTGTCCCTTCACCCATTGGTGGACACTTAGGTTGTTTCCATATGTTGTGTATTGTAAATAATGCTACAGTGAACATAGGGCATATATCTTCTTGAATTTGTGTTTTTGTTTTCTTCCAGCAAAATCCCAGAAATGGAATTGCTGGACCATATGGTCGTTCTGTTTTGAATTCTTCCAGTAACCTCCATACTGTTTCTTATAGTGGCTGCACTATTTTATTAATAAATCTTCTTACGACTGCAAATATCCTTCTGAGTACCACTTGGGCTATTTTCCACAAGTAGCTCTATAGAGTTTTATATGTAGTACTGGAATTTTTTTACAAGCTGAATATGTCTCTGTATTTCTTCTTAGAATTTTTGAATATATAGATATACATACTAGAGTGCAGAAAATTATTATTGAAAAGGATCCTTTGTGAAGAAGAGGAGAGAAATAGAATTACTTAGAGGAAGTGTTAGTGTCCCTGGGGTGTTCTGCTTTGTTTTGTTTTGGTTATATGTGATCTAAGAGACTTGAGCTCATTTAATTGCTTATAACTGAGTTAAGTTTTTCCTAGGACTGAAAAGAGGGATTCACAGCTAGAAAATCAACAATATAATTAGCTAAGTGCAACTGTCAGAGATACTTCAGGAAAACAGAAACTACTCTGATTCTATAACTTGGACAGAATTTAATGCAAGATATTGGTTATTCAAGTGATGGAGAGGCCAAACCAGGTAGTCAGGCAAACCAATACTTAACTTGAGGAAGTCACTCCCATTTCTAGTGTAGAGGGACAAATTGAAGAAGGCGGTAGTGTTGCAGGAGATTGGGAGTTGATGTCAACAGAATCTAAAACCATGGTTAACCAGTATGATGGGAGCTAGAGCTAGAGCCGTGGAGAAGCTATAGCCATCAAAATAGAAACCACCTGATGAAGAGAAAGAAGGCTGTTTCTGTCCTCCTGGGCTGTAATCTGCTGGTGTCCTTGTTGCTTGAACCTTGAGAACAGCCAAATATTGGAGAACCTAGGAATTGGAGCCTGCAGGAGTTATTTCCTGAACACTAGAGAGCAGAGCAAAAAAGAGGAAAGAATGATGTGAAGGCAAATAAGTACAGGACAGACATACCATACAGACACATTAAATGAGAAGAATATCTAAATTGTTAAATATCTGCTCTATAAAAATCAGTAGTAATCCATGATAAAAAGAGATGTTATCAAACTAGATAATGGCTAACCCAAAAAGCAAATAAACAAACTCTCTATCAAGTATCATAGGGACACCTGGGTGGCTCAGCTATTTAGGCGACAGACTCTTGATTTCAGCTTAGGTCATGATCTCAAGGTTGTGAAATCAAGACGCGCATCTGGCTCCATGCTGGGCATAGACCCTGCTTAAGATTCTCTCTCCTCCCTCTGCTCCTCAATCTCCCTCCCCCTCTCTAAATAAATAAATAAATAAATAAATAAATAAATAAATAAATTTTGGGCACCTGGGTGGCTCAGTTGGTTAAGCATCTGCCTTAAGCTCAGGTCATGGTCCCAGGGTCCTGGGATGGAGCCCTGCATCAGGCTCCCTGCTCAGTAATGAGTCTGCTTCTCCCTCTGCCCCCTCCCACTTCGTGCACTCATACACTCTGTTTCACTAACAAAAATAAATAAATACATTTTTTTAAAAAAGGCATTATACTCAGTGGAGAAAGAATGGAAATTGGGAATTAGATAAGAATAGCTACCATCACCATTATTATCCCACATTATAATACTATAATACATGCTAGCACATAAAAGCAAACAAATGAAATAAGAGTTAGGAACTGGAAAATCAGATGCTTCACTTGTCAGTTCTCCCTAAAATGATCTGTAGGTTTAGTAAAATTCCCACCAAAATCCCAACAGGACTTTTTAAAAAAAGAAATTTATACATTATAAAGTTTATATGGAAATACAATGGGCCAATAATAGCTGAAATGACTTTGAAAAAGAAAAGGAAATTTGGAGGACTAACTATCTGATTTCAACGTGATAAACAACTTGTATGCAATATTTATAAGGAACTTTCAAAACTCAATAATAAGAAAACAACCCAATATAAAGGGTCAAAAGGTTTGACCTTGGAGTCAAAGAAGCATGTGAGTGATAACAAAGCACATGAAAAGATTCTCAACATCATTAATCATTAGAGCAATAAAATTAAAATCCCAATGAGATACCATTACACATATACTAGAATATACACAGTAAAAAGACTGATCATATCGAGTACTGTCAAAATTGTGAAGGAACTCTTGTACATTGTTGGTGGGGATGTAAATTGGTACAGCCACTTTGGAAAACAGTTTAGCAATCTCTTAAAAAGTGAAGCATGCATCTGCGGTATAATCTAGCTATTATATTACCAGACATTTACCTGAGAGAAATGAAAGCTTATATCCATGCAAAGATGTATATATGAAAGTTCATAGCATCTTTTTTTTTTTAAGATTTTGTTTGTTTATTTAGAGAGAGCCAGAGAGCCCGAGTGGGAAGAGAGACAGAGAGGAAAGGGAGAGAGAGAATCTCAAGCCAACTCTGTGCTGAACGCATAGCCCAACATGAGGCTGGATCCTACAACCCTGAGATCATAACCTGAGCCAAAACCAAGAGCTGGATGCTTAACCTACTGAGCCACCCAGGTGCCCTGAAAGTTCATATCATCTTAATTTGTAGTAGTGAAGAACTGAAAATACCTTAAAATATCCACCATCAGGTGAACAGATAAAGTGTAGTATATACATACAATAGAATATTATTCAGCAGTAAAAGGAATTAACTATTGATAAATGCTGTAGCATGCATGAATCTCTAAATAATTACTTTTAATGAAGGAAGGCAGGCTAAATAGCACATACTGTATGATTCCATTTTTATAACAGTCTAGGAAGTGAAAATGAATGTATACTGATATAAAGAATATTATTCGGGGGCGCCTGGGTGGCTCAGTTAAGCATCTGCCTTTGGCTCAGGTCAGATGAGCCTGAGCTCCTCCTCAGGCTCCCTGATCAGCGGGTAGCCTGCTACTCACTCTATTCCTGCTCCTGCTTTCTCTTGCTATCTCTGTTGCTATCTCTGTCTCTCTCTTTCTCTCTTAAATAAACGAATCTTTAAAAAATATATTATTTAATTTATTTAATATTATTAAATATAATTAATTAAATATATAAATATATTATTTATAAATTAAATATATAAATATATTATTTAATATTATTTAATATTATTAATCTTTAAAAAATATATTATTCAGTGGTTGCCTATAGACTGGGAAGAATGCCAAGGAGGTTACAAAGGAGCATGAGGAATCTTTTGGAGATAATGGATATATTCATTATGTTGATTTTGGTTGTAGTTACATTGATGTATGCATACACCAAAACTTAACAAATTGTGTGCTTTAAATATATGTAGTTTATTGTATGTCAGTTACACCTTTAAAAAGCTGTTAAAAACTCTAGAACAAGCCAATCTAATTTATAGTTGACATCAGAACTGTGGGAGGTGTAGAGGTGGTCTACTGGAACTGGCTAGAAAAGGCATGAATGATCTTTATGGGGTGGTAGAATAATAATGCATTATGATAGAGAATGGTTTACATGTGTGTATGCATTTGTACACCTAGGTTTTGTCCATATATTCTATGAATATTATATAAAAATAATAAGAATGCAAATATTTCTTCAAGGAAACATGAATATCCAATTTTCATTGGTAATGCTTAATTATCCACTTTATTTCATCTAATAATAAAACATAAGTTAAATAATAATCCTTTGGGATCCCTGCGTGGCTCAGCGGTTTAGTGCCAGCCTTCGGCCCAGGGCCCGATCCTGGAGTCCCGGGATCGAGTCCCACGTCGGGCTCCCAGTGTGGAGCCTGCTTCTCCCTCTGCCTGTGTCTCTGCCTCTCTCTCTCTCTCTCTCTATGTCTATCATGAATAAATAAATAAATAAATAAATCTTAAAAAAATAAAAATAAAAAAATAAAATAAATAATAATCCTTCTTAACTTTGTATACACCAAATATTTCAATAATTTTACATGTATCTTCACTTTTCACCATGGCTGTGATATTTATATATATATATATGCCTCTCTTTCTGCATCTCTCATAAATAAATAAATAAATAAATAAATAAATAAATAAATAAAATCTTATATATATATATATGTATGTAGTTAACCATGTACAATGTTGCTAATAAACATTTTTATAGAGAAATAAATAAAATCTTTATTATATATATGTAGTCAACCATGTACAGTGTCGCTAAAAAAACAAGTAGTTAACCATGTCCAATGTCACTAATAAACAATCATTATTTTTTTAAGATTTTATTTATTTATTCATAAGAGATGCAGAGAGAAAGGCAGAGACATAGGCAGAGGCAGGTTCCCTTAGGGGAGCCCGATGCGCGACTCGATCCCAAGATCCCGAGATCACGTCCTGAGCCAAAGGCAGATGCTCAACCACTGAGCCACCCAGGTGCCCCATCAACAATCATTATTATCATAATGGAGGCACATTACTATATGATTATCATAAAGTAGAGGAAAATTCAATAAATTATTTTAAACAAAAGAGAATAACGAACTAACTTATGACAAACACGTTTATGTGACCTAAAGGCATAAGCTCCAAAGAAAAGAGTAAGATGTGGTGTGTAAGAAATTTGTATATTACCTAGACCTTGTTTAGAAGGATAAGCTTTTTTACTGTTTATTTCACAGGCAGCTGGTACTTTGTTCAAAATAGGCTACTTCTCTTTGAGATTGGTCACCGCATTGATAACTGTGCTTTACTTAAGCATTGTATATGGTCATTCTCATGCAGATCGTATTTTGATATTCATCTTGATTTTTTTAAACCATAAACCAGCTCTTAAGATATAATTTATTATTTTGGTAAGTAATTTATGCAACAGGCATTGTTACCCCTTTTCTACTACTTCTATCATTCCTAACTCCATACCTGATCAGTGACCCATCAGCCACAATCCAACACTTTATGGTCACTACTTTATTGACAATATCTCGTATGCTAATATTCACCACATTCTTGATCTCTGACCCCTTTCTTTAAGCTTTATCCAGTTACTGACCCTTTTTCCATTATCTATTTATGGTTATTAGGCTTGAGGATGAGTTGAGATTTTTGGCAATATTGAATGAGTTTCAAAGAACAAGTAAATACTTCTATCATCATATAACTTGGATATAACAACCATCAACCTTTTTATTTTAATTTTTTACTTATTTATTTTTTTAACATACTGCTTAGGAAGTAGGGACAAATAGTAACTTTGCCTTTTAGGAGTTTCTAGTTCTGTAAACAGGAATAACAGAAGAGGAAGCACAGACTTCAAACATCCTCAAATTAATAGTAACCTGGTGAATTTCCAGAAGTCTCTTTCTTATATCTACTTATATCTGGGTTTTTTAGGGCTTAATCCTAAGCATGGAGCCATGCTGATACTGTATCTGAAGGACAGTATTCACAGTCTACTGAGCTAGAAAAGTTTCTTAAAAGATAAAAAATGTACTCTAATTTTGGTCTCCAAGTTTTCCACAGTGACTTTTGCAACTGCATAAAAATGATTGACTAAAACTGTACCTATTCCTCAGGCTAGTCCTTGTCCTTTGGTGAGAGAAATAACCTCATGAATGTTGTTCAGAACTCTCACCCCACCAGCACCAGTATTCTGATCAACACTAGGGCCAACAAATTAATCTTGATGCTGACAAAATTTAGGGAGAAGATACTAGGTGCTCTCACAAGCTAACTATGACACGGAGTTAGTAATACTGCTGCCCATGTGTCTGCATGACTCAGTGATGGTATCTGCAGCATCACACCTGAATGTAGAATTGTGTATCGTATACATGTTTGAATTTTTTTTTTACATTTTTCCTATGAACATTGGGGTGCAGGTGTCCCAGCGTTTCACTACAGTAAATACCCAATGGTGCAACTGCTGGGTCATAGGGTAGCTCTATTTTTAACTTCTTGAGGAACCTCCACACTGTTTTTCAGAGTGACTGTACCAGTTTGCATTCCCATCAGCAATGCAAGAGAGTTCCCCTTTCTCCACATCCTCTCCAACATTTGTTATTTCCTGTGAGGTGGTATCATTGTGGTCTTGATTTGTATTTCCCTGATGGCAAGTGCTGCGGAGCATTTTTTCATGTGCTTGTTGGCCATGTGTATGTCTTCTTTGGTGAAATTTCTATTCATGTCTTCTGCTCATTTCATGATTGGATTATTTGTTTCTTGGGTGTTGAGAAATTGTGCAGCAGTTAAAATTTAAAGGAAAAAACACATGAGTTGCAAATGGCAAGATATAATTTTTGAATCATTGTATTGCACATCTGTTAGTATATAACATTGTTTGTTAATTATGCTTCAATAAAAACAAATAAAAAAGATGTGAGGAAGGAGATCAGACATTAGCCTATCACAGAGTCATAAAATTTTTCACTAAATACTTTTGTTTCCCCCATATTATCTCATATAATCCCATGCAAACATTGTATACAACTATTTTATATATTTATATAAGATAAATATGCAAGTTATGGGTAGAATGAATTTGTTTTCTACTTTTTTGTTTGTGTTGCTTAAACATAGAAGAAATTCAGTTAAGTAATTAGTGAAGGAGCTTATAATGATGTGGTTTAAATATTCACATGTATTCCTCAATATGTGAGTGAAATAGATCAGTGAGTAAAATATATGTTTATGTATAACACAAATATATAAATAATATTGAAATACATGTTAGTTTATATTGATATATATTATATAAGAATAATATATATCCATGTATATATTATTCTTACAGTCTTGACAACACTTAAAGTAAAAATAATGTATATGTAACAATATGGAGTTTATTTTTATCATCATTATTTAACCTCAGTAAGTTTGTTATTCTGCTAAAAAACGAAGACAATACCCCAAGTAGATAAGTTAAAATGGCTGTAGATTCACTTCAATAAATAATATCAAAAGTACATTCCTTGATGTATTTCCATGCCTCATCATATTATGTATCTCACTTTTTTAATGATATATGTGAAGCTAGTTAAGTGATTTGAATAAGTTCAAATTGGTGATACATATTAAAATTTATCATAGAACAAAACAGGAGCAAAATGGAAAATTTAAATGCTATTTTTATACCTTTTAATGACTATTTTATTTTTCTAAGATTTTATTTATTTATTCATGAGAGAGAGGGAGAGAGAGAGAGAGAGAGAGAGAGAGAGGCAGAGACACAGGCAGAGGGAGAAGCAGGCTCCATGCAGGGAGCCTGACATGAGACTCAATCCTGGGTCTCCAGGATCACACCCTGGGCTGAAGGCGACGCTAAACCGCTGAGCCACCCAGGCTACCCTAATGGCTATTTTACAAGCTAATTTTGTTTGCTTTTTCTTTTTTTTTTTTTTTTTGTTTGTTTGCTTTTTCTTTGGAAATAGGAAAAAATGGAGATACGTAGCAGCTGTCATGAACTGTGAAGAGGCTAAGATTTTTATCCTTCTTGCAAGCTAACAAGTTAGCCTGTCACTTCTTGGATGCTGGCAAAAAGCATGAGGCTCTTGGGTAAGAGACAAAGAACTTTATTCTCATAACAGTTCTAGTCGCCAGAGTACCTGCATTTTCTTACAGTTGTAACCCAAACCCCAGTAACCACAGACTGACATGAAGAGGGCCAAGTAATACCAACACATGCAGTGAGTTGTATTGCAGGAGAGGAGCTCTGTGCTTAGGTAACCTGCATCTTATATAATAGGCAGTGAGGATGCCTTCCCCTTGCTCTGAAGACATATATCTATGTCTATCTATATCTATAGATAGATCGATATCTTCTAAGGCTGTTTGCTTCAGACTTTCTTGAAAAAATTGTCTGGAACAAGGGGCAACCGCGGCCTCACAAGATACACAGAAATGCAGGTGATCCATAGAGAATTGTCTCCTAGCCATTACATATTCCAGTTAATAGGTAAAGTCATTTGTATAGTTGATTTCCTCCCTCTTAGACCTAAACTTTTGGTGAAGTAATATGAATTGATTCACTTGGGGAAAAGAAACATCTTTACAAAAATATATTGTCTCACTCAATCCATTTTGTTAACATCCATCTGGTGTATATTTTATTGGGAGAAAGTAAACAGTAGGACGTAAATTAAGATCCACTTAAACAACTGGATTTCAAGTATTATATGTTTAAATGACAACTTACTCACAAAACGTACTTTTTATTATAAAACTTATTCCAGGTGAGTTTCTTCAATGGAAAGTTAAGGCTTAGACAAAATAAAAGATCCTTTGTTTTGCTATTTTGTATATCAAAATAAAATATTCTGTTAAAATTTCTATGTGTCCCTAAGTGGAATTAATCAAAGATATAAAGGGAAGATAGGTAAATATAATAAATAAATAATAAACCTGTAGGGTTTGAAAAAATCTTCCTTCCTCTTACATCATACACACACTTACCATTAGTATGTTATTGTTCTGACCCCAAGGTCCTAAGCTTTTTAGTGGCACAATGATAAGCATGCATTTCCTTCTTTAATGAAACATATTTTATGGTCTCTAATATCCTGTGAATAAGGAATTAGTGAGATGAATCCTTACCAGTGTTCTAATGGGAGTAGCTTCTGGTTACAGGGAAATATTTAAAGTATTAAATATAAACTGGTATTTAACATTCTAGGCACTATGATAATCCCCTTACAAAAACGTGCAGAGTGGTTATCATTACCTTAGATTTCAAAAGAAAATGCTCTAGTTGCATTTTTGAAACCACTAGTGTTTTAACAGATAAAGTTTCTTGTTGAGGAGGATGGGGGGTACTTTTGGATCAGATAGTCTTTAAATCAACTCAAATCACAGATACACACAAAACTGCTAAAAATCTTCTGGTTATTATATCACTTATCAAAATGTGTTGAAGCTATGTTTCAAAACCAAATATAGTCATATTAAAACTTCCTATAAAATAGTCCAAAACATATCAGCTCTGCCTCTAAAAATTCATGAGGGTGTAAAAATAAAAATACTGAATATGCCATCTAAGTTGAAGATCCCTTATGATTAATTTCTGTTTCTTGATGCAAGTTTATAAACATGCCAATAATTCCTGCACTACATTAAAAATCTTTCTTGTGAACTGACCATGGTGACAAGAATACAAAAGTCCACATTTTTAAAAATATAAATTTGAATTTTTCCTTAATGTGGACATAAAAACAGGCAGTGACTAGAGTTGCATCAATCCTTCCCAACTGTCTCAAAAAATATGTGCACTGTTACAATAAAAACAGTTCACCAGCTGTTTATGTAAAAATTATTTGACGAAAAACAAGCATGGCCATATGGCACTCTAGCTCTGCTGTGGGAGCATGAAGAATAATTTTGTAGGCTGTAGTACATAATGGTCATGCTAAGTAGGGTGTCAACTATTGCAGGCACATTACATTAATAGTTAATCTGTCCTTTTATCCTCTAAGTACTTACGTTTCTTAACAGCTTGTAGTTTGGAAACAAGTTAACAACTCACTGATTAAGAATTAAAATTTTGGAAATGACAAAATATTTGATGTAATGTAGACATAATATTCATTTGCTAATTAAAGGTATTATTTAAATAATACATTAATTGGGTGATGGGAATGTGGTAGGGGAGCTGGTTCTCATTTCTATCTACAAGTTCCAAAACTATTAATATGTTGAAGGTACTATACCATTAATTTAGAAGAAAAAATAATTAGAAGAGGTATTTCATGTAAGAACCAAATCAACATATATACTCACATTCTGTAAGAATTGTACCTCACTCACCTTCATATTGTTTGCAATATCTATAGCTGTGTCTTGCACATAGTAAACAGTAAACATGTAATAAATATTTGCTGAATAGAACATTGTTAGAAAAAATGAATTATAAATGCCACCGGCAGACCCTCGAGTCTTTAAGTTTATTTAGAACTTCTAGAATACATTGGGGAATAACCCTCATACATTACATAGACTACATACTTGAATGATGTTTATTAGCTTATGAAACTCCAATATTTTACTCTCACATTAATTTTCTTTTTTGAGTTGTTTACTTATTGGGAACTAGAGTCAACTGAAAGACAAAACTGAATGGCCTAGCTTTCATCCAGCGAATTAGAGGACTTAATCTCAGATCCTGGAAAAGAAGGTAGAATGAACTACAGAAGAAAAAGCCAGGTTAGAATCCAGTCATTCACATTCATAGTTTTGGTTGATACCCTGACAAAAAGATGTTCATTGACATGTGGCTCTGTTATTAATAACTTTAAAATGTCAACTGAGTGTCATGGTAACATTAATAACTGAGGAAGAAACCACAGCAGACATAGTTCTGTAAGAAAAATGTTGCAGACATACCGTCTATTTCTAAAATGCTTATCTTTTGTGGTTTTCATGGTTAATTTGATATATGAATACCTAGTTTGAACTCAAGATCTGTGTGGTTCCCCCCATATCAATTCCCAAACAAAAATGTTAATCTTTAATTTCAGGTATTTAGAACTTTGCATTAAAATTTTCAAGCTAGTAATGATTTCCTTGTTTACAAATCGTAAACACAACTCGTGTGTAGGTGATTATGTCTCAAGGGACATTGGAAGAAGGCCACAAACCCTGTTATGGGTACATAAATCGTATTGGCTCATGGAATATAACAATCATAATGAGGGTGTATTATGAAAATAACTTGAAAACTTTTTGAGGAAACAGTCTTTAAGTTGGTATAGAAACAAATAGTGAGAGCTCATGGTTTAATATTTGAATGGTGGGACAATTAAATACTGCAATAAGAAGTGTCAATATTTCAGTTGATGACAGTCACAATGAAGCAAAGCTCACAAGATTGGAAGAGACTGTAAGGTAGAAAATTATTATCCCTCTATGATATTAATAGTTAAGAAAACTAGACTTTTTCAGTCAAATTTGTTTCACAAAAATTATCAAAATGGCAATTTCCCAGGAGTGCACACCTTTTTCTTGATTTTTACTATAGCATGTGGTTAAGGTAACTGATTTTTATCACTTTAAAAGATGTTTTTTTTACAAGAAAGTCTGCTGTTCATTTGTTGACTATAAGAAGTAGTATTTTTAGTAAGATGTTAGTTATGTATATATTTAAGATTTCAAGGATACACAAAATATTTGAGAAGACAGTAATAAATAATAAGAATAAGAATATCAAGAGATATGCTTGATAAGAGATATGCAGTAATAAGAATATCAAGAGATATGCTCACCCAGAATGAGTATGGTAGCATGAAATAATGGGTGATAATAATAGGTAAACCAAAGTGCTAATTTATGAAATAAAAATTACCTGGTATTAGGAAATAAGAATACTTCTGAGAGGAAGTTGCGATTTCTTGATTTATGAATATATTTTTAAAACATATTTTAGAAAAATTCATTGTATACTGTTCAGATATTAAAACAAGGCATCCTTATTTTTGAAAGTAGGGAGCTGTCTAAAGAAGAAATAAAAATCATCCATAATTTCCTATCAAGACGTAGCCTATCTCTGACTGAGTTATTTCGCTTAGCATAATACTCTTTAGCTCTATCCATGTCATTACAAATGTCAAGATTTCATTCTTCTTAATGGCTGAGTAATATTCATATATATGTATATATATATGTGTGTATATATATATATTCACATCTTATTTCACTCATCTATCGGTGTACGTTTGGGCTCTTTCCATAATTTGGTTATTGTTGGTAATGCTGCTATAAACATTGGGCTACATGTATCCCTTAGAATACCATATGATTTCACTCATGTGGAATTTAAGAAACAAAACAGACAAACATAAGGGAGAATAAAGAGAGGCAAACCAAGAAACAGTCTCTTAATTACGGAGAACAAACTGAGGGTTGCTGGAGGGAGGTGGGTGGGGGGATGGGTTAAATAGGTGATGGGGATTAAGGAGAGCATTTGTAATGACCCCTGGGTATTGTATGTAAGTGATGAATCCATAAATTCTGCACCTGAAACTGATATTACATTGTATGTTAAGTAACTGATAGTTAAATAAAAATATACAAAAAAAAAGCCATTACATTTTCATAAGTGGAACATGTTGAATAAAAGACAAAAAGTATTAACTATAAAAAAGAGCCTATTAGATATATTTTGTTTACAGTATTTTAGACTTTTTATAGTATCTGTTGCAAACACTTTCCCAATTTATATTTTTACTTTGTTCATTTATTTTACATACAGAATTTTAATATTTTGTAGTTAAATCTGTCATATTTATCATTTATATATATTTTCTGAATTTGAGGTCATATTATAAAGGTTGCTCTTTCTCCTGAATGACCTTTAGTATTCTTCCAGTGTTTTTTTTATTTTTTAATTTTTATTTTTTTAAAAGATTTTATTTATTTATTCATGAGAGAGAAAGAGAGAAAGGCAGAGACAGAGGGAAAGGCAGAGGGAGAAGCAGGCTCCATGCAGGGAGCCCAACGTGGGACTCGATCCCGGGTCTCCAGGATCATGCCCTGGGCTGAAGGCGGTGCTAAACCACTGAGCCACCCGGGCTGCCCTCCCGTGTTTTTTTAACCCTTAAATTTAGGATATATCTACTAGGCCAAATCATAAACAGCTGGTCTACAATTTGGATTTTGCCTGAAATTATTCTTATTCACACAGTGAAGTCTTTGTTGTTGTTGCTTTAGTTTGTTAGCGTGTTTATACACTTATTTTTGAAGTATAATGTATATAAAAACAAAAAAGTGAGCTAACTATAGTTATAGCTCAGTGTATTTTCACAAAGTGAACACATCCATGTAACCATCATCCAGATCAAGAAAAAGAACTACAGCAGAGACAGTAATGTGAAAAAAAAAATTACTGCAGACATGACGATCTGTTTCTAAAACTCAAAAGCCCCCAACATAGCTCTTTCCAATTGCTATGCCTTCTAAAACATTACTACCTTGTTTTAAAAGTTCTAAAAAATAAGTTTGCCAAGTTTTTGAACTTTATGTAAATTGAATCAATGAAAATGACTGTTTTTCATATGGTTATTGACCATTTGGATATCCTCTGTTCAAAGTGCTGATTTGAGTCTTTTGTCTATTTTTTCTATTGGGTTATCTCTCTTTTTTCTATTGTTTTATGGAAGTTCTCTGTATTTTAAACATAAGAACTTTGTTGGAAGTTCGTGCTGTACTTATCTTTTCCCAATTCTTGGCTTCTTTTTTCATTCTTTTAATAGGGCATTTTGATACCAAAAGTATATCAATCTTGATGTACTCTATTTTATTAGTTTTTCTCATTGTGATTATTGTTTTTTGTGTCCTGTTTGAGAAACTGTTGCTTATTCTGGGACATTTTCTTCTAAACACTACATTGTTTTAACTTTTGCAGATACACAGTACATCTAGAACTGATTTTTTTATTGTGTGAGTTAGAAATTATGAGTTATTTTTTCTCATAAATGTTTAATTGTTCCAGGACCTTTTACAAATAGACACTTCTTTCCCTGCTGCATTCAGTTGTCATAAATCAAGTTGTTGTGCATATGTGGGTCATTTTAGAACTCTCTAGTTTTTTCTGTTGGCCTATTTTATTGTTCTTTTGTAAATAACACATTGTCTAATTATGTAGTTTTTAAATCATTTTTGATATCTGGTAGTGTAAGTTACTAAGTTTTATTCTTCTTCAAGATTGCCTTGACTGTACTTGGCCTTTTGTGCTTCCATACACATTTAGAATCAGTGTGTCAATTTCCATTTTTAAAAAAGAAAACTGCAGAAATTTTGATTGGGAGTGCATTGAATCTAATATTCAGTTGAAGGAGATTTGACATCTTTAAATCATTCAGTTCTGCAATCAGTGAATAATTATTTAGTTCATCTTTTTTTGTATTTAGCTCTTATTTAATTTCTCTCAGCTATATTTTGTGATGTCATCTTGTGTATATTTCTTAAACTTATTTCTGAGTATTTTATGTTTTTAAAAATATTTTATTTATTTATTTTGAAAGAGAGAGAGCATGAGTGGGGGGAAGGCCCGAGGCAGAGGGAAAGAGAATCTCAATTAGACTTCATGCTGATCCCAGAGCCTGGCACAGGGCTTCCTCCCACGACCCTGAGATCATGACTTAGATGAAATCAAATTTGGATGCTTAACTATCTGAGCCATCCAGGTGCCCCCTAGGTGACTTTGTACATGCTTTTATTAATCTCATTTTTGTTTACAAACCATAATATAATGATACAATTTATTTGTTTATAACAACTTGTATCCCACAAACTTGATAACGTTCCTTATTAATTTTAAATATTTCGTGTGTAGATCCTTTTAAAATTGTATGCAGGACTTTATATGGTTATTAATAAAAGTTAATAAACATTTAATTGTTTTGTTGAATCCTTATGTCTTTATGTATATATGTATGTGTTCCTGCTCCTTATAGTGGCTGGGATAACCTTCAAAATCTTAGATATAAGTGATGACAGTGTTATAAATAGGCACATTTGTCTTGTTTCTGAGTTCAAGGGGAAAACTTAAAATATTTCACGATAACTACAATGTTTGCTCTAGAAATTTAGACCCTTTTTATTCAATTCAGGAAATTTCCTTTTCTAGATTAATAAGTGTTTGTTAATAATAACTATTAACTGGGATGCTTGGGTGGTGCAATTGGCTAAGCACCTGACTCTTGGTTTTGGCTCAGGCGGTGACCTCAGATCATGAGATCAAGCCCCCTGTCAGGCTCCATCCTCAGTGGGGAGTCTGCTCACGATTTTCTCTCCCTCACCCTCTGTCCCTACCCTTCCACACTATCTCTTTTTTCTTTTTCTCTCTGTCAAATACATAAATAAATCTTTTTTAAAAATGGATAGTAACTTTTCTCAAATACATTTTCTTCATTGATATATGTGATTTTCTCCTTTTGGTCCTGTTCATGTTTTTGAGTTAAAATTTTTGGTATTTTTAATGTTAAAGAAATCTTGCATTCTTGGAATAAACCTCATCTGATAATGATGTATATTCATTTTATTATTATAATACAATAATAATAATTATTATTATTTACTATCTTTTTATCATTGTATTTAATTTTCTGATATTTTAAGATTGTTGCATCTGTACTTATGAAAGAAATTAGCTATAATATTATTTTTCATAATGTCCTTGCCAAGGTTTGGTGTTACATTTATGCTGCTCTCATAAAATGAGTTGAGATGTCCCCTATTTTTCTATTCTTTGGAAATGTGTTTTTTTTTTTTTTTTTGGAAATGTTTTTATGTAATGTTTTTTTCATCCTTAATGAAGCTGCTTGGTTCTGGAATTTGCTTTGAGGGAAATTAAATTATGGATTCTGTTTAATTTCATTACTATTCAGATTTTCTATTTCTTTTTATGTCAATTTTAGGAAGATGCATTTCTCTAGGAATTCATCTAGTTTAATAAGTTTTTTGTAATACAGTATTTTTGATATGTGTTGGATCTGATATTCTTTTTCTCATTCTAACAGTGGCTTTCTTATGCTTTCACTTTTTCTTGATTTCTCTTCAAGAGTTTATCCATTTAATTAGTCTTTTTAGGGAATTAACTTTTGGTTTGTTGGTACTTTATTTATTTGAACTCTATTTCATTGATTTTTATCTTCTTATCTATGACATGTTTTGTTTTATATTCTTTGGGTTTATTTTGCTTTTCTTTTGCTATTTCCTTGAGATGGATGCTATTTTTTGTTAGCTTATCAATTTTCACCCTCTCCTCATCTCTGAAATTTGGCTTTAAAACTGTAACATTCCCTTTAAGTATACATTGAGTATTCTCTAAATGTCATGCTGTATTTTTATTTTCATTTATTTCAAGATACATTCTAATTTCTGTTTTGTTTTTTTTTCTTTTTTTCCATGGTTTATTTAACACTGTATTTATAATTTCTAAAGTTAGAGGAGATTCTGATTTATTATTATTTTTTAAGATTTTATTTATTTATTCATGAGCGACAGAGAGAGAGAGAGAGGCAGAGACACAGGCAGAGGAAGAAGCAGGCTCCATGCAGGGAGCCTGATGTGGGACTCGATCCTGAGTCTCCAGTATCACACCCTGGGCTGCAGGTGGCACTAAACCGCTGTGCCACCGGGGCTGCCCTGATTTATTTATTATTGATATTTTCATTTAATTACAAAGATTAGTGACTATGCCTTTCATTATTTTAATTCTCTGAAATTTTCTTAAAGTTATTTTGTGGCCTGGTATGTATAGTTAGTTATTTTAAGTGTTCCCGGTGTGCCTGAAAAAAATGTGCGTGATGAATTCACTGGATAAAATATTATCTGTATATCCTTTACATCAAATTTAAAACTCTTAATATATTCTATATTTTATAAATGTTTTTCCTGCTTGATCTATCAGTTCAGGGACATATACTAAAATCTTTCACTGTTTTTATAGATTTTTCTACACCTTCTGTAATTTTGTCAAATTTTGCCTGTGTATGCAGAGTACATTTTATTTGAGGTATAATGATTCTTCTTCCCATCAAATCAAATTTTTGATCATTCAGAAATAATATTTATATCTAATATTGCTTTTTTGCTTTAAAATATATTTTATCTAATACTAATATACTGGGCAGCCCGGTGGTGCAGCGGTTTAGCACCGCCTGTGGCCCAGGGCATGATCCTGGAGACCCTGGATCGAGTCCCACGTCAGGCTCCCTGCATGGAGCCTGCTTCTCCCTCTGCCTGTGTCTCTGCCTCTCTCTCTCTCTCTGTCTCTATGAATAAATAAATAAAAAAATCTTTAAAAAAAGATTTATAAAAAAAATAATAATACTAATATACTTGAAGTTATTTTGATTGGGATTTACATAGTACATTTACTTTTTCCATGCTTTTTCAATATTATTATATCCGCTTGTTTCAGATAACTCCCTTGTAAATAGCATGTGGTTGATCTTTGGGGGTGAGAAAAGGAAAGAGGGAGAGAAATAAAGAGAGAGAGAGAAAATCTTAAGCAAGCTCCATGTCCAGAGTGGAGCTCAACATGGGGCTCCATCTCACAATCCTGAGATGATGACCTGAGGCAAAATCAAAAGTCAGATGCCTAATCAACTGAGCTACCCAGCACCCCAGCACATGATTGATTTTTTAAGTCAAGTCTGAATCTCTTTTCCTTTAATTAGTGCATTCATTACATTTCTTAAATAAACGAATGTATTGAGGTTTATAAATACTAAATTATTACTTGCATTCATATTGTCCTACATTTTTTATTAGGCTTTCTCACCTTCCTTATATTTTTTTTGCATTGAACATGGTATTATGTATTTTTCCCTTTCTATGATATTTATAGTATGATATTCTTTATTTCTTCAATTCCTTTTTCTCTAGAAATTACAGCATGCAACCCTGAAGTACCAAAGACTAGTATTTGTTGATTTTTACCCTCTTCTTAGAAAATGTGGGCAATGTAGTTTACTTTAACTACAATTACCTCCATTTTGACTTATGTATATGTTATTCCTATGGGGTTTAATTCTTTAATGTTAAGCACTGACAGCTATTATTATTTTTTATTTCATGTACTCTATGTTGATTTAGATTTCCTCATATTTATAGTTTTGTTTCCTTCCTGCATCTCAGACTTTATATTTAGGATTTTTTTTTTACCTTAGAAACACTTTTTGTTATTTCCTTTATTATAAGACAGTTGGTGATGGAGTCTCATGATTCTGTTTGCCAGTCAGTGTCTTTATTTTCTGTTAATTTTTGAAAGATATTTTTGTAGAATATGTAATTCTGTGTTGGTGATCATTTTAATACTTTGAAGCTATAATCCCATTGGCTCCTGGCTTTCATTGTTGATGTTACAAAGGAAGCTGCCCTTTGTTGATCCTCTAAATGTGATTCTCCCATGAGTTTTTTAAAGATGTTACTTATTTTTTGCTTTGATTTCCCACAGATATATTGTACATATGTCTGAATTTCTTTTATCTTTTGTGGGATTCATTGGGATTCTTGAATGTATGGGTTGATATGTTCTATTAGTTTTAGAAAAAAATTTTAAGGATTTTATTTATTTATATATTCATGAAAGGCACAGAGACAGAGAGGCAGAGACATAGGCAGAGGGAGAAGCAGGCTCCATACAGGAAGCCTGATGTGGGACTTGATCCTTGGATCCCGGGATCATGCCCTGAGCCAAAGGCAGAGGCTTACCCACTGAGCCACCCAGGCGTCCCTAGTTTTAGAAAATTTATAGCCATTTTTTAAGTCTCATTTTCTTTCTCTCTTCTTTTGAACTCCCATTAGATGTATTTTAAAACTTTTAATTGTATTCTCTGTCTCTTAGCCTTTCTTCTATATTTCATTTACTTTTTTCTCTTCCTGATTCATTCTGGGTGTTTTTTTCTGACCCATCTTACAAATCACAATAGTTTTTTTTTTTCTTTTCCAGCTAAATTAAGTATGCTATAAAATCCATCCTTTACCTTCTTAATTTTGATCATTGTATCTTGCTGTTCTAGAATTTCTGATTGGTTCTTTTTGAAATTGTATTGTTACTTTTTATACTTTGCTGTTTCTTGCTGAATATTTTAAGTTCAGCACTTAGCTCTGTGATCATGGATAGCATAGTTGATTTATAGTTTTCTGTGTATTATATATAGTATCTGTACTAATTGTAGGACTGTCAATCATCTTGTCTCATCATGTACTGGGTTATTTTTTGTTGTGTATAGATCCGTTGTTTGATTACACTTATTTAGACATTTTATTGTATTCTGTACATGAATATGATGATTTCATGTATTTGTGCTAATAGCTTCCAGGGAGATTTTCCCCCCTACTGCCAAGTGTTTGGAGGCTTTAGCAATCTAAGATCACCGTAATCCAATTTTAGAGTTTGAGATTTTTTAGAAACTAGATGACCTAAAACTATGCTTCAGTCCATGCAAGGACAGATTTCTTTCTGGTTCATAATTGCTCCTAGTTTCCAGGATCCCAGGAACTATCCTAAATGACAGGTAGGTTACAAAACTGTTCTCCATCTTGGCAGGACCTGAAATTTATCTTTTGCTCACTTAGCCTTTGAGCCTATCACAGCTATTGTTGCCCTCTTAGCCACCTGCAAAGGGTAGCATATAGCATTGCAAGTACTGCTTTCACCTATTAATTTCTGTCTTCTCCAAGATATGGTGTTTCTATTTCCTCATCATGTTGTTAGCTTTCTGATTATATGTTTTTTTCTTCTTCAGATTTTTTATTTATGTATATTAGGATGCAGGTTCTAGATTATGTGGTACCATTTCAGGTTCTCAATTATGCGGTCTACCATTTCAGTGTACTTTATAGGCCTTTCTTAGTCATCATCTTATAGTATTGACATCTTATAATATTGTTAAGTGTTGACAAAAAGTGCGTGTCCCATTTCTGTTTAGGCTTCCTTTGCCTGTAAATTTTCCAGGGCAAGGACTATATATGAAACTTTATCTAGAAAATACAGAAATTGGTGTAGGTTTAACAAGAATTAAATATTTGATAATATGCTAAAAGCTCTTTGTAAGTTTCTAATAGCCCTTAAATTCTGTTTGCTTTGATTTTGGTTGTGAAAAAATTACTTACAGGTCCTTTTAAATGTAACTATTAAAATATATAACTTAATATAAAGGCTAAGCAGAAAGCTAAACATACTTGGCTGCTGGCAAAGTAGATGGTTATCCATGTGTGTCTCTAAAAAATCAATACTAGAAACCATTCTAGAAAGAACTCAAAAAAAAAGCACTGACATAGTGGAAATCCTGCACTATGCTACACTTCTTAGCTGGGCATTTAATTACTTTACCTAACAACTTTTATTAAATATATGTTATGTGGCAAGCACCATCCTCTGTACTGGGGATACAGAACATGCTGTCCCTGTTCTCAGAGATACCAGGGCCCCATGATGATAACTGTGCAACAAAGAGATACTTGTGTAGCAGTGTGGTGAGTTATCTGGTAGAGACAATGACATTAAGTACTCAAAGTCCTGAGGATGGAAAGGATTGATTTGAGAAATTGGTGTTTCTTTCTCCTCATCCCAGCTAAGGATATGCTTATAAGCCAATTCCATGTCCAATCCCACCTTTCCCCTCCACTCTGTTTTCCAGGGAAGAATGCATCGTTCCTAGGCTTTCTCCACTACCGCAAGCCTCATTTTTAAATGGAATCCTTAAATAATTCAAATAAATGTCTTGGGCAGAAATGGCATGTACAGATGTGGAAAAAAGAGGTGAAGGAGGTGAAAGTAACCAATATATCACTTTTGAAAACTCATTAAAGAAAGAAGAATGTATTAAGGAGATGCAGCAATTGTTTCTTTTTTATGGCAATCTTACAGTCTTCAAAATAACTTTCAAATACACCTCTGAAATACTTCAGATTTTATCTCCTTCTATGCATTATGAAAACTTACATGCTGACCCCATTTAAAAATTTTCTGATAATTCTAATTCTTGATATTGAGTTTATTATTATAACACATAATACCATAAATCCAAATTCTCTCAAAATTAGACCTTCGGATAAAGGTAGTTTTCTGAAGTTAGCTAAGTCATGGTATTACCTTTATTCAAAGGTGTATGAAGTATGTCGTTAGAATAGTTTTAATTAATTAAATGAGATTAAATCCTATATGAGTTGAATGTATTAGCAAAAGCCTTTGATTATTTAAATAAAGGCTAACATTTGAAGGAAAGTATAGATGTAAAATAAATCTAGTTCAATAAATAAAGGGATATGAAACCAAATTATTTCTGTGCTGAAATAGAAAATAAAAATAATAAAATGAATTCACTTAGATCAATGCTGATAACCCAGCTATCCATGTATTCTTCCATATTAATTTCTTTCCATTCTCTCATCTAAAAGTATTAGCAAATTAATCCAATTTTAAAATATACTTGTATTTGTTAATTTCATTCTGCCTTCCCCATAAAATATAAAAATAGGCCTTTTAAGAATTTAACATGACTAATCTAAGAAAAGTATGTTAAAAATATAGGATCATATATTAAAAGTGCAAACCCAATATGGTTGAGAGTTACTTTTTTATTATATGATATTTCTGTGTTTACTTATGTATCCTGAAGACTTTTGATGAAAGTATACTTTTAAAGTAGGAAAGCGGGATCCCTGGGTGGTGCAGCAGTTTAGCGCCTGCCTTTGGCCCAGGGCGCGATCCTGGAGACCCAGGGTCAAATCCCACATCGGGCTCCCTGCATGGAGCCTGCTTCTCCCTCTGCCTGTGTCTCTGCCTCTCTCTCTCTCTCTCTCTGTGACTATTATGAATAAATAAATAAAATATTTAAAAAAATAAGTAGGAAAGCTTTTCTAATACTCTTTCTAATACTCTAAGAAAATGTTCTTCTGGTACACTGATTGTATATTATTTATCAAACATAAACAGAATTAAGCTAAATGATTTTTCTGGTACATATGAGGCAATCCAGCTTATAGATTTGGGCTGAGAATTAAGGTACACAAGTCAATATATATGAGCTGGTGAATCTCCCTTTTTATAATATTATTTCATTTACTAGGTATTAAAGTACTTTTTTAGTTGGATGATAGAATTATTAGATATAAAGAGGAGCAGAAGGAAATGTCAAAGTCTCTATTTTCAAATTATATTTTAATTTTTTCTTGTAATTATGTCTTGCTTGATTTTTGCCCCATCACCTGTTCAGCTGATTATTAAATAACAATTTTAATTTAAAAGCATATATCAGTCAGAAGCCAGGCAGAGAGAATTTAAGCTATAGAGTTCAGTAGAGAAAATTTAATATTGGGAATATTATGTCCAAAAAGTATTAGAAGAACTGAAAGGGCAAACAAGGGACCATGAGGCAATTTGGCTATTAGCACAGGAGGAAGCCACGGCTAAACCTAGTACTAGAGGAGCAAGGATAGGAAGTAGTGGTACAAAGAAACAGGAGTAGGGGCTTTCTGTAAGGAACTGGGACTTGGGAAGGAGGAATGCTGCTAGAAGTTACAACCACAAGGAGATGGAGCCACACCAAAAAGGTAATCTGAAGCAGATAGGTGGGAGAAATAACCTAGAATCTGGTCTCCACTCTCCATTCACCCTCTCCTGCTAGTGGCTCCCATTGACAGGATTGATCTGACAGCATTAGTCAGATGCTAATTGGTAAAGGAGTATGGGCTTTGCAGTTGTGGGGCTAAGTCCCCTGAGCAGAGTATAGTAAGAGGAAAGTAAGAAATGGCCCTAAGAGCATATTGGCCAGTAAACAGATCAATATATTCTAAATAGTAGTTTAATGTTGTTCTTTTCTAGCATAGCATCACATTCCCAGACTTGTAGAAGGTTAGAAAATCATCAGACTACAGATGACAAACTTTCAATACTTACAGTTTTTGAAGTAGTGGGAGATTTAAAAATATAAAAATGGAACAATGTACCAAAAAGGCATTAATAAAAGGACATATTAACTCTAATTAAAAATGAATGGATGGAAAATATAAAGATCCTTGCTTCACATAATAATGAATACCTTTGTATTATCTGTATTACCAAATACTGAATTGGCATCTCTCATTCTGAAATCATAGAAAGATGATGTTCCTATCATGCTTTTTGGTATTTCTCTGCTAGTCCTAGCCTATGGAAGAATGTGGAAAAACAAAATGACATGTAGCTGTTGGAAAGTAGTAAAGAAAATTACTGTTATTTGTAAAAGATATTATCTACGTGAAAACTCAGAAAATTATCTGAAAAAATGATCACAACTAAAAATCTATTTTATTGCTGAGAACAAAAAATAAGTAAATATGAAAAATTCTATATACCATCAAAGATAATGTAGAAATATAATGAAAAATATACCCCATCAATAATAATAATAATAAACTAGTAGAATTTTGGTGTAACTATAAAAGTTGAATGTGAACTTCATGAAGAATTCTATACAACTTTATGTTGAGACCTAAGGATTTGAATAGAGACTTGTATCAAGTTTTGATGGTTAAATTTAATTGTCAAGTTATCTGACCAGATTAATTATAATTTCTGGGTATGTCTATGAGAATGTTTCTGAATGATATTTGCATTTAAATTGATGGACTCAGTAAAGTAGTTGTCCTGTCCAGTGTGGGTGGGCATCAGCTAATCAGTTGAAGGCCTAATTAGAACAAAAAGCAGAGGAATTAGGAATTTGGCTTTTTTAACCACCCCTCTCCTCAACATTGCCTCACTGCATGATCTGGGACATCTCATCTCATTTTCTCTGGCCCTTGGACTGGGATTTATAGCATCTGCTCCCTTGGTTTTCAGGCCTCAAGACTGATTTAATTACACCACCATTTCCCGGGATTTCTGCTAGCTTGCAGATGGCAGATCATGGGAGTTCTCAACCTCCATCATTATGGGAGCCAATTCTTCATAAAGAATTCTCTCTTTCTTTATTATATGTTTAATATATTTATTATTTGTACAAGTATTATATATAAACTATAATAGAATTGTCAATTAAAACAACTTTGTATTTTTAGATAAGATGATTATTGGTAGGTAGAAAGCCAATGAGTTTAGACTGATAGCAGATTCAGAAGTGCCAAACGTGAAGCTAACACGGCAAGTAAGCAGATGTTCTCAAGGAAACTCTGAGAAGGCTAAGAGTCAACAACTATCAAAGACAGACTGAGCTGTAGGTCATCTTCAAGATAATTATTTTAAGAAACTTTATTGATAACACCTGGGATGTTTGTGCTTCTCTGTCTACAGTCATAAACAGAACAGCTGGCTGTATTGAATTTTTCCCTCAGACTGAAGTCCAAGAAAATTTTCTAGATAAAATATTCTGTTCTGGGACAAGGTTACTAGTAAATGTATTGTGTCTTGGCGAGGAAGCTAAACTGAAGTTGAGACAAGCCTCAAGGGATTATAAAAAGGAAAGTGTTGGACAAAAAAGATAAATATATTAGAGATTTTGATTCTCAGAGTAAAATTCTTTGGTTTAGCAATTATGAAGACCTTGGGTATGCCTCTTTGCCTATTCACCATCCATACAAAAGTCGATAACTGCTACAGAGTAATATTTGTTTACTTACACAGAATCAGTGGTCAGCCTTAATTATGGAAAAGTTCTATCGGAGAAGCACAACCAGCACTAGTGTGGAACCCAGCATGCTGTGTACCAATGTTAAGTAATCAATTACTTCATTTAAAAATATAAATAAATCAACACATATGACAGTGCACTTGAGGAAAAACACAAAGTGTTAAGGAGATGGTCAAAGAAGAACAAACAATAACAGAATTAAGGAATCAAAACATGCAAAGGAAAAATGAAATAAATTGAATCTAATTCACATCCTGAGAGAACTGAGATGAATATTGCTTCCATGACATAAGAATAATCAACCATGAAAGCAAAAAAGATCTGACATGTAAACTACATTCTTGGATATTTAAAATTCAATGGACTAAATTACAAATGTACATAACTTATGCTTGAATTGCAGATCTAGAAATCTCTCGAAATAGTTGAGGCAAAGTCAAGGATAAGTGTGTAAATTCATGGTGTGTAGATTCAGGTAACCCCAGAGAAAGGAGGAACTAATCAACTGAAAAAAAGAGTCCCTGAATTATGGAAAGATGTAAATATTCAGATTTAAAGGGTCCATTCACTGCCCAGTAGAATAAGTAAATTTCATCATCAACATTAAAATAAAAATCCTACAGATTTCGTAGAGGAAAATAAATTTTATTTGCAATGAAAGGAGAAGTGTGGGGAGGTAATTTTTCACAAAAAAAACATAAGCAATATCTTTAAATTTTTATGAAAAATAAATATTTTGAAACTAGAATTCTGTACCCAGTCATATCATTCATCATCCATGAATGTCAAATTCATGTATAAATGTATTTTCAGACACTTAAGAACAGAGAAGTCTAATATCTATGAAAAAGTTGCTTAAAAGGCAAAGAAAAGACATCAAAGACATAAAACGAAGACATCTAAGAAAGATGGCAACATGTAATATAAAAAACACTGATATCAAAGTATGACCTAGGAAATTCAAGAAAATTAAAAAATAAATTTAAAGAAGACCCATTATATATATATATATATATATATATATATATATATATATACAGTATTTTTCCCCTTTGCAGAAAATAATGATTCAAAGACTAATCAGTTGTACTACTTAATTGTATGGCATACATTTGGATAGTTGAATGAGAAGTGCTGTTTATTGCTTTTCAGGCTTTAACATCAACATATAGAGAAAATCTTTTAAAATTATAGAGAAATGACTGTAAATGTAAATGTATGCTTCAGGATTCTCTCTGTCCCTCTGCCTCTCCTCTCTAAAATAAATAAATAAATCTTAAAAAAAATAAAAACAGGGAGTTATTTTCTAGAGGTGAGATATTAAGAAATGCAAATTCAAGTACATCATTTAAATAAAAAAAATAGATAAAACTACCAGAAGTAAAAAGAATACTGTGAAAACAAGAGGGAAGTAATGTAAATGTTGTATATAGAAACTGTACACATTGGGCACCTTCAGCTCAGGTCGTGATCCTGGGATCCTGAGATTGAGTCCTGCATCAGGCTTCCTGTGGGGAGCCTGCTTCTCCCTCCACCTATGTTTCTGCCTCTCTCTGTGTCTCTCATGAATAAATAATTAAAATCTTAAGAAAAGAAACTGTACACATTTTATATTTGGTACATAAAACTGTTTTTGAAGTAATAATGGTAATTACCATGAGCCTAAACTCAAAAACCATTAACTGCAGATGACTAAATTGTGTGTGTGTGTGTGTGTGTGTGAAAAAGGAAGACACTTTCACTTTTTAATTTTAGTCAGTTCAGTAATATTTTTTTATTTAACATGTACATTTATTATCCTCATAATAAAACATAATTTGATAAAGCTTGAACTTAGATATATCTAAAACTACCTTAATTAAAATTGTATGATACCAGTCCAATGGTAAAAAAAAAATGGACTATGATTAGTAAAGAGTTCCCAGCACAGAGTCTAGAAGAGTTATAGGGAAAGGAAATATTATTAAGTAAGAGTTTCCAGGATACTTAGATAAGTGATAAACAGAAAGCTATTTTTCATGAAACATATGTGAATATTTCCATTTTTTATATGAGGAATAATTTTCTATACATGAACACAATGGTAGGTGACAGAATGGTATATATGGTTAATTTTTAAAATATCATAAAAAGAGCATATATAGATATATAAAATATATTTCTTAAAAAATCAGTAAGGGATGCTGTTATTATTAAAGAATACTTATAAAGCAACAGAAACTTACTTTCCTATAAATAATTGGAACACAAACTGACAATTTATAAAAGAATATGGATGACCAGTAAATACATGAAAAAATATTCAATCTCAGTAATGCCTACATATTTTTTTAAATGCCACTTAAGATCATTGGATTGGCAAATTTTAAAGTTATAAACACATTTTTGGCAATGAGCATTCTTTTCACTTTTTTGTGGGGATATTTATGTGTGTGTGTTTGTATATATGTGTATATATATATATATATATAAATATATGCATAACCTTTCTGAAAAATCCATTTACAATGAATATTTTAAGAGCCTTAACAAGGGCATTTCTCATCGGTCCTGTGAAATAGAAAGAAATGCAGTCAAAGACATGCACAAAATGGCTATATATTATTATGCTAAATATTTATAATAGCAAAACAATGGCAATAGCTTCTTCAAGAAATGAAAATTGTTAAATAAATTAAGAAAAATTAATTTTCTTAAGAAAGTGGAAACCTGAAGGATTAATTTGCTTAAATTTCACTTGGGAGTTGTTAGCCCAGTGTAGTGGGGGTAAGGATAAAAAGGAAATGCGTTAAGATGCAAAGCAACGTCAAGCAATAAATAGCCACATTTGCTACTGGTTCAACTAAGCCACAAAAAAGACAGATTAGATAACTCTGAAGCCATGTTGACTTAGCGTATGAGACCTGTTCCTGAAGGTAGCCAGTCCTGGGAGTAGTCCACAGAAGAAAGAAAAGAGGGATACTTATATGCCCTGATCTCTTCCGTTTCTTATTTCCTATTGGTCAAAGTTGACCTCAGGGTAGCTAATCCCCTGCTAATTTGGTGACCCTTCTGGAAGTTGGATTTTGCTCTTCACAATGTACTGTTTCATCCAAGTTCAAAAAAGGGAGGCATGACCTAGAATAGTTTGCCTACCACCTAAGAAAGTGAAAGAAGGAGATAGTTAAGGAAATATGAAAAGGCACACAAGGTTGGAGTCCCAATAAAATCTAGATGAATAATTATCATGGAACCCTTATAATCGGGTTTTCTGAAAATAAAGAGTAGCACAGAAATATCCATGGAATAATGTTTAATTTTAGAAAAGCAGGAGGAAATGGCTATATATCTGGTAGGAACCCAAGATGAGATAGCTATATGAATATATACAAAGACTGAGCAATCTAGAAATAAATTTACTGGGCAGCTCTGGTGGCCCAGCGGTTTAGTGCCGCCTTCGGCCCAGGGTGTGATCCTGGACACCCGGGATCGAGTCCCGCATCGGCCTCCCTGCATGGAGCCTGCTTCTCCCTCTGCCTGTATCTCTGCCTCTCTCTCAATCTGTGTCTCTCATGAATAAATAAATAAAATCTTTAAAAAAAGAAAAAAAGAAATTTACTACCAATAAGCTGCTTTCTGTGTAAGGCCATTTTTAGTTTAGGGTCATTTTTTTCTCAACGAGTGCCTGCAATGTTCAAAAATTTTACTATAACTGTGTATTAATTTTATAATTAGAGTGAACGAATTTATAAAAAGAAGTAATTAAAGTTGTTATAATAAGATCTGGTTTTATTCAATTTTAATAAATTATTTTTCAGTATACATATAAAATTTCTGGAAACTTTGGACATCTGAATAAAGATTCAATGGTTATGCATACAATATAGGGTTTAAAAAAACAGTTTATGTGGCAGATGTTCCCTTTCCATCCTGTCAGATTAAAGTAATATTATGCCTTTTTAGGAAGTATTTTTTTAAAGATTTTATTTATTTATTCATGACAGACACAGAGAGAGAGGCAGAGACACAGGCAGAGGGAGAAGCAGGCTCTATGCAGGGAGGCCCATGCAGGACTCGATCCCGGGTCTCCAGGATCACACCCCGGGCTGAAGGAGGCACTAAACCACTGGGCCACCTGGGCTGCCCGAAGTATTTTTTTTAATAAAGGTCACTAAACAACTCATTCTGGTTGGTTTGGCATATTAACTGATAAGAAGTTATTTTACATTTGTGGTCCCAAGAACTTTTAAAAACAAAATAAGATTATTTGTCAGTTGTAGTTATGCTTGTATTCAAATAATCCCTGGTTCTTTGGATTTAGATTATGTAAAAAGACTGGAGAAAATTTAAGAGCATTTTATAAAGGTGTATCATGCCATAATTTACTTCTAGATGATGAATGGAAAAGGAGACTAAACATTTTAGCATTTTTGTAGTTTAACCAAATGTATATTCTCCCTTCTTTATTCTGATCAGATTTACATAAAACTTAGCTTTTAAAACACAACAAAAGCTAGCCTTTTGCTTAGATGCATTTAGAATTAGATGGCAAAAATAGTTTTCAAATGTCAGTAAAATCTCCTAAAGTCTGGCTACAGGAGTTGATTTTGTTTGTTTTCCTATTTGATTTGTTTTTCTGAAATGTTTGCCAGCACCTCACAAGCCATCATAGGTAATACTTCTGAAATATGAGAAAAGTGAATGGGTAATAATAAGAGGGATCAAAATAATAGTAGCACATATTTAAAGAACACTGTATAATTATCAGCTATAGTTCCCAGTGTTTTATACACATTAGTCACTCATTTGACATTGAGAAAATTCTGTGAAGTGAATAAATAATATTATTCTTATTCCCATTTTACCGAAGAGAAACTGAGGCAGACAGGTTAAACAGTGAATGGCAGATCCAAGATTTGAACTAAGGAAGGCTGGCTTCAAAGGCTGTTCCAGTAACCATTACAACACATATTATCTTTCATCATAGTTTAGGCAGTTGTTGGAAGATCAAAATTTTACATTACATAGAAAATATTCTGTCTTGAAGAATCTCTCTGACTTTTCTCTGGTGCAGATGTCAAATGACAGCTAACTCTTTATGGTATAGATATGCTATGGAGCTGAGATCTCACATCTACTTTATAGTCCTTCTTTCTGTGAAGTGCTGCCCAAACCATGAAAAAGAAGTAATTATGTTGATTTGCCTCATTACGGTTTCATTTCTTAGTACATTTCTCATAGGTAATGCTACTAAATATGATAACCTTTAGTCTTCTAACTTTACCATTCCAAGATTTAAAGCCAGAACATATGACACTAATGTAGGCAAATTTAGCAAAAACACATTCACAGTTTACACAGATACTGAATTTTCAGTTAACTATTCATTTCAGAGGAGGAAAACTTAAAATTTATCATTTGTTTTTCTTAATGTCATACATTCTACTACCAATAACATGCAAACATCTAATAAAATATGTCACTTGTTTATGCAATAAATATCATTATAAGTTTATAGTTATAAATTATCATTTTTAAATTGTTTTTTTAATTTATTTATTATCTATGTACAACACAGAGAGAGACAGAGACACAGGCAGAGGGAGAAGCAGGCTCCCTGCAGGGAGCCCGACGTGGGACTCGATCCCGGATCTCCAGGATCACACCCCAGGCTGCAGGTGCTAAACCGCTGCGCCACCGGGGCTGCCCTATAAATTATCATTAAGTTATAAATTTATCAATGGTTAAGTATACTGGTAATTTAAGAAACTAATGTTTGGTAAATTTATTTATTTATTTATTCATTCATTCATTCATTCATTCATGAGAGACAGAGAGAGAGAGGCAGAGACACAGGCAGAGGGAGAAGCAGGCTCCATGCAGGGAGCCCGATGGTGGGACTCGATCCCAGGTCTCCAGGATTAGGCCCTGGGCTGAAGGCGGCGCTAAACCGTTGAGCCACCCCGGCTGCCTGGTAATTTTAATTTTAATACAGAGAGGAAGATAAAATACGGTTGAAGTGAAGTGATAAAGTGGAGCAATACTTCCAGAGACTGACTATCATACTTCAATATAATCTGCACATATGAGAAAAATGGAAAAATTAGGTAAGATCAAATAAAACTGATAACAAGTGAGATCTTCTCTGTTCAAAATGAGCTATTGAAAAGATATACTATTGTTTAATCAGAAGGAAGTAAACTCAGAAATATACGACCTTGACAAGCTCTATGATATAGATAGTTGATAGATAGATAGATTAGATAGATAGATAGATAGATAGATAGATAATAGATAGATAGATAGATAGATAGATAGATAGATAGATAGATAATCATATATCTATAAACTTTGAGGGAAAGATGAGACTAATAGTACATTTTGTTTTAACAGGGACAAGAAGTCCTTGTGACTGCTTATTCAGCTTTCTAAGTGTTAAAATAAAATGAAGTATATGTAGACAAAAGTAATCCAGGAAGTATCCCAAAAGACCTCAAGCAAATCAATGAATAGTGTTTGCATTTCTGAAATTAAGATTAATAATAGTAACAGTGGAAAAGACAAATGTTAGACTTGTCATATTAAAAGAGGAACTTCTTGAAGAATCAAATTTGACAGCTTGATATACCTGAATGGGAACACAAAAACCACAGAGCCCGGTCCTTTATTTTATACTTAGAATAGTGAACATTCATTATCATGGTAATACTTCATGATACAAAATACCACAATCTATTGATTATTACCTTATTGCTGGGAATTTATATTTTGTCAAATTTGCTTTTATCATACTAGGATAAATATCTTAGAACCTAAATTTTTTCTTCGTATCTCTGATTATTTCCTTAGGATACAGCCTAAGGGATTTATTGGGATACTTAAAATAGATGATGTAAAAGTAATGTATAGTGGCCAGTTCAAGGAATAAGTTTTGACATAGTTATCATTTTTTGAAGTATACAACTTAATCATGCAAAAAAATTCTGGTATTCTGTTTGTGTCTCCAGTTGAGTCATTTAGCTTAGAAACCCTTACATGGTTAAGTTTGCAATTTACATTAGAAAAATCTTCACAAATATTTTTCTATGATGCCAGCACTAACTACACTGACTTGAAAATTTCTTTTTTAAGAAAAATATGTTTTCTAAAGTTTTTTTTATTACATTTTTTATAGAACATGTCTGTCACCTGTCAGGCATTGTGATTAAAGGGAGGAGAAATAGCCTATTTGCTTGATATAGAGTGCAGCATATTCTAAGCTAAATACATGTTTGTGACCAAATTCATGTGCTATAAACTGCTAGTCTTAAAAATAAAATTATACACTTTATTTATATATCATCCTATTTTTATTAAATTTAGAATGCAAATGAGACCTGGTTATACTTCAGTATATATGCCTTGAAATTAAGTTGTCAGTCCTAAAAGTAGTGACATTGTGCACTGTTTATGAAACACATGACACTCTGGTTAAGAAACAAAGCTAAGGAACGAAAGCAAAAAGAACTCTCAGGAGCCCATCACACTTATTGAGAATAAAATACAAAGTTCTTATCCAGGCCTATATCACTGTACTTGACCACAGGATCTGGCTCTGAAACTTTTCTCCATCTCCCATCACTCTAGGCTGCTCCTCCTCTTCCCAGGGACTCTGCCTTTCTCACAGTGCCTCCATCACTTGCTCCTTTTGTCAGGGAACTTCTTCCAGATACTCACAGGGCTCACTCTTAATTTTTTCAAAGCTCTTGTAAAAGACTGTCCCTGATTACCATATTCAGTCTCTAAGCCTTCACCTGCCTCCCCCCCCCCCTTTTTTTTCCCATAGCCTTTACCTGTACTTTGGTGACATTATAAATGTGTATACATCTTTATTATCCTTATTCCCAGTAAAGTCAAAGCTTCATTAGGACAGAGGCTTTTTTTGTGAGCCACTACACTCCCAACGCTGGAACATTGTCATATAATTGGTTTTCAGTATATATCAAAAGAGTAATATGATACATTCACTGTTGGGGTCCAAAAGTGGTGCAGCAGAATCTTTATATTCTCCATGTGAAGCCAGCTAATATTCAAACTTTAACTATAAGGAAAAAAATCAGTAAGATATTTCATAGATTAATGTAATCAAGTAAAATTTTAAAACTAAATTGCATATATTTAATGTAATAATCATTGATGACATCTTTTATATGTTGGAAAATGTACAGTTAGATTATTTAATAAATTTTAACTAATTGTTTTCCTAGCAATTATTCACTACTTTTCATACCATTTCCACTCTGTCCCCCAACCCACCCCACTCAAATTCCTAAGTTCATAGCTTCAGGGGAGGAATGAGAAAGAAAAGAGCTTTCATGTTTCTTCTGGATATAGACACCTAAAATCTAAAGTCCTTAGAGAATGTTGAGAATTGATTGAAAATGGGGGAAAAATCAAGAATGAGAATTTCTTCATTTTTAAAAATGTCTCTACCCAAAAAATCTTAGAAGTTTATTTACGGGGTGGGGAGAAAATAATAGACTGGTATTCAAAATAGAGAATGATCTGTACTGGTCTGCTGTCGACCTATCAGGCACATATGTTGGTTGTAAACAACTTGGATGAGCTATTCTGGAGATAACCTGCCAGGTAAGAGTCTAAGTATTGTAGTGTCCCAGGAAGGGGAGGGAAAGGGGGCAAGCCCTGGTAACAAAAGAACCAAGGGAAAAAATGGCTATACAATGGCCCTAGATACGCTGGTTCTTCAATGACCTTATCAAGAATTATCTTTCGATGGACACCGAGGCTCCTTCCACAGTTGGTCCACAATAGCCAAATTATGGAAGGAGCCTCGGTGTCCATCGAAAGATGAATGGATAAAGAAGATGTGGTCTATGTATATATACAATGGAATATTACTCAGCCATTAGAAACGACAAATACCCACCATTTGCTTCAACATGGATAGAACTGGAGGGTATATTCTGAGTGAAGTAAGTCAATCAGAGAAGGACAAACATTATATGCTTTCATTCATACAGGGAATATAAAAAAATCATGAAAGGGATTAAAGAGGAAAGAAGAGAAAATGAGTGGGAAATATTAGAGAGGGTGACAGAGCATGAGAGACTCCTAACTCTGGGAAACGAACAGGGGGTAGTGGAAGGGGAGGAGGGCGGGGGTATGGGGTGACTGGGTGACGGGCACTAAGGGAGGCACTTGACAGGATGAGCACTGGGTGTTATGCTATATGTTGGCAAATCGAACCAATAAAAATATTGGTTCAATAAAATATTGGCTCCAACCAAAATATCGGTTCCAATAAAAAATATACAAAAAATAATAAAATAAAATAAAATAAATAAAATAAAATAAAATAAAATAAAATAAAATAAAAAGAATTATCTGTTCTCATTCCTTTGCACCTTTAAGTCTCCAGGAACTTTGACCAAATCTCTAAGGAATAGGATAAAACCCTATTGAACTGAGAACAACTTTCCACTACTCCAGTAGAGATCTTCAATAAAAATAAAGTGGATATGAGAAAATAAAAAGAATTGTATCTTTTGCACAACTAAGCTCCATATGCTGGCTACCCACTATATAATATGTCATACATTAATATATTATTTATTAATAGATTAATATCAATTATTAATAAATTGACATTTATTTATCAATTTTAATATATTTATTAATGTTTATGATATATAAAATATATATATGGTGGCAAATTTTCTGAGAGTAAAGAAACTTAAACTTCAGGGTCTCTCTCTCTCTTATACAAGTCCCTAGGTTTGTAGGAGTGCTTGGAGTTGTAGTACATTCTGGAAACCAGTTTGCACAGAAAGTATTTCTCTATAAGCATTTCTACAAAATTGTGTAAAGAGACCTCAGAAGAAATGAATCTCAATTGTTAAAGCTCCAGAAATTCCTTGTGATTTCTCTTTTCATTAAAATATATGTACACTTTTGTCTCTTTTTTCTTTGCTCATTTGTTTTGTTTCTTAAATTCCCTATGTGAGTGAAATCATATGGTATTCGTATTTCTCTGACTGCTTTATTTTGCTTAGCATAATATCCTGTAGCTCCAACCATGTCGTTGCAAATGGCAAGATTTCATTCTTTTTTATGGCTGAAAAAATACAGACTCTTAACCATAGAGAATAAACATAGTTACCAGAGAGGAGGTGAGTTGGGGATGGGTGAAAAAGGTGATGGGGATTAAGGAGGACACTTGTGATGAGCACTGGGTGATGTACAGAAGTGCTGAATCACTAAATTCTGCACCTGAAACTAATATTACGCTGACACACAAAAGTGTTATTATGCTGTTTATTACTTAACTGAAATTAAAAAAACATATATATATATTTGAACCTAATTATAAATATATAATTTTGTATTATTTTTCTTAATTTTTGTATTTTTTTATTAGCCATCGTATTGTATAGACTTTGGGCTCCACTTAGCCTGGGCCCACTTTGTATATGTTTGTATATACATATAACTTTAAAAAGATAGACCACCAGGCTAATAAGTGCATTGACCTTTGAGAAGTAGTGATGGCAGACCAAGTAGGGAAAGATTTTTTAAATTTAACCTCACATAACTTTATAAGCTTTTGCTCTATTGTGTTTTGTATTTTTTTTCTTAATTCCTGACAAAAAAGAAACAAAATTCTCATTTCTTCAAAATAACTTAGATTTTGATAAAATCTGCCTGCCCCCACACCCTGCCAAAAAACTAAAACAAAACAAAATAAAAATGAAACCAAGTAAGGGCACCTGGGTGGTTCAGTCAGTTAAATGTCCCCTTCTTGATTTCAGCTCAGGTCGTGATATCAGGGTCATGAGATTGAGCCCTGCATGAGCCCCATGCTCAGTGGGAAGTCAGTTTCTCCTTCTCTCTTTTTTTTTTTTTTTTTTTAGTTTCTCCTTCTCCATCCTTCACTGCCCCTCCCCCTGCTCATGCATGGGCGAGTGTGCTCTCTCTCTCTCTCAAATAAATAAATCTTTAAAAAATTAAAAAAAATCTTTAACAAGAATGAAACCAAGTGTTGGGATTTCTTAATAATGGGGAAAATTGCTACATCTTTCTTGTTTCCTTCACAGCCAAATATCTGTAGAGGTTAATATCATTTGTTTTATTTTTAGGTTTTATTGAAGTATAATTTACATGTCATAAAATTCACAGGTTGTGTCAACTCAGTGATGTTTTTAGTGAATTTATGAATGCGTGCAACCAGCACCAAAATCCAGAAACATTCTCATCACCCTCCAAAATTCCCTTGTGCACATGTGCAGTTTATAAAATGATTCTTTTTTAAAATCTGTTTTTGCTTATGAACCCTTGTCTTTAGTAGTCCACTTAGTGCTAGCCCTCCCTCACTCCTTTTGATTTCTCCTGCATCAATCATTGAAACTTTCCTTGCCATGGTCACTAAATAACCTTATTCTTAGAATTAATGGATATTTCTTCACTTTTAACTTACTTGATTTTCAGCTATCCTTGGCACTGTTGGGAATTCCTTTCTTTATGAAATACTTTTGGCATTCCTGTAGCAGGAAATCTACCCAGTATCTGTCCTTCTCTTTCCTTTCTCCTTATGAATAGAAACTCTGTAGGTTACATGTGACCATATGATCAGCTAAAATAATAGAAATTATCAAGGTCACTTACATTTGGGAGGAGGTGATAAGATGTAAGAAGTTGGCTAGGCACTTCTGGAAAAGATTTTGATTCTCTATATAGAGGTTATCTCTTTTTGCTTCCCCCACTTTGCCCTTTCTGCCTGGAACACAATTGCTTATTAAAGTTTTGTGGAGGGACGCCTGGGTGGCTCAGCGGTTGGGCGCCTGCCTTCGACTCAGGGTGTGATGCCAAGATCCTGGCATCAAGTCCCGCATCAGGCTTCCTGTGAGGAGCCTGCTTCTCCCTCTGCCTGTGTCTCTGCCTGTCTCTCTCAGTCTGTGTCTCTCATGAATAAATAAATCTTTAAAAAATTATGTTGGGTAGAGCATCTCCCCACCATGATATAAATGGCAAGGCATAAAGGTAAGAGTTGGTTGGGATATTGAGGGCCACGAACTGCCCATCTTTGGACTTGTTTAAGAGGAAACAAACTTGCATTGTGTTTAAGCCCCGGATAATATGGGTTTCTCTTACCAACATCCAATTGCAATCAATAACTAAAATAGCTTAGATAGCTTCTCTTATTTTGAGGCTATGGGTAATGGTGCTATCTGGAAGAGTCTTTGTAAAGAAAGACGGAGGATGTGATATGATGAACTCATCATATCTCTGACACTGTCCTCTTATATGACATTCACTTTTGTCTCAGACAAGGTAGGTTCGGTGCTTTTTTTGTACAAATCTAGTAGTTAACTGTCTGGGAGAGCATGGATTCTATGGACTACAGTTCCTTGCATAAGGACAAACCCATGTGCTATGCCAATAAACAGATTTGTTTAGAAAATCAAAGGTACCATTTGCATATTATGGTTATGACCCTGGGGGAAAAATATTCTTTGGCTATGCAAGATACTAGGATAAAATTCTTTTTAGAGCTACAACCAGCCAACCCTCCTTCCTTCTTTCCTTCCTTTCTTCCTTATTCCATCACTCTCTCCTTTCCTTCCCTACCCTCCCCCTTTTTCTCTCTTTCTGGGAATCATAAATAAGCCCAAAAGAACATATATGGGATGACTGAAAGAGAAGAGCAATCCTCATTTTTCTCACTTCGTTATATAGACTCTTCATTGTTTTAAATCCAGTGAAATAATGTATTGTAGCTACTATAAAAATATCAAATAGAAACAAAAGAAGAAAGAGAGTAACTAAACATTGTAAGAAAAGTTTTAAAATATGGCTTTTTTTGTTTATAGTATGAGAAAGCCAGTATTGTCTAAAACTGTTGATGGGAGCCAAAACTGAAACAAATGCATGAAGAGCAATTTAGGGACAACAAAAAGCTTGTCTTTTATATACCATTTTCCCAGCAATGCTGTTTCTGTAAATTTATTCTAAAATAACAATTTCGCTGAAGCCTATTTGGAGTGGAAACTTGTATGAAAGTTAAAATCTTGCTTAGCTCTCATTCTTGCATACCAACTGGACAGTGAATTAAGGAGAAAGGATAATAGCACTTCCTTTCCACAGACTCAACAGATACCTTGTTTTCACAATTAAAAGTTTTTAGAATAGTTAAAAACCCTTAGCTATAGTTTATATTTTTCCTCTGTATTTACCACAAATTGACTTGTCTATGACCTACTTTAATAATTAAGAGAAGGAATAGATTTCTTCGTATATGCAATATAGGCATTATTAGAATGGCTTCTAATTTTCCTAGGAAATTTTTTAAAATCCAAAATCCAATAAATCTGAAACCTGATTTTTATTAATTATATGAGAAAAGCAGCTACCCATAATTAGGCCAAAAGAAGTATTTGAAATGAAATTGCAGGGTTTTTTTATGTTTCATAAAATCACTCAAAGAAATAATAATTTTGAGGGCATGCAAAGGTTTCCTTAAAATAAGTTCTCATCAATCTTATAAATATTTTTAATGTATTTTAAACTAATCATTTTTGTGAATGATACTTCTGAAAACAATTAAGCTTATTTACCTTCAATATTTTGCAAGAAACCAAGTAAGAAATTTTGGAGCACAGCATGACCTGGGATATCTTTTGTCTTGTGTAATGAAAGTATATGCAGACGTTTATTCCAAAAAGCCATTATTTATAGACACTAAGCAAGCTTCCTCCACATAATCTTCTGAAGTTCTTCAGAGAAGTTCTATCACCCTCAAAAACAGAGGCTACAGTCTTGCTGAAGGCTGTAAGATTCAGCAGGTTTCCTAACATCTGAACAGTGTAACTCTCTAAGAATTTCAATTTTTCTGCACTATCCTCTTCTTTTTTCAAACATCTTAAGGTCTTTAAATAAGGATGATGTCTCAGTGTGAATTAGCACCACACTCATTGTAACTAATCTAGGAGATCAGAATTCCCCAGAACTTTCTAAACATAAGATGCCCAGCCTCGGCCACTTCAGGTAATTTTTTAGAGCCCCAAACAAATCCAGTACTCTTTCTGACATGTTTCTTGTTTGCATTGATAAAACACATCTATCTCACTTTTTGGACCTGCTTCCACTTGACTCACTCCTCTCATTTTATACTTAAGAGGTAATTTTACGCTTCATTTTTTACAGATTAAATATCCTCAGACAGTTATCTTTTCAAAAAATAGTTTTAGCTTGGGGTACCTGTGTGGCTCAGTCAGTTAAGTGTCTGACTCTTGGTTTCAGCTCAGGTCATGATCTTATGATTAGTGATCTCATGGGTAGTAGGAATGAGCTCCACCTTGGGCTCTGCACTCACCAGAAAGTCGGCTTGAAGATTCTCTCCTTCTCTCCCAACCCCCACTCACACGTGCACGTTTTTTCTCTTTAAAATAAATAAGTAAAGTTTAAAAAATAGTTTTAGCTTGTTCTTTTGACCATCATACCGTAATCAGTAAAAAGAGACTCTAAACTAAAAAAAAAACACCAAGTGAAGATTCTCATTGAGTTGTCTCATAGTTAGTAAATCTAATCTGTTATTGGACACATTGAAGCCAAATTATCTATGTAGAGCAAATGTTAACCTATTTTTTCTTCCTCACTACTGCTACAGTTTCCTATTTAACAATAGTAGGGAAGGGCTATGTCTATTTTTGACCATCACATACCTTAGAAACCTATATATTTTCTTCATTAAAAAATCAGAATAGGAAAAATATTCATAAAATTAAAAAGTATTAATCAAGTGAATCATTTGTATATCTTTGGCTATTTTCATGAAAGGATGGTGGAATTTCAAAGTATCTTGATGAACACTGGGAAGAGGGCAGTTGCATGAAATATGTAGAACTTCACAATTTAAAGTGATAGCATTGCTAATCATGAAACTTCTAAAAACCCTAGAAGGAGATAAAAATATGAATGGTTAAAAAAATATGAATGGTTATTCCATGACAGGTAAGAAGTCTTCAGCCTCTCATGTTAATTATTCCATGTAATGGAGGAAAGGATTTGCAATGTTGGTATAGCAAACTAGAAAAATGTTATAATATGGGTCTACTGGATTTAAAATGCTCTGGATTAGAAAATAATGAACAAAAAATATCCCCAAAATCTATAATTCTACTGGAAAACATATGGAGTTCCCATGTTGGAACAAAGTTGATAAAGGAATACTGGAATACATAAGGTGAAATAGATCATATGTACAAGGAAGAATGCTACAAATGATTAAAACTAGTCCAAGGGTACTCCATGACTGGAAGGGGTTGATAGGGACCAGGAAAAAGCCCTGGAAAAACCAATAAGGTGATTATTTGACACAGTACAGTAGAAGCTGCCTTTTGAACCTATATTCTCCCTCGTCTAAGTCCTCATCTCTCAGCTTCAGCTGAGGAATTAGGGAACAGGAGAATTTGCCCCATTATGATTCCAAATATTTTGTGTAAAAAGGAAGACCAATGTCTTCTAAGTCTATTCTACAGTTGTGATCACTGATTATCCATTTGGACTCTTCTGCTTTCCCAGAAGGAATTCTCTTCTCTATTTTTCTCTGTGACCCTTGATTCCATTCTCAAGAGGATCCTGCTAGTCCATTATACTACTTGGCCAAGTTTGAAATGAGTTTACAGTATTGAGGGGTACGCCACTAACCATGAAGTTTTCACATATGCTTAGTAATCATACCTAAATATATTTACTAAATTGAGTTCTCATTTATGTGTTTCTTTATGTATTTATTTTTTGCTTGCTTGCTTGTTCACTGCTTTTCCCCCCATCACACTGGCAGTGATTGGAAAGCATTAGGTAAATTAACAACACGAAAGGATGTAAAAGATATTTTTCAGGGGATAAAGGCATAATATGATCCTGAGGTAAGCAGTCTCTAAAACTACCTTCAATCATTGCCCTCCTGGTATTATCCTTTGAAAATGGGTTGGGTTTCATTTATTGTATAAAGATTTTATTTATTTATTCATGAGAGACAGAGAGAGGCAGAGACATAGGCAGAGATCTCTCTCCATGCAGGGAGCCCCACGTATGACTCAGTCCCAGGTCTCCAGGATCATACTCTGGGCCAAAGGCAGGCGGCAAACCACTGAGCCACCCAAGCATCCCAGTGGGCTGGGTTTCATGATTCACTTTAGTGAAAAGAATGTAGCAGAGGTGACAAAGATTAGGTTACAAGACTGTAGTATCTTTTTTGTACCCTCCTGCACTCACTTGTTTTCTCTGAGGAAAGTCAGCTACCTTTTTGTAAACTGCCCTATGGAAAGGCCAACTTGACAACGAATTGTTGTCTCTGACCAATAGCTAGCAGGGACTAAAGGCCTGCGGAGAGCCACATGAGTGACCTCAGAGGCATTGCTCCTTTCCCTCTTGAGCTTTGAGGTGACTGCAGTCCTGGCTGACACATTGATTGAAACCTTGTGGGATACCTGGAGTTAGATGACCCAGTTAAGTCACATGCAGATTCCTAATGCACAGAAAATATGAAATAAAAATAAGTTGACTGTCTTAAGTCACCAAATTTTGGGTTAATGTGTTTCACAGTGATGGATAACTAGTTTAGATTCCCTTTTGTGTAAAAAAAAAAAAAAAGATACATGTGCTCTTATATGTATAAAGTATGTTTTGCAAAAAGATTGAAGAAATTGTTAATATTACTAACCTCCAATAACAGAGTATGAAGACATGGGGAATTCATTTTATTTTATACTGTTCTCCACTGTTTGGATATTTTATTATGAAAATGGGTTATTTCTTAATCATCATAATAAAATAACTAAAAGTGCTAGTGTTGTCTAGTTTAGTTTTTAGTTTTGTTTTAATGAGAAAATCATAGCCAGCATCACAATGTATTTAGAGAAGAATGAGGACACTATATATTAAAACCTATGGGGAGGCCTGGGTGGCTCAGTCGGTTAAGTGTCCAACTCTTAATTTTGGGTCAGGTCATGATCTCGGGGTCATAAGATCGAGCCCCATGTTGGACTCCAGGCTCAGCAAGGAGTTGGCTTGTCCTTCTCCCTCCCCCTGCTTGCATGCGCTCTCTCTCTCTCTCTCTCAATAAATAAATACATAAATAAATAAAATCTTTATAAGAAAAACCTATGGGAAGTGGCCTAAATCATACTCAGAAGAAATTTTACAGAATTAAATGGATTTTACTTGAAAAATCGAAATTAAAAGGATGAAAATTTTCTCTTTAAGAATAAAAAAAATAAAAATGAATAAAACCCCAAATAAATTGAAATAAAACATGTATACGTGCAGAAATTAATGAGGTAGAAAAACCATTCAAAACAAACACACACTAGTAATCTCATTTACACTAAAACCAAAACCTGACATTGAAAAATTAGGTAAAATACATTTAAAAATTGGCTAATATAAATAAGAAAAAGAGTCAAGGCACAGATATATGCCAAAAGTAAAAAAAAAAAAAAAAAAAAAACAAAAACATGATTACAGATTAAAAACATTTTCGTTAATGGAACAAACACGGATGTACCCCAATACCCCTATCATTCAGCTTTGCTTAGGAGATCCCAGCAAATGCCAGAAACAGTGAAGGAGAAATAAGAAGTATAAGAAATGCAAAATATATTGAAGACTGAATGTCGATGATATGATAGCACATATGGACTATCTGAGATAATCTCATTAATAATTAGAACTAATATGAGAGTTTAACAAAGTGACCATTTTCAAATAGCTCATATGTGATTCCTGCACTCACTTAAGAGTAAATAGTTTATTGTCTTTGCTCTAATATACCAATTGCCCTAAAGTGGCTTTTGATTTCAATGGACAATTTCAGCCTTTAAGGACAATCCCATTAGACCCCACTCTGTACTTTACAATCTGTCTGTACCCACTTAGAAACTGAGGGAACTGTTTCACTGATTTTTTTCTTTATACATCATTCTGGACTGTGTTGAAGTGGTCGTTTTCTCATGTCTGGACTTCTAATACTCATTGCAGAGATTTCTCAAGTTTTAGTCCAGGTTATAGAAACTGTGGTCCTAAAAAGGTATTAGAGGAGTGCCTGGGTGGCTTAGTCAGTTAAGTGTGTCCAGCTCTTGATTTTTGGCTCAGGTCATGATCTCAGGGTCCTGGGATCAGGCCCCACATTGGACTCTGTACTCAGCAGGGAATCTGCTGGAGGATTTCTCTCTCTCTGCCTCAGCACCACCACCCACTTGCGTGTGCTCTCTCTCTCTCTCAAATAAATAAATAAATATTTTAAAAAGTAAAAAATAAAAATATTAAAAGTAGTAGAGCATGGATCTCCACTGTGGTATTCTGTAGAAGGCTTCTTACTTGATAACTCTAGGAAGGACCTAGATTTAAGTGGCACTAAAGTGCCTACTCTTCTATATATAGAAGAGTAGGCACTCTTTCTATATACATGTGTTGGTATAATCAAGAGAAAGTTTTATAAGCATTTTGGTGGAAAGTATAAATTTCAGTTTGGATCTTAAATCAAGTTAGTGTGACACTGCACAGAAATAATAGATGCCATGATAATGCCTGCTATCTAAATGAGATAGAGGCACTGCCTTTGTCTCCAGTGGAGTGAGGTTTTGCCACACATTATTTTTTATGTACTTTCAAGCTAGATTTGAATTTCAAATAAAATGCCATTGCTGTAATTGCCAAGGAAAATTCCTTTAGTTAACAGTTTTATTCAAAAATTCTAAATTTCTTGAAAAAAATTTCTCTAGGAAGTTTATTCCCTACTTTCTGAGAAAATTAAGTTCAGTGGTCTTCTCTCTTCAGAACTACAAAATTCCCTCCCCAGGAATCTAAACTGATGGCCTTACTTCATATTTTATAGGACAGAGAGTCAAAGCAATAACATCAGTCTCCCCCACCCCTTCCTGCCCCCAAATTTGTCAGTTTTTTCTTTGACCAAATCCATAACATATGGTCTGATCCTAGGAAAGGGCATTCCTCCACTTGTTTCTAAATAACATCTCCCTCAGTGCTTGAATCCTGGAGTTTTCCACAATTTCCCATATCATTCATTTCTTTCCCATGTTTTATTGTCAATATAAATTTTTCTAATTTCCTTCACCTTAAATATAAAGTATAACAATGATCCCTTAAATATACATCTTATTCCGGCTATCACTCCATTGTTCTTTTCCTCTTCATAGCAAAACTTCTGGAAAGATTTGCCTATGCTCACTATCTACTTACTCTCCTCCTGTATACTTTCAACCAAGGCAAATCTGGCTTCCATTCCGTCTTTGTTCTAAAAAGATCCGAAAAATGTTACTGCAGAGATAAGTTTTCTATTAAATTATCAGTGGTTTAAAGAAAGCAACTATTCATGCATATTTTGTGCAGTTCCTAAATACTAAGTACTTTACAATTTAGTTTGGTAAAATGTCTCTCTTTAAGCACATTTCTTTCTTTTAAGAATTTACTAAATGCTGTCCTTTAAAATTTCATCTTTATTTGAATTTACATTTTTTATTGCACTTTTATTAGCAACAACTTACCAGAAGCAGATCATCAAACAAAATAGAGAAATGATGAAAGAAAGAACATTTTCAAAAGGTCACAAGTAATGAAAGTTACTCAGCATGAATCACAAAATAAGCAGAGACTTCAAAAACCAAGGGAACTGAATTATTTCTGCTGATATGATAAACATTACCACAATTATTATGACTACTAAAGTTAGAGATTTTTTTCATGGGGTTTTTGACATTTAATTTTTTTTTACTTTGAAAGAATTTTAGATTTATACAAAAAGAGTTCCAAAGTTAATACTGAGAGTTCTCACACACCCCTTACTCAGTTTCCCCTAATGTTAACATCTATATTACCTTAATATATTTGTTAAAACTAAGAAATCAATATTGGTTTGTGACTATTAAGTAAACTGCAGAATTTATTCATGTTTTCCCAACTTTGTCCTCTAATATACTTTTTCTGTTACAGGGTCCTATCTAGGAATACCACTATGCATTTAGTCACCAAGTCTCCTTAGACTCTCAGCCTTTTTTTCTTTGCTATGACCTTGGAATTTTTGAAGCATACTGGCCAAGTATTTTGTAGAATGTTCCTTAATTTGGGGTTGTCTGATATTTTCTTCATGGCTAGACTGAAGTTATTGGGCTCTGGGGAAGAACAACCATGGAGGTGAATGCCCTTCCTGTATCATATTGGAGGCATGTAATACTGATGTGACTTTATCACTGGTGATAGTCACTATCACTTGTTTAAGTGGTGTTTGTAGGATTTATTTACTGTAAAGTTACTCTTTTTTCTCTTTTTATACTCTGTTCTTTTGGATACAAGATACTTAAAAGCAGGAGGGAAATCAATATCCATCTCTATTTATGCTATTTGGAATTATTCTGTAGGGACATTTATCCTTTATCCCCAAATTGTTGTTTTAATTTTATATCAGGATGGACTCATGAATATTTGTCTTATACTTTAGGTCATAATGTAATACCACATTATTATTTTTTAAATCAAACTCTTCTAGCTTTGGTCATTGGGAACTCTATTATTCCATTTGCCACTTTGATATACCTTCATCCCACTTCCTTACTCTCCAGCCCTACAAGGTGCTCCAGGGTTATCTTGTATATTCCCTGCCCTAGCATTGGAATCAGACAGTTTTCCAAGGATCTCTGGTTCCTTTCATTGGAAAATGGGATTAGAAATTAAAATAAAAAAAAAAGAAATAAAATCCAGGTGCTGGTAGTGCTCATTACTACAGGGGTGTCAGGGGTCACAAGGCCTCTCAGTGAAGAGAGCTATGAAATATATATATCAGTATAATGACCTAATAACCTATGTATACACACATTTGTATCATTATTTCAGCATTTAGCCATCTGTATATATATTATGCTAACTTAATTATGAATTCATACTGGTATTTCCCAACTCAAATTCAGTACCACAGAGTTCATCTAGCCTTCCTTCCTTGCTTATCCATAACTTCCCTCTCTGACAGTAAGAAATCTAGTTCTTACCATCCATTTACTTGATTATTAAACATGAGATATATTTGTAAAGTAGGTTGAGAATTATTTAACCTGAATCATCACGAGAAACAAATTTGCCACCTGGAGTACAGTTTTTATGTACAGTTCTTTTTGTCTTTAGTTTTGACAAAGTTGTTTAGCCGGCTTCTTTTCTCCCACGTGCTTCAGTGAGGTGTTGTCATAAATTTGTAATAGAGTTAGAATCATTTGTCATCATGTGTACTACATTCTGAGACTTCCTGACATCCTGGCTGAAATTCTTGTACTTTGCATATCTTAAAGTTTACTCTTTGTGATGTACAATTCTATGAATTTTGACAAATGCATTGAATCATATATACACCACTCCAGTGCCATACAGAGTAGTTCCATCACCCTAAAATTCTACAGAGATGTTTCTGGAGAGGAATCTTCTATGAAAAAGCATGTGCAAAGAAAAATCTGTCCCTAAAAATATTTGGTTCTATCTGATAATGTTAAAGTAAGTGTATTTCCATATATCTAAAGACATCTTTTAAAAAATTGTAAGGATACCTGTATTCATTCAAGAATTTATCATTGCAAGCTTTTTAAAAAATATTTATAGGATGCCTGGGTGGCTCAGCAGTTGAGCACCTGCCTTCCGCCCAGGGCATGATCCTCGGGTCCCAGAATCGAGCCCCACATTGGGCTCCCTGCATGGAGCAGGCTTCTCTCTCTGCCTGTGTCTCTGCCTCTCTCTCTCTCTCTCTCTCTCTCTCTCTCTCTCTGTCTCTCATGAATAAATAAATAAAATCTTTTAAAAATATTTATGATGGGGATTATCAATTATCATTAATTAGTCTTAAGAAGATGACAGTTAAGGCCCAAATCCTGTCTCTTAGAGAACAACTCATTGTAGAAAAGAGAGGCTTCTTCATTTGACTGAAGATCTTATGGTTACTGATTATGGCTCTTGGTCCCTCACAGTGTTCATAATCCCTGTCAGCTGAGGAAGAGTTTCTAGAATATCTGGGTTGTTATAGCTTTTTAGCAGAATAATCAAAAGAACCAATCATGCAAAATTGGCCTTGATTTGAATTTGATTCTAAACAGAGATTCATGAGGAACAACTTTTCCAGTTAATGTCATCCCGATCAATGTGTAGCAGAGGCTAGAAGTACTGTCCCTACTCCAGCATGCAGTATTTTTACATTTTGCATATTCATTTTTGTTTTTCATTGGTTCATTGTTATGGTTGTTCTGTTTGTTCTCTTCAGTGACCTACAATTCAATTTCAGGGGTTTGGGCTGCTAACACACCTGCCATATAGCTGGCAGAAATCCAAAGTGAGACTATGGCCACCTTAATAGATGAAAGGAGCCTTTTATATGTCATGAAAGAATCTTGAGATGTGGGTTCTCAATTTCTATTGTCAACCAAACCAAATCACTATGCACCAAAACAATGACACTCTGCACCATTATTAAGTTGGATTTAGTTGTAAATTCTATTTGAGTCCCTACTCTGTATATTATTAGCTCAATGACTTTGGAAGGTTAATTTTTCAGAGCTTATGTTTCCTGTCCTTCATTTTAATATGCTTTTTAAGAGAAATTACACTTGAATATACTTAATAGCATATGTATATGTAATTTCCTTAGGTGGTTGCTTATATAATGGAGTTAAAGATAAAGAAGCTGCTAAAGCTAGGAAGGAAGAATAAGAATAAACTTTAAATAAAGCGCAGGTTAGGAAACTACCTAACCTCCCCCCAATGAAAATATCCAAAAATCTCTAGTTCTCCCTAGAACACAGCTTTCATGTACCTTAAGCTCCTTGTGAACCTGGATTATCATACATCCATCTTTGAACTTTCACTATCCAGTAAAGGAATATATATTAAGTGCTCCATAAGGCTCGAAAACTAAATATAGAAATCCAACCTCTCACTTTACCATTGAAGAGACTAAAGTCAAAGCAAATTAAGATAGTGAAGTTCATAGAAGTTGATCACAGGATGGCTAAGATCCAGTCTATTGTAACTTTATTGCATTATGCTTTTGGCTCACATGATAGAATGAGCACTGCTGAAGGTTGTTGTTAGACTAACAAAATTCACCCAAATTTTTTTGGCCTGCTATTCAGCAATTAGGCCCCATTATATTTTTTTTTCATGTGTATTCTTTTCTATACCTGTCTTAAGGAGTGGCTGCCAGAAGATGTCTTTTTAAAAGTATAGTTTGGCATCTGTCACAATTTTATGCAGTTAAATTTTGTACATAATTAGGAGACAATTATAATACTGCATAAAGGCCATGAGGGCTTACACAGAACTGTCCTGTAGAAATTCCATATTGGAATGAAAATAATTGGTGTTGAAAATTTAAATTTAAAAGTGCAGTTTTGTCTGCTTATTTGATAGGATTGTTAGCTTTGCCTGCCATCTCATGGAAGGCTGGTAGTGATATCGTATTGATCTCTTCTATACATCAGTAGGACCAATATTTGCATAAATTAAAATTGTAACAATTACCTTCATTTTCTGGGACTTACTTTATCTGTTTGGCTTTTACCTGTAATCATAACTTTATTTTTCAAATTAACAACTTGAGTCCTATCTAGCTAGCTAGCTAGCTAGCTATCATCTATCACCTATCTTACTCAAATCCAACCTCTCTTTGGAGGACTTTTACTCCTCCAATGGCAAATTGTTTAAGTAATCTAGAGACTTACTCAGTTCAAATTAGGTGGAGGCAGTTGTACTTATCACAGTTCAGAGAAACAGAAACACTGGGGTGATAGATACACAGGTAACAAGTGACTTCTATAACAGAGACCTCATAGTATGTAATTTTGGGAGCTGTTAAGCAGTCTTCATAAGGTTTTTGTCTGCTTCAGGTGCTGGAGCCTAAAGTCAGTACACCATTCAGGAAGAGATGGGTGTGAAATAGGGGGAAACCAGGATACATTAGAATCCATGAGTAGCTGGAACTTACAAGGACAGACTGGAACCCATGTTGATCTTTCACTGCCTCCAAACCTCCAACTTTGATGAGTGAGTGCCCTGCAGGAGAAGTAGTCAGTCTTTTTTGCTGCCTCACAGTAAAGCCAGCAGATCAGTGACAATGTGCCCCTTCCTCTACTTCCTGAGCATTAAAAAAAAAAGCTACTACTTTACCTTTGCCTTGCAGATCTCTCAAATGTCTCATACAGCACAAGAAATCTCAGAACCAGGACTCCTGGGTGGCTCATTCGGTTAAGCTTCCAACTCTTGGTTTCGGCTCAGGTCATCTCAGCCATTGTGGGATCGAGCCCCATGGCTGGCTCCAGGTTCAGTGGGGAGTTTACTTGGGATTCTTTCTCTCCCTCCCTCTGCCCACCCCTCCCGCCCTGCTTATGCACCCACTTTATCTAAATGAAATAAACCTCAAAAAAAATAAAATTTCAGAAGCATGCAGGGAATTCTGAAGCAAAGTTTCAGTTCATAGTACCACCTATACCTCCACCCTGCCCCCCCACTTCCCTCCCCCACACTCCCACTCAGAACTGCTTCCAAACAGCAGGTGAAAAAAAACTTGGATAATTAATCTGCTCTTGTCATTGTTCTCACTGCCACCCAGTGTCACTAGAAATTCCAAAAGTGTTTTTTCAATGTTTTGTTGCTGTTGCTAGTATACATCTCACCCAACTGTGCAGGGTTGCCCCAAACTTAGGTGCAAGTTTATGATTTTGTGCTCTTTGTGTCCATTTTAAACCACAGTGCTTAGTTCAGACTCATGGGTTCCTTTGGGCCTTTAGGTTATTTCCTAACAGCAGGCCTTGGTAGGGGCTGCCCTAGCCTCCCAGATTCCCAGGCAGTTTTTGCTGACTTTGAATCTCAGTGAACAGGAAATTTGGTCAGGTTATTTTCCATTCCAAAGCCTAATTTCATTATGTAAATGTCTCAACTTGCTCTCAAGGTGCTAGAGATAATATCCACTTTAAGGAGTATTATCAAAGGAAAGCAGGGGTATTGGAGTAAGGGAAGTCCTTTGCATTCACTTACACAAGTGACAGGTATAAAACAAAAATGAGTATTATTTTTGTACACGAATTGAACATCCAGCACACAAAATTTACATTAAATACGGTTTAAAACAAAGTTTTTTTTAAAACTAATTTAACCTTTTATAAGCAGGTGAAGAGAATTTTTAGCAATACATGGATGTCTAATGGGAATTTTTTCCAATGGTATCAGTTATCTAGAAGGATAAACAACTCTTTATTGCAACACTAAGTCATTCTTAAAGTCAGTTCAAATATATATTCTCAAATATTAGGAATTCCTATATCCCTGATGGTTGTCCCAAGAGGACTTCCTGGAAGGCAGTCCTGTGAGTTCTTGCCATGAAACTTCAAGAGAATTGAGAGTGGTTTAATTTTTACCAGTCTCTGTCTGCTCAAATTAATCAATATTAATATACGGATTCAGAAAATGTCAACAATCTCTAATTATTCAAGAAGCATGAATTATCCTGTTGGTATTATGCACCCCTTCCCTTCTTTTCCTTTTGAGAGGCAGTGAGAGAGAGTCTGTGTGTGTGTGCGTGGGTGTGTGTGTATGGCCAAGTGTCCGCATTCAAGGAACAAGACCATGGTTTGCTTTATTTTACTTTACTTTTAAAGAATAAACACATTTCTGAAATTTTCAAGTCAATTAGAGAAATTAACTTTAAACTGCTAAAGATGAAAAAAAGGTGATAGTTTTCAGGGTGTCAGAAATGAAAAGAAAGATTCAATAAGGCTATTAATTTTTTTTCACCAGAACTAGAAACCTTTAGAAGTCAGCTATAAGAGCTGAGCCATAGGAAAATGGGATTTTTTCCCCCTATGGAAAATAAATGAAAAGAGGTTAAAAAAAAAAAAAACACCAAATTAAAAAACCTTACATATTGTCTTACAGAGATATAATGGGTAAAGAGAGAGGAGTAAAGAAACCAAGGGAGAGGAAAGGAATGGGAGAGGAAGAATGTAAAAGAAGGGAGAGTAAAGAGATGGAAGAGATAGTTTTTATTATGGAAACTAGATAGAAGACAAAAACAAACTTATTAGTTAAACTGAATTTTAAACTTAAAGTCCAGCCTACTGAAGTGACAGCTAGCTGGAACAGGCATGAGGCATTCAGGACGGTAGGCACTGCACATGGTCTTGGTTCTCTTCCTCCTCAGATGAACTGGAAGTAGTGGAAGACTCATCGGACTCTGCATCCATGACTCCAACTCCAGGAGCTCTCTGGCGCTGGTGATGACCTCTCTGTGTTAGGTGACGCATCAGGAACCAAAGCATGTGGCTGTCAAAAAGGTCGGTGTGGTGCATGCGATCTTCATCCCGTTCTTGCTTGTTTCTCTTAATCATATTCTTTAACCCAGTCAGCTCAGTGGTAGCTTCAGCTGTGGGTGCCCAGATCTTGGCATTATGATCAAGGCCACTGGTCGCCATCACAGGTAGGTAAGGATGGGGTTCAAGACAGTTTATGGTGCCTCCCTTGTCCCCCTCCATGAACTGAACGATCTGGCAGGATGATTTTTCCCAGAGGAAGATGTGGCCACAATCACTGCCACTCACCACAAACTCACTTCTGGGGCCATAGAAATTGACGCCTTTGATCGTGGCATTATTTCTGTGCCCCTTGTATTTCTTAACATACTGGGCTCCATCTCCATCAGAGGAGTTGAAGAGATAAATATCTTCATCATTATAACTGGCCAGGAGCTCTGTGCCATCATGGCTGTACACCAGGCAGGTGATGTTTGCTTTGGACTCACAATTGACTAGGTGATGGGGACAGAATTTTTTGAGTACCCCATTATTCTCATTCTCATCAATCTTCCTCTGGTCATAAATTCTTACGAACTGATCTCTTCCTCCCACTGCAAACTGGTAAGTATTGGCAGGATTCACATGGATTGTATACAGCCCCACTTTCTTCTCCCTCTCTTTGGTTACCACCACTCTGGAAGCTGGCCGGCCTTGTCTGAGGTCAATGGCGAAAACAACTGCGTCTTCGCCCGAAGTTAGGAACTTAAAAGGGGAGTCTGGCTCCAGAGCCAGCTTGTGGGAGGCTCCCCTATGCTGGGCCACGCGCTTAGTATTCTTACAGTGTGGTATAGCAGATAGCTCCGCTATGCGTACCTGCCCATCACGGGCACACATCGCCAAGGTGGAATCACCACAATTGGGAAGGAACTTGGCTTGAAAGACATTATTTTTGTGGCCACTCATAAACTCCAGTACTGGGTGCTTACGCACCCAGTCCCACACTATCACTTTAAGGTCGTCGCTGCTACTGGCCAGCCAGGTGCCACGCTGATTAAAGTGCACAGTATTGACACAACCATGGTGGCCTTCAAGCTCATGGAGCAGGTGGAAACGCTGCACAAACAGCCTTGCCCCACAGGCCTCATATACGAAGCGGGCACTGGAACCCAGCTGCCGCTCTCGAAGAGCGGAAACGATTTGCCAGCGAGGGCGGGGCAGGGTAGATGTTTCGGAGGTCACCCACTCCTCCAGGGCCCGATCCTCATCTGATAAATACTGATCATAATTAGCCTCATTGCACTGTACCTGCGGCTGTTCTTCTGCCGCTCCTCTCTCCTCCGCTTCCGCGCCTCGCGCCTCCTCTCCTTCTGGGCGGTAAGGGGACAGGTTTTCCTCACAGACGAAGAATTGGTCAGAATCTTCCGTGCCTTCAAAGTTGATGTATTCACCCGAAACGTCTGCGTCTGTGCCTTCGTCTTCTGGGCCGACCTGGCTGAGGATGCCGCCATCTCCGGGCAAATTCAAGCTCAGCTCCGTGTCTGAAGATGTCTCTCTCCTGGCGTCCATTTCGGACTGCTCCTCGGGGCTATTCAGCAGGCTTCTTTGTGGGCTATCTGCGCTGCTCTCGTTGTCAGACATTTTAAAATGATGCTTCCTGTAGCCGGTCGAGAGTGGGAAAAAGCCCCCAGAAGTCTGGGGAGGAGAGCGGGCCTGGCCGGGCTCCGGACAGTCCAGAGAAAATTGGCTGGGGCAAGCGGCAAGACGCCAACGCGGGAGGAAAATGGAAGGGGTGCTCAGCCGGCTGAGGCAATTGGAAGTATGGGAGCTGGTGAGGTTCACAAGACTTTGTCCCTTCTAGCATCTCGCGGTATCTCAGCACTGCTCAGACTTTTCCAGGCGCTCAGCCCCACCCCGGATCTGTCTTACACTTGTTGGCCGCTGTACATTCTGTTCTTTTGAAGATGGGAACATGTTGCACTTTGGAAAACATTCTTAGAGAACCATCAGCAAAAGTTGATACTTCTTGGGCAGAACTGTTATCGGAGACTCTCGGTGCTTCGCTTGAAGGTACTGTACAGTACGAAATGGATACGCAAACACAATGAAAGATTGCTGAGGTCCCCACAGCTAGTGAGTTTATGATATCTAAAAAATATCTTAAGGAAATCAGATACCTTAGGGAAACCTTGATGGTAGAGATGTCATAAATAAAATACACATTGCCTAGCTAATTGCATTTTAGATTTAAACAATACTTTTTAGTATGAGTAGATCCCTAATATTGAGTTGGACATACTTCTACCAAAAAATACTCCTTTTTTATCTAACATGCAAATGTAACCGTGTGTCCTGTACATTTATTTGTTACATCTGGCACACTTTCTTAGTGAGAAGAGTAATTTAGTTCCTCAGTGTAATCAAGGCTGAAATCAACTGGTCAATTTAAAATAGACCTTGAAATTAGTCACTGCTTCACCAATTTGAGATAGAAGTACAGCCTTTTTCTTTTTCTACCACAGGGGTTAATTCAATTTAGGATACTTAGGGAACATCAACACAATTTAATGAAAGAAAGCTTTCTTTTGTGATGTCATAGAACTATCAAAATATTTTAAATATCTCCCAAAATATTTCAGAGGCTTCTTGTGGGCCTTTTAGGAAAGAAAACTCTTCAGAGACAATTAATTGGCACTGCTCCGTTAAGTTCAGAGATTCTCCAAGTGAATTATCTAAGGTAATGTCAGTAAATTTTTGAAGGGCTACTTTAAACTGCTAAGAATGCTGGAATGAGGAAAACAAGAGTTCCCTCAGAGCAATTGCAAGATCAATGCAAAATTGATTAAACATAGAAGTATAAAGTCTTCTAAAGAAAGAGAATGGTTCCAAGGTGGTAGTAATGGAAGGACACATAAAAGAATATTCACAGCCATTTGTAAAGAGTAGCACAACAACCTGAGAACCACCTGAAAGCCCATCAAGAGTAAGGTGCATAAATAAATCAGTATATCTTCCTTATAATGGAATAATATACAAAAATGAGGATTAATGAATTAAATACATCAACATGGATGAATCTTAAAAACAGAATGGTGAATGGAAACACAAGTGAAAGAATAGTCAGTAATTTCATTTTTGTGCAGATCTTTATAGTTTTCATGTTAACAAAACTTTTATTTTTTTTTTACATCTTAAAAATATTTTTTTGAAGTTCGATTTGCCAACATATAGTATAACACCCAGTGCCCATCCCGTCAAGTGCCCTCCTCAGTGTACATTTTTAATTTAAATTCAATTTGTCAACATCTAGTATAACACCCAGTGCTCATCCCATCAAGTACCCTCCTCATTACCCAAACCCCGGTTACCCCATCCCCCCACCCACCTCCCCTTCTGCAACCCTTTGAATAAAACGATTTTAAAAGGCAAGGAAATAATTAACTCAAACTTCAGATTAATCATTACCTTTACAGGAGGGAGGAAGTTAAAATCTGGTAGAGAGGGAGCTTCAAAAATTTTTGGTAGGGATCCCTGGGTGGTGCAGCGGTTTGGCACCTGCCTTTGGCCCAGGGCCCGATCCTGGAGACCCGGGATCGAATCCCACGTCGGGCTCCGGGTGCATGGAGCCTGCTTCTCCCTCTGCCTGTGTCTCTGCCTCTCTCTCTCTCTCTCTCTCTCTCTGTGACTATCATAAATAAATGAAAAAAATTAAAAAATTCTTGGTAATATTTATGTCTTGCCCCAAATATAGGTATGTTGTTATTCTTTTTTTTATTATTTATTGCCTGGCAGTGCTCGCTTCGGCAGCACATGCGCTCGCTTCGGCAGCACATATACTATTTATTTCCTGGCATATACATTTATATGCCCTTTTCTAAGTGTGATGTATTTCTAAGTATGATGTATTGCATAGTAGGTTTTTTTAAAGAGATAAGCAAGGGGTCTTGCTTGGCCGTGGAGCACAAAAACAGGAAAACTAGAGCATCAAACCCTAGTATGCCCATCCTGGCAATGGCCAGGGGAGGAAACCTTATTAACTTGTTTTGGAAATGCCTTGTATTGTTGCAAGGAACAGTTCCAGTGTTAGAGGTTGAATCAGGTCATTTTAACCTGATGCTATTGTATTCATCTGACTTTTTTTCTATGCTCATTAAGCGAACTTTGACTATGTATTGGCTTTTCATTTACATTTGCTTTTTTTTAAGATTTTATTTATTTATTCATGAGAGACACACAGAGAGAGAGGTACAGGCACAGGCAGAAGCAGGCTCCATTCAGGGAGCCTGACGCGTGACTCGATCCCGGGTCTCCAGGATCACACCCTGGCCAAAGGTGGCGCTAAACGGCTGGGCCACCCGGGCTGCCCTTAAGTTTGCTTTTAATTTAACTGATCCCTTTGGTTTATGTCCACTCCTATTCATTCACCAAAAGTTTATTAGAACTTCAATGCATAATGCAATGTTCTAGGTCCCAATATTACAAGTGGTGAATAAAAGTGGTAATTCCTCCACTCATGAAGTATATAATATAGCAGAAAAAAGTGACAATAGACAGTCAATACATAGATACATCATATGAGGCAGTGATGAATATTATGAAAAGAAATAAAGGTGTGTAAGACATAGACTGCCTGTTGTTATTTTAGAAAGTGCATACAGGGAAAGTCTTTTTTTTATGGGATGATATTTAAGTAGAGGGCTGAATGCAAAGATAAATGGAACATGCAAATATCTAAGATAACATTCTCTATAGAATGACACTTGAGTGCAAATGCTATAAAATCATAGCATAAAAATAAATAAAATAGTATAATATGAATGCTTATGGAACTTCAAGGAGGTCACTGTGGCTGAAACAGGATCAGTAAGCATTAGGGAGAGTGTCAGCAATAGGACTGGAAGAATCAAAGGCCAACTAAAGAGCCTTGCTGAACATCATAAAGAATTTTCATGTTTATTTCATTTTATGCATACTGGAAAGCCTTTAGAAGCTTGTGAGGAGTATAATGGCATTATCTTTTTAAAAAGATATTACTGGCTACTGTGAGAATAGAATGGAGTGGGAAGAGAGAGCAGAAGCACTCAACTGTCGTAATGTAGGTGAGAAATTAAGGTGGCTTAAACTAGGGTGAATAGCGCAGGTGGTGAAAATTGGTTAGTTTTGGAATATGATTTATGGAATCTACAGCATTTACTGATTAGTTGAATGTGAATGTGAGGGAAATTAGTCAGGCCACTGGCAAGAAATACATATTATTTGAACAATCTGAAGCAGTTCAATAAGTGAGCTTTTTAAAAAGGTGAGAGAAGCCTGTAGGGAAATCACAAGGGAAGGATCAGGACCTCAGGGCTATTATGAACAGGAAGATATTATACCCCCTAAGCCTAAAGGTGGGAAGGGGAGAGAGCAGTTGTCAAAAACCTGAGATAGAGCGATGTGGAGAGTGTGACCTGAAAGGAGCTATCATTAGCCATCCCTCTATGAACCCATAAAGAGAGAGCCAGGGAAACAAATTCTCCAAATTTATTCTCTTTGTGCTTGCCTGCAGGTACTTCCCACTGAGTAATGTGGAGAGGGTAGGATTTTGTATCCTGTAACTTCACTGAATGTATTTGTTTTATTTTTTTAAAGATTTTATTTATTTATTCATGAGACACACACACACACACACACATACACAGAGGCAGAGACATAGGCAGTGGAGGAAGCAGGCTCCCTGCAGGGAGCCCAATGTGGTACTCGATTCCGGGACCCCAGGATCACAACCTGAGCTGAAGGCAAATGCTCAACCACTGAGCCACTCAGGTGTCCCTGAATGTATTTGTTTTAAAAGTGTATGTATGTGAGAGAGGCAGAGACTGAGACAGAGGCAGTATGTGTGGAGTCTTTAGAATTTTCCACTAGGGGCATTTGGGTAGCTCAGTGGTTGAGCATCTGCCTTTGGCTCAGGTCGTGATCCTGGGGTCTTGGGATGGAGTCTAACATTGGGCTCCCTGCTTCTCCCTCTGCTTATGTCTCTGCCTGTCTCTCTGTGTCTCTCATGAATAAGTAATAAAATCTTTTTTGAATAATTTTCCATATATTAGATCATGTCATTTACAAACAGATCATTTTACTTCCTAACCAATTTGGTTGCCTTTTATTTCCTTTTTTCTTACCTAATTTCTCTAAGAGTTCCAGTCCTATGCTGAATCAAAGTGTCTAAAGTGTGCATCCTTGCCATTTTCCTGATTTAGAGGAAAATCTTTTAGTTTTTCACCATTGAGTATGACATTAGCTGTGGGACTTTCATATATGGCTTTTATTATGTTGAAGCCAATTTCTTCTATTCCTAGTTTGTTGTATTTGCTATCAGGATACTAACAATTAACAACTATTCAAAAAATAAATTAAGGAAATAATCCCATTTAGGGGAACCTGGGTGGCTCAGTTAGTTAAGTGTCTGCCTTTGACTCAGGTCATGATATTGAGGTTTTGGAATCGGGCCTAGTTGGTCAGTTGGTCAGGCTTCCTGCTCAGTGGGGAGTCTGCTTCTCCCTCTCCCTCTGCCTCCTCCCTTCTACTCACACCTTCTCTCTCTCAGATAAATAAATAATTTTTTTTCAAAAAAGAAAAGAAATCCCATTTACATTAGCACCAAAAAGAATAAAATGCTTAAGAATAAATTTAACCAAGGAGGTAAAAGACTTGTACAATGAAAACTACAAAACATTGATGAAAGAATTTAAAGACACAAATAAGTGGAAAGACAGGCCATGTCAATAGATTGAAAGATTTAATATTAAAATATCTGTACTACTCAAAGTGATCTATGGATTCAGTGAAATCCCTATCAAAATTCCAACAGTCTTTTTTTTTTTTTTTTTTTTTTTAAGAAATGGGAAAGCCAAAGCTCAAATTCATTTGGAACTGCAGTGGGAAGTCCTAGGGATCAGATGTATAACATGGGACCTATAGTTAAAAGTGCTGTATTGTTCACTTAAAATTTTGTCAAAAGGGTAGATCTTAGGTGTTCTTACCAAAATAAAAAATACAAATATAAAATATTTCTTTAATAAAAATTTTTTAAGATTTTTAAAATTTATCTATTCATGAGAGACACACACAGAGAGAAGCAGAAACAGCCAGAGGGAGAAGCAGGCTCCATTCAGGGAACCCGATGCGGGACTCGATCCCGGGTCTCCAGGATCACGCCCTGGGCTGAAGGCAGCACTAAACCGCTGGGTCACCGGGGCTGCCCAATAAAATTTTTTATAGAAAAGAAGGGATGAGAATAAATCTGGATGGGCACATATAAGATATCCAGTTTCTGGAGGATGCAGAAGAATCAGTAATAACTCCCAAGTGTTTATGAGAAACAGTAAGTGAATGGTGGTAAAATTTGCTGAAATGAGGGCTAGAGACATGGGAATGGAAGAATCAAGAGTTCTGTTTTGTTTATATCAAGTATAAAAATACCCACTAAACACTGAGACAGAAGAAAAAGTGAGTTGACAATTGGATACAGATGTCTGAAGTTTATAGGAAAGTTTATAAATATAAAAATAAATTTGGAAGTCATTAGCCACTGGGAATAAAGGAAATCACCTAGGGAGTGAGTAGACAGTGGAAAGAGCAAACATCTGAGGGTTGGGCACTGGAATATTTATTTTAGGGTAAAAAAAAGAGAATCCAATCATATCAGCCCAAGGAGTGGCCAGTTATGCAGGAGAGAAACATAAGAATATGAAGGAAGTGTAGAAACTATTTCACAGGGGGAGGAGTGATCAACTGTGCAAAGTTAAGATAAGGCCTGAGAACTGACCATTGGATTTGATAACAGGGTGGTGACAAGTGACTTGTTGGAACTGTTTTTTTTTTTTAAAAAAAAAAAAGATTTTATTTATTTATTCACGAGAGACACACACAGAGAGAGAGAGAGAGAGAGAGAGAGAGGCAGAGACACAGGCAGAGGGAGAGAGAGAGAGAGAGAGAGAGAGAGAGAGAGAGAGGCAGAGACACAGGCAGAGGGAGAAACAGGCTCCCTGTGGGGAGCCCGATGCAGGACTCAATCCAGGGACTCTGGGATCACCCTGAGCTGAAGGCAGATGCTCAACCACCAAGCCACCCAAGGGTCTCTGTTAGAACTGTTTTATAGCACTTGTGAGAACAAATACTTGACCAGGGAAGTCTGGGGAGAGAAAAGAGAGGGAAGAATTGAAGACAGTGGGTAAAGACAGCTCCTATAGGAGTTTTATTGCATAGCAGAGAAAAGAATCAGAGCTCCAAGGGGGAGTCGAGTCAAGAACATTTTTTTAAACCTTAGTTATCACAGAATGTTATATGCTAGTAACAGTGATTTAGTAGTAAGGGTGAAAACTGCCAATGCAGAAGAGATAGAAGAATTTTCAGGAGGGAAGTCTTGAATAGGAGGGAAAGACTAGGATTCAAGTAGAGGAATTGTAACAGAAGGGGAGACAAAATATGTATCACAGAGGCAAGTAGGTTGTTAGATTTGGTGTTGGAAGAACATACTTTCTTCTAATTGCTTCTGTTCTCCCAATGAATAAAGAAAGAAGGGTATCAGCTAAGAATGAAGAAGATTAAAGCTGCGTTGATCTTTGAGGCAAAGAAGGTGCTGAATAGTCAACTCAGAAAATGGGGAAATGTCCAGCAGGGAAATGGAGAATTGTTGCCTGTAAATTTAGAGGGTTCACTTATGGTTTTATACTATAAAAGTAAAAAGAAACAGCATGTTTATTTGTTTTTATCTAGTTCAGACACTCGAGGACAGGAGTGGAGTAGACAAATACTTGGATTCAAACTAAATTCTGAATTCTTTTGCTAGTTGAGGATAATGGGAAGTTGGGGGGAGGCAAAGGAGGTTAGATTCAACATAGGGAAATTATAATGAACCACAGAATTTAACTATTTTAAAAAGGGAATAAAGGATAAGATGGGGAAGATGAAGAAGACAAATTTGATAGGATCAGCAGATTGGAGGCCCCAGTGGAGTCAATTTTTGTTGTGATCGGCAAGTGTGTTCAACTAGAGAGGACTAGAGTTCATTTTTGCTTCACTACTTTATAGCCTGCAAGTATACATGAAGCTTAGGAGGACAGGATGACCCAGAGCACTGTAATCTGTACCTAAGATGTTAAAGCAAAAGCAATTTGATTAAAAGATTAAAGTGACTCACTCTAAGACATGACTGACTGATAAGCTTAATTTTCCCAGAAACTCTTTCCTTAATCTAAAAGGACTTCCTATTCTAGGAGAAATATTTTTTAGAAGAAACCTTCCAGAGCCATTTGAATATCCCAGAACGTTGCCATAACTACTCTTAGAGACCAGCAATATGTCAGAATCAATATGATTCTGAAAGTGGCAGTCAAAGGAGCCTTTATCTGATTACCTCAGTGAGTTTGGGGATTCAAGGGACAATCATTTCTAAAATGCTATATTACCTCCCTCATGTAATAAGCTTGTCTTGTTTTCTGTGCTCATAGATATAACATCCCATTGAGGGACAGACTTGTAAACTAGTATCATAAAGTGAAGTGAACACTAAGATTAGTAGAAATGTTTCTGTGAAGATTTCATAAAATGTTGGCAAAACCCACACTTATATGTGCTTCCTAGATTTTAGAAATACCTATTCAAATATTTAGGAAGCCCAGAAACTTTGAGATGCCATTTGGAATCAAAAGAGGGAAAAAAAACCCCTCTATATTCTGGAATAATTTTCATTATAAACAAATAATTAATAATAATTAAAGTAGCAACATGTGTGTTAATGAAATTATTAAAGAGGATCCCATGAAAGTAGAGTGACAAGAGAGGATGTTTTGGGGTAGCCATAGGACTTCAGTGGGCTTCCAAGAAGGATATTTGAGCATAACATCGAAGGAAGAGCAACAGAACAGTACACTGCCACCTAACATGAATTTTCTTCTGTGCCTTTGTGTATGCATGCCCACACCCCTGCCTCATCCTCATTCTGCCTGAATTCCTTTTCTGTGTGGGATGCTGCAAGGTGGGAAGCTACTGGAAGCAGTTGAAGATTAACACAAGGTCTGTGATGGGAGGGAGGAGACAGCATGATAGATTCTGGAAAATGGAAAGTCTTGCTTTGATTGAAGCACCAAGTAAGTGCTAACAACAGTATGAGACAAGGCCAGCCTGTAACTTGGGATGCTTTATTGTGGCAGTTCTCAAACCTTTTGGCCTCAGGACCTCTTTGTGTTCTTAAAAATTATTGAGAATCCTGAAGTACTTATATATATATTTTTTAATATTTTATTTATTTATTCATGAGCGACACAGAGAGAGAGAGGCAGAGACATAGGCAGAGGGAGAAGCAGGCTCCACAGGCTGCAGGGAGAAGCAGCCTGATGTGGGACTTGATCCCGGGACGCCAGGACCATGCCCTGTGCCAAAGGCAGGCACTAAACCACTGAGCCACCCAGGCATCCCCTGAAGTACTTATATTTACGTGATTTACATCTACTGATATTTTCCATACTAGAAATTAAAGCTCAGAAATATGTAAGTAACTAAAACAAGAATTTTAAATTCATTACATGCTAACATGAATAATATATTTTTATAAAAGATAATCAATTTTCCCAAGCAAAACAAATTTAATGAGACAATTGGAATTGTTGTACAATGTCAAATTTTTTTTATTGTCTGGTTTCATAGGAAACATCTGCATTCTCCTTTCTGCTGCTTCAAGCAATCTATTGCAATATCACAAGTTATGCAGTGTCTGGAAAACTCAACTGTATGTTTGTGAGAGAATGAGGGAAAAAAAGGCAGATTTTAGAACTATCGTGAACATAATTTTGACCTTTCAGACCTACTAAAAAGGTCTCAGGGACACCCCTCCCCACCATGGATTCCCCAAACACACTTTGACAACTGCTACTTCTTGTAAAGGCTTACAGGGAACAGATTGGATTCTGTCTAGTAGGTGATGCATAGATACTTAAATAATTTAAGCGAGGATTGGATTTGCATTTTATAATCATTAATCTCAGAGTGGAAAATAAGTTGGAGAAAGATTACATGTTTGGAAACTAACTAAATTTGAACAATTTCTTGCATTCTCTCTGGAAGGACTGTTTTGCAGACACATATATAATACCAGTAATAGTTTTTTATGTGTCTAGTTTCCTCTACTCAAGAGTAAGTTGCTTGAAAGTAGGTATTGCTTTTGATTCTTTATAACTACAGCTTTTGGCAAAGTATACAGAATAGGCACCCAGTAAAGATTTGTTGAAAATAAATGAAAGAAGTAACATAGTATATTACAGATAGATGATGATCTAATCTTGAACTTAATGGCAATGGCAACCCAGAGGAGATTCAAGAGGTGTACTGAATTCACTGTTGACTGAAAATGCCATTGACCTACTTACTGGACAAGGATTGTGGAAGAAAGAGTAAGGAACACCGTTACTTTGGTCATCTACCTTATGTGACCCTGATTCAGGGTTGATGAGAAGGATAGAATGGGGTGAGGTTTGAAGGGTAGATTTCTATTTGCATTATGAATATGAAAAATTTCAGATGCTTATGGGATTTGAGCCTTTCCTAGTGCCTTTGGGGGTTTTAAAGTTACATAGTGTCTTATCTAATTAAGTTGAGATCACAGTATATTCTAATATTTGTTTTCAATGCTTTAATATTTTAGTATTTATTTTTTAATACTTTTGATGTTTTAGTGTTTATTTTTAATGTCTTAGTATTTTAAATAATTAATCAGAATTCTTGGATTTTTGCTCTCCTAAATGTACAGTTCTTTTAGTGGATGCCGATTAACTGCCAACCAAGTGCGATTAATTTAGCTGTTGCACAGTGGCTTGTTTTCAAATTCACTACTTCTAAATTCCATCCATAATGTGGAAAGTTGAATTACTTCCACAAGTCTGAAGGAATTTGCTGACCCTACTCTTAATATGAATGTGTGGTAGAAAATGGGAGACACAGTCTTTGACTTACTCATAGAAACTGACCAAATCTCCTGTCACATCCTCCTACTTCTGAAGCCCCAGCTAGGGTTGATGACACAATCAGAAGTATGTTTATCAGCAAGCATGCATTTTTGTAATTCAAAATTCATTAAATAGACATGATGTGATTGAAAGTAAAGACACGTTGTGCAAAAAATGTGTTGTGAACAACTTAAAATGAGTTCAGAAGATAACCAAACAGTTAGGCTTCATGTTTTCAAGAGAGTAGCTCCAACAGACAAAAAGAATACTTTAAACACTAAAGAGACTCAGTTCTCATGTCCTTTATTGATACTTATTTTTCCATCTGGCCAGAGTTGCTGTTTTATCCAGTACTTCTCTATTTAGTATTATTCTATCCTTACCTTTTGTTTCCAACCTATTCTGTCAGCCTAATTGTTGCCCTGTCCCAGGAGGATGTGAATAATTTTAAAGTTAGAAAGAGAAGCATCTGCATAGATAGAAAATAGCAGCTATTTCATTATAATTAGTCTATTTGTCTCTTTCATTTATGCCAAAAAATGTATCAATATCTCCAAAGAACAAATGACTACTACCTGTCATAAAAGCTGAATATGGCTCCCCCAACTCTGATTATTTTCTTTGCTTCAAATGAAAAACAAATTGGGTTTGCCTAAGTTTGAGCTCCTGATATATACCACACATTTATATCAGTTGCATAATTCAGTGAGTTATAGAAATTGTGGCATTCAGGAAAGTAAAAAATATAATTTTGAAAACTAAATTATCTTTGATTTTCATCAATTATTAATTATACATTTAATAAAGCACATAATGAACATAGAAAACTGAATATTCATACATCTCACTGAAGGTATTTATATAATTTAAATGAATAACATAACATTATTTCTAAGAAGATGTAAGATAGATATTCATGATAATGTGTGAAATAAAGCTATAAAACTAAGATACAAAATATTCTGGTATAATCTAATGGAAATTTTTGCCCTCTGCCATGATAGAGAATTATGCACATTAGATTTAAAAGTAACCAAAGGTATATTTTATTGAATATGTATTACTGGGAGTAATCTTTACTTCTAATGTATACTTAAGTCTCTGAAATAGATGGCAGACCACATTTTATTGTTGGGCAGAGTCACTGCTCATGTGTGACATACCCTCTTGCTTTCTTGCCCATGCTTTTGTCTTGATGCTCAAACATGGTGAGTACGCTTGGGCTTCTTTTAACATGCAGTAAGTATGCTCGGACAGTGATCAGGGCCTGCTTTTCATAGCAGTGCTAGCCATCCTTCCTGTTGGTGTTGTCTTTCACCACTGAATCTGTGTGTTTGTTGGACCTGCCATCAGTTTCTATGCACTGTTGGGGTACATAGACTCACTGCTGGGCAGTTCACATTAACTCTCAGTTTATATGGTTTGTTTTTTCTTTCTCTTATCACCCTCCCCACCCAGCCCACTTTCCATGAATATTGAATTTCGAGCTTTAGATTTGGGGTGAGTTAGGTGAGCCCCACTTTAGCTTCTGACATTAAAACCATGTTTTCCTACTAGTCCAACTTTTACTGGTAAATGGTGTTGCGAGGGATTGGGGAAGATGGTGGTTTATAAAGTATTTTAAGTGAATTTACTTGACGGGAAAAGAGGTGAATGGTAGTATTTGGTTGCTTCCATTTGGTTTTCAAAAATGCAAATGAGACGACTAGACTCTACATTTCTATAGCCAATTTTAGTCAAATACAAGCTGAAACTGTGCTTTTCTTATATGACTTCTAAATAAATCCTAAAGGCAGCGTCAAAAAAGAGACTACAAATATGATGAATATCATATTCTTTGGAACAAATGCATCACCTTCCACAGCGACTACTTTGAAAAGTAGTGCTCATTTGGAACATAAAGGTTTAGTGAGTTTCTTTAAAACAATTAGTACATATTGTCATTCATTTTAGTTACACCACTTACATTCTAAAGGAAGTCACTCAAATAGCATGTGTTCATTACCAAGTGAGCTATAAAGACGATTATAATCAAAGAGGTACAGAATAGAGAAGGGTCCCAAAGGGTGGGCAGCTGGGGAAACAATTTAAAAGAATTGAAAAACAGAGACTAAACTGGTAAGAGGAAGAGGAAGGGTCCTCCCGGAAAAGGTTAAAAAGCTTCAGGACTGAGAATACACAAAGCTTGTTTCTTTCAGAACATGAACAGACACATTTTCATCAGGCTGATAATTTATGTGTAAGGACAATAGTAAAAATCATTTGAAGATGAGATTGTCCAAGGCTTATTAAATAATCTTGAACTGTGGAGAGACAGTGCATTGTCATTATTCAACACAAATGTCGTAAGTGCGTGACCATGAAGCATGATTATTCTGAGTGATGAGTTTCCTCTTCGTATGAACAGGGGAATTGTGGTAGACAGAATAATATTCCTCCCCCAAACCTGTGAATATATTAATTTACATGGCAAAAGGGAATTTGCAAATGTGATTAAATTCAGGATCTTGAGATGGAAAGATTATCCTGGATTATCCAGATAGGCCCAATGTAATCATAAGGATACTTATACAAGAGAGGCAGAAGGGTCAGAGTCAGAGAAAAAGATGTGATGATTGAAGGAGAGGTGGGAGTAATGTGGGGCCGTGAGGCAAGAGATGTAGGTAGCCTCTAGAAGCTAGAAAAGGAAAAGAAATATGGAGCTTCCAGAACAAATGAACCCCTGCCTACCCATTTTAGGCTTCTGACTTTCAGAACTGTAAGATAAAACTTATGTTGTTTTAAGTCACTAAATTTGTGATAATTTATTACAGCAGCAATAGGAAAGTAATATAGGGATGCATGTATATATTAATCTCTGCAAGGTACTTCACAGCACCTTTCAAATGTTTCTGAGCTAAGGTAGAGAAGTTAAGACTATGCAATAATGTGTGCTATCAGATTTGAAACTGTCACAATAGATAAACTCAAAACATGATGTTTAAAAACATGGAATCCAAGGGATGAGTTTGAGTCCTGCCCTGCCTTTTTCTAGTTATATAATCTTGGACAAACCACTGGACATTTCTGTGCTTCTGCAACCCTGTATGAAAAATGGGATTATTTATTGCAACTATCTCAAAGAATTATGTGATTAAAAATTAATACAATTGATATTCATCAATTAATATTACATAAATTAATACTTTAAAAATGCTCAGAACGTTTGCTCACTATGGTACATAGTGAGCCCTATGTAAATGTTAGTTGTCATTATTATTAGTGCCAGCCTAAAGTAAATTTTGTGATCACAAGTTTCAAACTTCTGTACTTGATTCAACACATTTCAGCACTTGTATCAATGTATTGAATAATGACATTAAAAACCAGTGATATAGGGGCACCTGGGTGACTCAGTGGTTGAGCATATGCCTTTGGCTCAGGGCGTGATCCTGGAGTTCTGGGATCAAGTCCCACATCGGGCTCCCCGCTGGGAGTCTGCTTCTCCCTCTGCCTATGTCTCTGCCTCTCTCTGTGTGTCTCTCGTGAATAAATAAATAAAATCTTAAAAAAAAATAAAGAAAAAGAAAAAAAAAAACTAGTGATATAAAATTGAAAGTTAAAATCGAATGCCAGGTTAAAGCCAATGAAATGAAATATATTTAGGTTCAAAATCAAAGGTTTACATCCCAAATATTCACCATCATCATGATAAATTTACTTTAAATATGTATCATTTTGTGATCATGTTCTGCAGCATGAATTACAAATACAGTTAAAGTTTTTTTTTTCAAAAATAAAATGTGCAGTTTTATATATCATAGGACTAAATTAACAGAACACTCTATCTTTCTCCTTGCCCTAACCAACTCCCATGTCTAATTCATTAGAAACATATGGCTTATAAAGACCTAAATGTTCGCAGGTGTCATGGGGAGAGAGGGTCAGTCCAACTTCTAAATCCAAATAAGGATTATCCGATAAGTTCCTTAGTGTTTGTTTCCCCACCACCATATAGAGACATTTTTGACAACTAATCTTACAATCTTATAGCTAATCCCTACAAAAGTCACCAGTGAGAATCTTCAAGCAAGGCTGCAGTGCTTAGCCCAACCATGGAGTCCTCTGTTTTGGGTACCTGTGGATATACTTCTTAGGACTCAGTATTTTTCATCTCATACCCAGCTAGGAGTACAGCCACAAAATTGGTTTAGGACAGTGATTGAAAAAATAATAATAAAAAAAATACCAGTCCTCTCTTGCCTAGAGCCAGGGTCATGGGAGAGGATTGAGTGCAAGGTAGCATGAGGGAAATTTTGGAAGGTGATGGAAATAATCTATATTATGATTTCTGTGATAGTTATATGACTGAATACATTTGTTAAAACTCATCACACCATAGACTTAAATGGATGATTTGTATTGCATATAAATTATACCTCCCTAAAGCTGCTTCCTTCCATTCTCCTTTATTCTCTCACCCTAGAGACCTGAGTACTCCTCATTTTCATCTTGCTAAACTTGAAGTGTGTTATAGAACTCTCTATCTCCAGGTAGCTTAATATTCTATTTTAGAATTTATGTTTTAATTTAAATTTAAAAAATTACTCTTTCAATAGTTATTAACTCAGACATTTTCTTACTCTCCCCTCTTTATCTCCTCTCTTTACAAAAATGGAAGCATGTTCTTCACAGGTTTATCAAAATATTTCACTCAACAAAATATTTACCAAATGTCACTAAATGTCAGGCAGTGTTATAGATGCAACAGATAAAAGAATGAGGAAACAAAAACCCATGTCCTGATATATTAATATTAGGTGATATGCTACGTCAAAAAATTAAGCAGGAGAGAAAGATGAGGTCAGGCAGGTAGCAAGATGCCAGTCTATTTAGAACTGCATGGCCTGTTGGAAAAGTCTGTGGCTTTCCCTTACACATGATGTTGAGATTTCTTGGCAAGAAAGCCGACTTTGGAAAAAAGGCTTATGTGTGAGTTCTTTATTAGGGAATGTACCTCAGGAAATAGCAGTGAGGAAGAGAGGAATCCAAGCAGAGAAGACAGGAGAGGAAAAAAACAGTTTAAAAAAATATATTATTGATCTGGCCATTACTACAAGTGACTGGCTGGCTGCTCCATCCATAGTATCATCTGAAAAACTGCAGCAAATGTTCCCCAGAGGCGTTCATCTGGGAGATGAAAGTGAAATGAAAGAACACATGTTCATAGATAAGAAAATTTATTATCAAAAATATGTCAATTTTCCCAAATTTGATGTATAAAATCAATACAATCAAAATAAAATTCCAGCAAGGGGTGTGTGTGTGTGTAGGGGTTAAGGGGAATGTGGAAATTGATGAATGAGTCTAAAATTTATGAAGAATTCAAGTATAGCTAAAACAACTTTGAAGAAGAAAGTTGGATTAGATATTAAGATAGATATTAAGATTATGATTAAGATAGTGTGGTGTTGGTATGGAAACAAATATATCAGTGGAACAAAACAGAAAGGCCAGAAACATAACCACACAGTAAGGGCTGAAATTATGAAAAAGTTATCACTAAATATGTCATAGGAGAATATATTCATGTGCTTGGGGAAAGGGGAAGATTGTTCCAACTATAAAGGAAAAGATCGACATGTTGGGCTATTTTACAAGAAGGAAATTCTCTTCTCAAAAGACACCATTTAATACTTAAGAAGCCAGTATATGGAGAGGACGCAGAGAAAAGGGAACCCTCCTGCACTGTTGGTGGGAATGTGAACTGGTGCAGCCACTCTGGAAAACTGTGTGGAGGTTCCTCAAAAAGTTAAAAATAGACCTGCCCTACGACCCAGCAATTGCACTGTTGGGGATTTACCCCAAAGATAAAAATGCAGTGAAACGCCGGGACACCTGCACCCCGATGTTTATAGCAGCAATGTCCACAATAGCCAAACTGTGGAAGGAGCCTCGGTGTCCATCAAAAGATGAATGGATAAAGAAGATGTGGTTTATGTATACAATGGAATATTACTCAGCCATTAGGAATGATGAATACCCACCATTTGCTTCGACATGGATGGAACTGGAGGGTATTATGCTGAGTGAAATAAGTCAATCAGAGAAGGACAAACATTATATGGTCTCATTCATTTGGAGAATATAAAAAATAGTGAAAGGGAATAAAGGAGAAAGGAGAAAAAATAAGTGGGAAATATCAGAAAGGGAGACAGAACATGAAAGACTCCTAACTCTGGGAAACGAACTAGGGGTGGTGGAAGTGGAGGTGAGCGGGGGGTTGGGGTGACTGGGTGACGGGCACTGAGGTGGGCACTTGACGGGATGAGTCCTGGGTGTTATTCTGTATGTTGACAAGTTGAACACCAATAAAAAAATAAATTTATTTAAAAAAAGAAAGAAAAATAAAAATAATACAATCTATGTAGTAACTGACAAAGTAACATATCCACAATACACAAAGAAGATCAATAAATGAAAAAAAGATAGAAAATCCAAGTAACAAAAGGAACAAGAGATTTTTTAATAACCTTTGAAAAGGGGAATATAAAAGTAGCTTATAATCTATGAAAAGATTCTCAATTTCACTAGTAACCAGGGAAATTCAAATTAAATCTACCATATATATATGTTCACTAGCATGAATACAATTGAAAAGACTTGAAAATGTCCAATAGTATTGACAAGGATGTGGAGAAATGGAGCTTTCATATACTCCTTATTAGGGTGTATGTTGATAGAATTACTTTGAAAAGTTATTTGGCAGTATCCACTAAATTTGCAGATATGCATATCCTCTGATCAATGCCCAAGCTTGGAAACGACCCAAATACCACTCAACAATAAAATGGATAAATGAGTCATCTATTCAGATAATGGCGTGCTATATTACAAAGAAAAAGGCACTGCTACTGCACAAAACACCACTGATAAATATAACAAACACTTTGAGCAGATTAGAAGCCATATGTAAAAGAATACATACTGTGTAATTCCATTTGTAAAATGTTCCAAAACAAGCAAATAATCTTTTGTTGAAAGTCAAGATATTCATTGTCTTTTTAGGAAAAGTCAGGGAATATGGCCTCTGAGTGATGGAAACATTATTTCTGGCTCTGTGTGCTTTAGGTAGATATTCATTTTGTGAATAACTAATACTGTTCACATAGGAGTTCAGTTTTAAGAAATAGTTAAAAATTTTAATTTTCTTTAAAATTTGTGCCTACCTAAATGCATTTTTCAAAATACATGAGATGATATATGTCTCATGACTGGCTTGAAGGAAGTACATAATTGATATTAGCTAATGGCATAAAAGAAGGGGCTAGTGAATTAGTCTGGAAAAATCTGTTAAGAACTGATCCCCCAAGTCTCATTCAGATTAAAAATAAGAGATTATGAGAACTGATAAAAGAGAGAATATCACTTAGCTGCCCCTGAGAAAATTTATTTGGAGAGAGATAGAAGAGAAGGATGTCCTAAGGGCCACTGGCATGGGATGGTAGAGGGTGGTCTTTGGTTTCTTGGTGATTGTAAGTTATCAAGCTTTGGTTAGACTGAGTAAAGTACACAAGCAGAGGCTAACACTATAGTGATGTAGGTAATACAAAACACTAGGATAGGCTGCTAACTCTTTCTTCTTGTTCTTGTCAAGAGTAGCTACATTATAGTTGGGAAATAAGTGGAAAGGACATTTATATTTGCAGTATTTTATTTTTCAACAGAGGTCCTGATTTACATTTATTATTATATATAAATATTAACCTTATATATTTATACTTAAAGGATTAATGACATTTTGTTGAGCAATTTCATAATATACTTTGTATTATTCCTATAAATTTATATTTAACATTAAATGTAGTTCATTTATGATAATTTTAATTGGCAAGTTATATTATTCTATCTGTAACACTGCCAGTGTGTACGCGTGTGTCTGTGGGTTTTCAGTGGCATTTAAAGTGCAGTGTGTGATCTTTATAAAACATAAAATCTGAATATAAAGATATTGTAAATATATTAACCTTGTTAAAATGCCAGCATCTGCATTCAGCAGGTCAAATTTATTATTTATAATTATTGCAGATAAGTTCGGTCTTGGGTGAAGAAAAACAAATTTTCAGTCCTGGCTGCTATTTACTCTTAGTGTAGTCTTCATTTGAGGATTGCTGATCTGAGCTTTTATTTTAATACTAAAGAGTATTTCTAAGTATGTTAGAAGGAGAATGCATTGCTTAAACAGTTTGCACATCCTTTAGAAATTAGATTAGTATTTGATTGCATTTTCCTACATATTACAAATTTAATTGTCACAGAATGAATCTTACAGGGCTACTGAAAGATACAACGAAGGATTCTACCTCAATTCATGCAGTTTGTCCTTGTGGCTAGAGTCTTTCTGTCCTGCAATTCGCATATGGTACAACTTATTACCATGACTCTTATTTTTAAAAACATGGAGTTTCAAACATGGAATCTAAATGCAGTATTTGGTTTGAATCCTATAACAACATTAATATTTTGTTTCCCTTAATAATTATTTAATGTTAAATATGTTTAAATATACAAGATGTTATTCCATTTTCTCAGAAACAGAGTATATATACTTATTTCCAAGATGGTTCCTTCTGGCTAAACTATTGTTTTTTCCCATTTTATACCGTATGTGAGATGGATTAATTTAAAATAGAAATATAGCAGGGCACCTGAGTGACTCAGTCAGTTAAGCGTCTGCTTTCAGCTGAGGTCATGATCCCAAGGTCCGGGAATCCAGCCCCGCGTTGGACTCCCTGCTGAGCAGGGAGCCTGATTCTCCTTCTCCCTTCACCTGCTGTTCCCCTTTTTGTGCTCTCTCTGTCAAATAAATAAATAAAATCTTCAAAAAAAGAAATATATAAAAAAGAAATATACCTAGAATGTGCAAGCAGATCAACTGCATTTAGTTAAAATTAGGCAACGATCTATCATGTTGTTAATGAATATGAATATAGTCCTGTTACTTGGAGAATCCATTTTGTATCAGTGAAGAATTAAATATCCTTTGTGATTTTAAAAATGAATTAACACAGTGAATTTTTATAACCTGCTTCCCTGTTTCTTGATTAACTTCATATATTCTTGCAGTTAGTAGGCCAGTAACCTATTCAATTATACTTCAATTATAGATGAAGTAAAAACTTTTATTTCCCCCTTGTTCTTCCTAGCAGACATTTAAACAATTTCTATCTTCCAACCTGTTACAAACTCAGTTTCCCAACAGTTTATCCCAGCAAAGTAAACAAGAGACACTGTTCCTCACAAAAATAGAAACAATAATTAATAGAACACTCTTGTCTTATATATGGGAGATATGTAAATCCTCTAATATCAAATTTATCACTAACTTCTTTCCACATATAATCATATGACTTAAAATCAAGTACAAAAATCCATGTAAACTATTATTTATTTTTTTAAGATTTTATTATTTTATTTATTCATGACAGACACAGAGAGAGAGAGGCAGAGAGACAGGCAGAGGGAGAAGCAGGCTCTATGCAGGGAGCCTGACGTGGGACTCGATCCCAGGTCTCCAGGATCATACACCAGGCTGAAGGTGGCGCCAAACCGCTGGGCCATGGGGGCTGCCCTAAACTGTTACTTAAAATGTACTTCAAATGTAGAGATCAGAGACATACGCCTATTGATTATTTTTTACATTTAAATATTTTTGACTAAATATTATGTATATGATTCAAAAATCAAAATAATATAAAATACATGCTCTGGAAGTCTTCTTACCATACCACTCTCCAACCCATTCTGCTCCATCGTACTGACAAGTATTTTTATTAGAATTTTCTTATCTCCTCAGTATTTCATGCAAATATGTACAAATATAAAAATATATTCACTAGCTTTATTTCTTAGAAAATTGATAGCGTATATACTATTTCATCTCTTTTTTACTTTAAAATTTAATTGTAAAAAAATAAAATTTTATTGAAGATCACTCTATTTTGGTACATAAAGACTATATTCATTCTTTTTACAAATACATAATATTTTATTGTGTAGGTGTAGCCTAAGTTATTTAATCAATTTTCTATTGATATACATATGGTTTGTTTCCAGTTGTTTACTATTACACTCCCTTGATGAGTAAGATCATTCATATGACATTTAGAATTCACGTAGAAGGCATTTTTGTAGGACAAATACACAGAAGTGGGTATCATGGGTTAAAGGATAATTGTATTTGTATTTTGATATATAATGTCAGATTCCTCTGCATAGGAATTATACCATTTATCAGTCTCACTAGCAATGTATGGGAATGTTGTTTTCCCACAGCCTCACCAACTATGCATTAAAAAAATGGAATATGATAGGTGAGAAAAGGCATCTCTGTAGTGTGTTTCCATTTCTCTTATTATAATTGAAAAATCAGAAAATTATTTTCTATTTTTAAAGACTATTTGTGGGGCATTTGACTCAGTGAATTAAGCATCTGACTCTTGATTTTGGCTCAGGTCATGATCTCAGGGTCATGAGATCAAACCCTGCATAAGCTCTGTGCTGGGCATGGAGCCTGCTTAAGATTCTCTCTGCTTACCCCCTCCCCCAGCCCTGCTGTTTTGCTCTCTCTTTCTCTCTTTTGTTTTTTTTCTCTCTTTCTCTCTTAAAAAAAAAGGCCATTTGTATATGTCTTCCTGAGAATTGCCAAATTCATATTCCTTGCTAATTTTTCTATTGGATTCTTCATCTTATTATTCTCTATTTCGAAAAGCTCTACATGTCTTAAGAAGGCTAGTCTTTTGTCTGTTTGTCTGTGGTACAAACTGTAAAGATGTTTCACTATTTTTCATTTGTCTTTTACTTTGCTTGTGACTTAAAAAATAATTTAGTAAAATGTATTACTCTGTTTATTTAAGCTTTCTGGATTTTGACTCTTGTCTTAGCAAGTACTACCCAACAACAGACTTCTAAAAACTACACTTATATTTACTTCTAATATTTGTGGGGTTTCTTTTTTTTAATCTTTAAACCAGTTGAAATTAACCCTGATGCATACTGGGAGAGTTCTAAAACTTATTTATCCTAAATGCTTCCCAGCTGTCCAAATGATTTATTTTTTTAAATTTCTTTTTATTGGAGTTAAATTTGCCAACATACAGCATAACACCCAGTTCTCATCCCATCAAGTGCCCACCTCAGTGCCCGTCACCCAGTCACCCCAACCTCTCGCCCACCTACCTTTCCACTACCCCTTGTTCTTTTCCCAGAGTTAGGTGTCTCTCATGTTCTGTCACCCTCTCTGATATTTCCCACTTATTTTCTCTCCTTTCCCCTTTATTCTCTTTCACTATTTCTTATATACCCCAAATGAATGAGACCATATAATGTTTGTCCTTCTCCGATTGACTTATTTCACTCAGCATAATACCCTCCAGTTCCATCCACGTCGAAGCAAATGGTGGGTATTTGTCCTTTCTCATGGCTAGGTAATATTCCATTGTATACATAGACCACATCTTCTTTATCCATTCATCTTTCGATGGACACCGAGGCTCCTTCCACAGTTTGGCTATTGTGGACATTGCTGCTATAAACATTGGGGTTCAGGTGTCCCGGCATTTCACTGCATCTGTATCTTTGGGGTAAATCCCCAGCAGTGCAATTGCTGGGTCGGAGGGCAGATCTATTTTTAACTCTTTGAGGAACCTCCACACAGTTTTCCAGAGTCGCACCAGTTCACATTCCCACCAACAGTGTAAGAGGGTTCCTCTTTCTCCACATCTTATCCAACAGTTGTTGTTTCCTGTCTTCTTAATTTTCCCCATTTTCACTGGTGTGAGGTGGTATCTCACTGTGGTTTTGATGTGTATTTCCCTGATGGCCAGTGATGCGGAGCATTTTCTCATGTGCTTATTGGCCATGTCTATGTCTTCCTCTGTGAAATTTCTATTCATGTCTTTTGCCCATTTCATTATTAGATTGTTTCTTTGCTGTTGAGTTTAATAAGTTCTTTATAGATCTTGGATACTAGCCCTTTCTCTGATAGATCATTTGCAAATATCTTCTCCCATTCTGTAGGTTGTCTTTTAGTTTGGTTGACTGTTTCTTTTGCTGTGCAGAAGCTTCTTATCTTGATGAAGTCCCAATAATTCATTTTTCCTTTTGTCTCTCTTGCCTTCATGGATGTATCTTGCAAGAAGTTGCTGTGGCCAAGTTCAAAAAGGGTGTTGCCTGTGTGCTCCTCTAGGATTTTGATGGAATCCTGTCTCACATTTAGATGTTTCATCCATTTTGAGTTTATCTTTGTGTATGGTGTAAGAGAATGGTCCAGTTTCATTCTTCTGCATGTGGCTGTCCAATTTTCTCAGCACCATTTATTGAAGAGACTGTCATTTTTTTCCAGTGGATAGTCTTTCCTGCTTTGTCGAATATTAGTTGACCATAAAGTTGAGGGTCCACTTCTGGATTCTCTATTCTGTTCCATTGATCTATGTGTCTGTTTTTGTGCCAGTACCACACTGTCTTGATGACCAGAGCTTTGTAGTACAACCTGAAATCTGGCATTGTGATGCCCCCAGCTATGGTTTTCTTTTTTAATATTCCCCTGGCTATTTGGGGTCTTTTCTGATTCCACACAAATCTTAAGATGATTTGTTAAAACTCTCTGAAGAAAGTCCATGGTATTTTGATAGGGATTGCATTAAATAAGTAAATTGCCCTGGGTAGCATTGACATTTTCACAATATTAATTCTTCCAATTCATAAGCATGGAATATTTTTCCATCTCTTTGTGTCTTCCTCAATTTCTTTCAGAAGTGTTCTGTAGTTTTTAAGGTATAGATCCTTTACCTCTTCGGTTAGGTTTATTCCTATGTATCTTATGCCTTTGGGTACAATTGTAAATGGGATTGACTCCTTAATATCTCTTTCTTCAGTCTCATTGTTATTGTATAGAAATGCCACTGCCTTCTGGGCATTGATTTTGTATCCTGCCACACTGCCGAATTGCTGTATGAGTTCTAGCAATCTTGGGGTGGAGTCTTTTGGGTTCTCTATGTCCAGTATCATGCCATCCTCAAAGAGGGAGAGTTTGACTTCTTCTTTGCCAATTTGATGCCTTTTATTTCTTTTTGTTGCCTGACTGCTGAGGCTAGGACTTCTCGTACTATGCTGAATAGCAGTGGTGAGAGTGGACATCCCTGTCTTGTTCCTGATCTTAGGGGAAAGGCTCCCAGTGTTTCCCCATTGAGAATGATATTTGCTGTGGGCTTTTTGTAGATGGCTTTTAAGATGCTGAGGAGTGTTCCCTCTATCTCTACACTCTCAAGAGTTTTGATCAGGAATGGATTCTGTATTTTGCCAAATGCTTTCTCTGCATCTATTGAGATGATCATATGATTCTTGTTTTCTCTTTCGCTGTTATGATCAATCACATTGATTGCTTTATGAGTGTTGAACCAGCCCTGCATCCCAGGGATAAATCCCACTTGGTCATGGTGAATAATCTTCGTAATGTATTGTTGGATCCTATTGGCTAGTATCTTGTTGAGAATTTTTGCATCCATGTTCATCAGGGATATTGGTCTATAATTCTCCTTTTTGGTTGGGTCTTTGTCTGGTTTTGGAATTAAGGTGATGCTGGCCTCATAGAGTAAGTTTGGAAGTATTCCATCTCTTTCTATCTTGCTGAACAGCTTTAGTAGAATAGATATGGTTTCTTCTTTAAACGTTTGACAGAATTCCCCTGGGAAGCCATCTGGCCCTGGACTTTTGTGTCTTGGGAGGTTTTTGATGACTGCTTCAATTTCCTCTCTGGTTATTGGCCTGTTCAGGTTTTCTGTTTCTTCCTGTTCCAGTTTTGGTAGTTTGTGGTTTTCTAGAAATATCTCCATTTCTTTTAGATTGCCTAATTTATTGGCGTAAAGCTGCTCATAATAAGTTTTTAAGATCCTTTGTATTTCCTTGGTATTGGTGGTGATCTCTCCTTTTTCATTCATGATTTTATTGAGTCTTTTATCTCTTCTTTTTAGTAAGGCTGGCTAATGGTTTATCTATCTCATGAATGCTATCAAAGAACCAACTCCTGGTTTTGTTGATCTCTTCCACACTTCTTTTGGTCTCTATTTCATTGAGTTCTGCTCGAATCTTTATTAACTGTCTTCTTCTGCTGGGTGTAGGATCTATTTGCTGTTTTTTCTCCAGCTTCTTTGGGTGTAAGTTTAGCTTTTGTATTTGAGTTATTTCCAGTTTTTTGGATGGATGCTTGTATTGCGATGTATTTCCCCCTCAGGACTGCTTTTGTTGTATCCCAAAGATTTTGAACGGTTGTATCTTCATTCTCATTAGTTTCTATAAATCTTTTTAATTCTTCCCTAATTTCCTGGTTGACCCTTTCATCTTTTAGCAGGATGGTCCTTAACCTCCACGTGCTTAGAATCCTTCCAAACTTATTCTTGTGATTTAGTTCTAATTTCAAAGCATTACGGTCTTAAAATATGCCGGGGACGATCCCAATCTTTTGGTATCGGTTAAGAGCTGATTTGTGACCCAGTATGTGGTCTATTCTGGAGAAAGTTCCATGTGCACTTGAGAAGAATGTGTATTCAGTTGCGTTTGGATGTAAAGTTCTGTAAATATCTGTGAAATCCATCTGGTCCAGTGTATCATTTAAAGCTCTTGTTTCTTTAGAGATGTTGTGCTCAGATTATCTGTCGATTGTAGAAAGTGCTACACTCAAGTCACCAAGTATAAGTGTATTATTATCTAAGTATGTCCTAACTTTGGTTATTAATTGATTGATATATTTGGCAACTCCCACATTCGGGGCATAAATACTCATGATTGTTAGGTCCTCTTGTTGGATAGATCCTTTAAGTATGATATAGTATCCCTCTTCACCTCTTACTACAGTCTTTGGGATAAAGTTCAATTTGTCTGATATAAGGATGGCTACCCCTGCTTTCTTTTTAAGACCATTTGAATCGTAAGTGGTTCTCCAACCTTTTATTTTCAGACTGTAGGTGTCCTTATGTCTAAAATGAGTCTCTTGTAAACAGAAAATTGATGGGTCTTGCCTTTTTATCCAGTCTGAAAACCTGCGCCTTTTGATGGGGTCATTAAGCCCATTCACGTTCAGAGTTACTATTGAAAGATATGAATTTAGTGTCATCATGATACCTATTCAGTCCCTGTTTTTGTGGATTGTTTCCTTGGACTTCCTCTTTCTATTACAGAGTCCTCCTTAGTATTTCTTGGAGAGCCGGTTTGGTGGTCACATATTCTTTCAGTTTCTGCCTATCTTGGAAGCTCTTTATGTCTTCTTCTATTCTGAATGAGAGCCTTGCTGGATAAAGTATTGTTGGCTGCAGCTTCTTCTCATTTAAGACCCTGAATATATCCTGCCATCCCTTTCTGGCTGCCAGGTCTCTGTGGAGAGGTCTGCTGTTATCCTAATGCTTCTCCCCATAAAAGCTAGAGATTTCTTGTCTCTTGCTGCTTTAAGGATCTTCTCCTTATCTTTGGAATTTGCAAGTTTCACTATTAAATGCCGAGGTGTTGAGCGGTTTTAATTGATTTAGGGGGGGATCTCTCTATCTCCTGGATCTGAATGCCTGCTTCCCTTCCCAAATTAGGGAAGTTCTTAGCTATGATTTGTTCAATATATTCTGGACCTCTGTCCCTTTCGGCGCCCTCGGGAACCACAATTAAACGTAGATTTTTCCTTCTGAGGCTGTCATTTATTTCCCTTAACCTATCCTCATGATCTTTTAATTGTTTTTCATTTTTTTCTTCAGTTTCCCTCCTTGCCATCAACTTGTCTTCTGTGTCACTCACTTGTTCTTCTACCTCGTTAACCCTCGTCGTTTGGACCTCCAATTTGGATTGCATCTCATTTAATTGATTTTTAATTTCTGCCTGATTAGATCTAAATTCTGCAGTCATGAAGTCTCTTGAATCCTTTAGGCTTTTTTCTAGAGCCACCAGTAGCTTTATAATTGTGCTTCTGGATTGGATTTCTGACACTGAATTGTAATCCAAATTTTGTAACTGTGGGAAAGAGGACTGTTTCTGATTCTTTCTTTTGAGGTGAGTTTTTCTTCTAGCCATTTTGCTCAGTGCAGAGTGGCCAAAAACAAGTTGTACTGGAAAAAGGAGAAAAAGAGAGAAAAAAAAAGAAAAAAAAGGGGGGGGGGGTAAAGAAACAGAAAACAAAAAACAAGGGGGAATATCCTCTGATTCTATGTACTGTAAATCCCTCGACTTCCCCTGGAACTTTCCAGCGCTGCTTGGTCAATAACTTGCTTTTCCCCTGTCCTTCCTGCTGGTCTTCTGGGGGAGGGGCCTGCTGTGCTGACTCTCAGGTGTGTGCACCTGCCACATGCACGGCTCAGTGGGAGTTGTTTATCCTGTGAGACCCCTGCTCAGTCCCAGGTACAAGGTGACGCCAGGAGGAACAACATCGGCGGGGGCCAGCTGTCGAGCTCTGGAGTCAGCTCCGCAGTAACTACCACAGCTCCCAGTCTGCAGGGGCCTGGATGCTGGGGTGGCGGGGGTGCCGATCTGCACAGCTCGGGATAGCATCCTCGCTGTCCTGTGTCCTCCCCGCGTCTGCCTGTCCCGGGGGGAGCGCCAGATCCCGGGCTGTGTCCCCTGGCGCCCTGGGCTCCGGGGCCTGCGCTGCTGGACTCGCGCTCCCAGGTCCGCGCAGCCCCCTCCGCGGGGAGCCGCCACCTGAGCCGCCTGAGCTGCTCCCGCGTCCAGCCGTGCGCGCGCTGCAGCCCTTCAGGGAGCTCGGCCGTGGGCTGTGGGGCTCACCCCCGGGGCGCAGGTGTCTGTAGTGACCCCGGGAGCCTGAGGGCATCCCCGCCCTCCTGGGTTCCTGCTCCAACTCCCTCCGAGCGCCTTTCTGTCTAGGAAGGTTGGTGCAGCTCCTGCTTCTCCGGGACGGGGCTTTCCTGTCCTGGGGACACTCGCTGCAGGGCCTTAGCCCGGCTCCTGGGGGGCCCCTCCCCGTTGGATGCTTTTTTATTTCTTTATTTTTTTCCGTCTTTCTACCTTGGTAGAAGCACGAACTCTCCTCACTGTAGGGTTCCAGCTGTTCTCTCTTTAAATCTCAGACCGAATTCGTAGGTTTTCAGGATGATTTGAAAGTTATCTAGGTAAGTTGGTGGGGACCGGTGACTTGGGGACCCTACTCTTCCGCCATCTTGCCCTGACCCCCCAAATGATTTATTTTAAAAAAAATCCGTTTTACCTACTGATTTTTAGAATCCACCATTATCACATACTAATTTCCATATTTATACCACTCTATTTTTGAACTTTCCATCCTATTCCATTCTTGTCTCTATATACAAATATAACATCCTTTTAACTATTAAATTTTTTTTATATATTTTTCATTTAAATTCAGTTTGCCAACATGTAGTATAACAACAGTGCTCATCCCATCAAATGCCCTCCTCAGCAATTATTAAAATCTTATGATATACTTTAAATTTTGTTTGGCTAGTGCCCCTTAGTTGTCTTTTTAAAACAATGTTTTGGTATCTACTTTTGACTGGTTCCTTTCCTGTATAAATTTTCAACCATATTTGCTTAATTTTAGAGAACAAAACAATAGTAGCAACGACACTGTTGATAGAAAGGATTAATTTGGTACTTTTAGATTTTATGATATACATATTTACTTAAGGAGGAATAAACATTTTTATTATTGATTCTCCTTAGCTAAGGCATAATGCAGTTTTCTGTTCAACTCTATGTAGGTTCTTCAGAAAACTTATAGGTTTCATTTTTTAATTTTTAAAATTTTTCGCTTTTTAAAGATTTTATTTATTTTTTTTATGAGAGACACAGAGAGAGGCAGAGACAGAGTCAGAGGGAGAAGCAGGCTCCATACAGAGAGCCCGATATAGGACTCGATCCCTTGACCGCGGGATCACGACTGGAGCCAAGGCAGATGCTCAGCTGCTAAGCCACCCAGGCATCCCTATAGGTTTCATTTTAGATTTTGTTTCTAGATATATTATTTTTTGTTGCTATTTTAATGAGCAGAGTTTTTTTTTAATTAAATAGATTTTATTTATGCAGAAGGTGTCTATTGATTTCTCAGTTCTAATTTTATATCCCAGTAACATTGTTTTTAGTAGATTTTCAGATCATTTTCCCGGAACTACAGAAAACACTTTATTACCTTCTGTCATCTGAAATACATTCATATTTTCATTTTACGTTGTTATACCTCTAATTTCTTTCCCTTGTTAATCTCACTGGCTGATGCATTTTATATAATGTTAAATATCAGTGGTGGTGGTGAGCATTATTTTCTCTTACTGATTGTAACTGAAATGTATCCTAATTAAATAAAATATTACATATATATTATATATATGTTTAACATTATACTGGAGGACACTGATACTGCAAAAAAATAATACATTTATATCTGTGTGTTCATTTTAATGAAATATCTATTGAATCTTATTTTATCAAGGTGTTTTCGTTTCGTTTTAAAAGCAACAGGTTTGGGCAGCCTGGGTGACTCAGCGGTTTAGCGCCGCCTTCAGCTCAGGGCGTGATCCTGGAGACCTGGGATTGAGTCCCACCTTGGGCTCCCTGCATGGAGACTGCTTCTCCCTCTGCCTGTGTCTCTGCCTCTCTCTCTCCGTGTGTCTCTCATGAATAAATAATAAAATCTTAAAAAAATAAAAGCAACAAGTTTAAATCAAGTCAAAAATGCCCTTTCAGCATTTTAAAAAATCAATCATATGAATTTGCGTCGAGTTGCATCAATGAGATGCATTAGTGAAAAATAAATGAGAATTTACTCCATAGTTTTCACATTTTGTCCTTTTTTTCTAGTTATGGATAAAATATTACTTATATTTTATGAAAATAATTTTAAGAATTCCTTCTGGTATATACTCTTGAATAGGGGACTTGCTATCCAAATGTTATGTTCTTTATGGATTTGGTAGAATTTCATGCTAACCTATCTGTGCTTAGTGGTATTTGCAGAGAAGGGGGTATTATATCATTTACAAATTTCTCTAGTTCTCTAGAGAAATTAATCTATTTCCACTTTCTCTTCTGGTAATACTTCTGGTAGATTTTATTTTTCTAGATAATTATCTATTTCATTTAGATTTTTTTTTTTTTTTTTGCATAGGATTCAATAAAATCCTACTTACCTAAAGTAGTTTGTAAACGACTTTTTAAATTCCTTTTGGGACTTTGATTATTTATCTATATTACTTCTCATCTTGTGTTTTACTCTTTATTTTTGTCTTTACTAAGGATGCTAATGATTTCTTTCACTGATTTTTTTTTTTGCTCTCTGATTCGTCTGACTTAAAAAACATATTTACATATGTTTAGTGTTTTGTAGACCCTCTTAGTATTTGGAATAAAAAAAAAAAAACTTTGTTCTAGTGGTTACCATTAAACGTATATATTTACATAATATCCTTAGTTTTCTTTCTCTTTAGAAAGTATCTGTTGGTACCTCATTATGAGCAATAGTAAAATTAATTAGCTTATAAATTTTCCTTCTTTTCCTTCTCCTCCTATGTTCAGTTTGTTCAATAGTATTACCTTTTATAATACCACCATTATGTTCAACATTATACTAAAAGACCCAGACAGTGCAAAAACATGAAACTGAATGATTGGATGAAAAAAGGGACACCTTTTGACTGGGAAATAAAGAAGTAAAACTGTATTTGCAGATCTAATTATGTACATGGAAAACTTGGGAAAATAACTGAAAAAAAAGTTACTATAAATAGTACATTTAGCAAAGTTGCAATTTACGAGGCCAGTACACAAAAATTAATTTTATTTCTATAAAATGGAAATTCAGGGCAACTGGGTGCCTCAATCAGTGCGTCTGCCTTTGGCTCAGGTCATGATCTTGGGGTTCTGGGATTGAGTCCTACATCGGGCTTCTTGCTCAGCGGGAGCTGTTTCTCCCTCTCCCCCTCCCTGCTTTTGTGTGCATGCTCGCTGTCTCTCTCTCAAATAAATAAAATCTTTTAAAAAATGGAAATGCATATTTAAGAAATAATCTATTTTTTTAAAGGTTTTGTTTACTTATTCATGAGAGACATAGAGAGAGAGAGGCAGAGACACAGGCAGAAGGAGAAGCAGGCTCCATGCAGGAAACCCCATGTGGGACTTGATTCCTAGACCCCGGGATCACACCCTAAGCCAAAGGCAGATAGATGCTCAACTGCTGGGACGTGTCCCAAGAAATAATATTTAAATTCCATCTTAAATCATGTGAAAATATAAACTATTTAGAAATATGTTTAAATATAGATATGCAAGGTCTGAATACTGAAAAATTGCAAAACATTCATTGCTGAGTTTAATTGGCCTGCTGAATTTGATTGATCTATAGATTCAATAAAATCCTAGAAAATTGATAGGTTGATTACAATATATGAAAATAGAATCTTCAATAGTCAAAACAGCGTGATAAAGAATGACATTGAGAAACTTACATTACCTGATTCAAGACTTAATATAATGCTAAAATGACTAATATAGTGTGGTATTGGCATAATAGAAGACATCAAACTTAATTAAACAAAATGAAGATTTCTGTAATAGATCCACATATATATGATCACTTGGTTTTTGCTGTAGGTAAAATTCAGGCAACTGAATCAGGGAAAGATATTCTTTTCAATAAATGTTACTGGAATAATTGGTCATTTGTATGGTTAAAAAAAATATATATAGCTGCCTCTTTATATCATATGCAAAATTTAGCATTAAGAGAATTATAGACCTATTAGATAAAGATATAAAACCTCTTGGAGAAAACATAGGATAAAATTTTTGCCATATTGTCTTTGACAAAGTTTCTAAAGCAGGACAAAAAGGCATTATCCATAAAAGAAAATAAAAAAAAAAAACTCTTGTTCTTTGATAAACATGGTTAAGAAAATGAAATCTCTAGCCACAAAATGGGAAAAGATATTTGGAAGTCTTCTATTTGACAAAAGGCATGTATCTAGAAAATATACAGAACAAATTTAATTCAATATTAAGAAAACTGTTTTTTTTTTAGCTGGGCAAAAGATTTAAAGATTTACTTAACCAAAGAAGATAACATGTATAGCCAGTAATCACATGAAAAGATGCTCAACATCACTGGTCAACAGAGTAATTCAAATTAAAACCACAATCAATACAGACACTAGAATTGCTAAGACCTAAAAAAATAAAAACCCTGAAATACTAAGTTTTGACAAGCATATGAAGCAACTACATTTCTTATACATTGCTGGTGGAGATGCAAAATGGTGCTGCCATTTTGAAAAAGCATTTTGTCACTTAAACATGAGCATTAAATATGTTCTCATCTCATACCCAGCAATCCCACATCTAGGTATTTACTCACGATAAATTTTAAAAATAGGTCCATACAAAGACTTTGTATTAATTAGGGTTCTCCAGAGAAACTGAGCCATTAGAATGTGTGTATGTCTGTGTATGTGTTTATATAAAGATATTATAAGGAATTGGCTCAGAGTATTACAGAGGCTGAAAAGTCCCCATGTCTTCAGTCAGCAAGCTAGAGATACAGGAAAGCCAATGCTGTGTGTTTCAGTTGGAAAGTTGGCAGGCTTGAGACCCAAGAAAAGCTGATGTTTCCATCTGAATCTGAAGGATGGTAGAGGTCTATGTTCCAGCTCAAACAGCCAAGCAGGCAGAGTTTCCTCTTACTTGAAAAAGGGTCAGGCTTTTTGTTATATTAAGGCCTTCATGTGATTACATAAGGGCCACCCACATTAGGGAGACCTATCTGCCTTACTCAGTCTGCTGATTCAAATGTCAATCTCATCTAAAACTACCTTCACAGACACACCCAAGATAACATTTCATCATAAATCTGGGCATCCCATGGCCCAGTCAAGATGACACATAAAATTAACTAACACAGAGTTATATACACATTTCCAAAGTAGCATTATTTATATCATCCCCAAATTGGAAGAAATAAGTTTCCCATAACTGGGGAATGAATAAACAAATTTGGTATATCCATATTATGGGATATTACTCAGTAATGAAAAGGAAAAAATACTAATATACACAATAACATGGGTGAATCTCAAAAACATGATACTAAGTTAGAAAGTGAGACACAGAAGACTACATGATGTATGATTCTGTTTGTATAAAATTTAGGAAAGGTTAAATTATGGTGTCATAAAGCAAAGCTGTGGTTGCTTGGGGCAAAGGATGGGGGGAATAAATGCAAAGAGTCACTAAGAAATTTGGGGGATTGATTTAGAAGTTCTATAACATGTTCATGGAGATGGCTACACAAATACAAACAATTGCCAAAACTTACCAAACTGTACACTTAATATGGACTGATTTTATTGTATGTAAATTTTTCCCAGTGAAGCCAGAGAAAAAGAGGATGTTAATTACAGCATTATTTATGGGAGTAGAATATTTCTTGTTTTTTACGATTTTATTCATTTGACTGAGAGAGCACACAGCGTAAGCAGGGGGAGGGGCAGAGGCAGAGGGAGAAGCAGGCTCCCTGCTTAGGGCTGGATCCCAGGACCTGAAATCATGGGGCTGGATCCCAGGGCCTGAAATCATGACCTGAGCCGAAGGCAGATGCTTAACTGACTAAGCTACTCAGGCACTCAGTAGAATATTTCAAAATAAAGAAATGATTAAGTTACAGCATTTCAATTGAATGAAATATTATGCACTCGTGAAAAGGGTGGAATTGAAAATGTATTTTGAATCATACATGGCTGGTATGTTATGACTGAAACTATTTAAAAATCACATTTCAATATACACTAAAAGGAGAACTTGGACATTTAGAAATAGTTAAGAAAAAAATATAATATTTAAAATTTTTATTTATATTTTTATAAGAATAAATACAGTCTAAAGAAAAATAAAATAATTGAATATCACAAGTCCCACAGCCACAGAAATACATCTAGTCTCAGTTTCCCCCACTTTAAAAACTGAATGACACATTTCCCAAAGGAGCTTATAGTAAAGGGAGGAATGCAAATAATATAGAGGCTATGGTTATTTTAAATTCTTCCAAAGTGAAGATCTTATAAATGTGAAGAAGATGCTAATATATAAAGAAAAAGATTTTTGATTTGTTTCTGATTGTTCTTGTCCCATTTTTATGACAAGATTTCTCTTTGTGCTTTTTGGTTGCTTTGTATATCTCACGACATGAGAATTAATGGGAAAAATGCTTGCATCTGACACAACTATTCAAGCCTTTTTATTGGGTATACTATTATTTGTAAGGGCCTCACAGTTTGTTTTTGTTGTTGTTGTTGTTGTTGCTGTTTTGGTTTTTTTTTTTTAGGGCCTCACAGTTTTACATTTTAGTTAGATTCTTCCCGTGCCTAAATCATTCTCTCTTAATGACTTAGGCACTCACTGGAGGCGCATTAAAGCTTTTAACCACTAAGAAATCATGGATCTTTTAGGAAATTGCTGCTTCCATGCATAATTTGGTACTCATGGCACTCACCTGTGCCTGTAGCAATTAGAGATTTCCCCACTGATTCCACAACATCATGAAAGAGTTAATGGACCTCTTGAATAGTGCAACTTCCTAACAGGATAAAATAAATTGTTTCAGTGCAAGTCTAATGAGATTTCTTAATGAAGATAAGAAGTAACTGACTTATTGGCATTCCAGTTTATCTGATACCAATAAAGAAGGAACATAACACGTTTAACATAACATTTAAGGTTATACAATATGTGATTTTTAAAATGTCCAGCAATAACAGAGGAAAAGTTCTGTGATAGAAAAGCAAAAATTTTTCTATCCTTCCTGGTAGAAAGGGATAGAATTTATTATTGTTTTATTACTTTTTCCAAATTTCACCAAGAATAGATCTGATATTAGTTACTTATGACTCCCATTTCCCCCCATATATGTTATTTTCCTTAGGCGTTATGGAGCATCATAACTTAGGGAGGGGAAAATATTGGTGCCATGGTAAAAATATTTTAAGTCCCTACTAACATGCAGGTGAGGAGCTATTTTCAGAAAATTCTGTCTGTATCCAGAAATATATGCCTTTGAAGTTTTTTTAAATCTCTGTTTTTCTACTTTAAACATGCTTTGTAAGGTGGCTGAAGGCTTTTTACCAATAAAACTGTGGTAATATGGCCTCAAACCCAATAGAATGCAGGGCACCAACATTTGGAATTACTTCAAAATTTGGAGGAATAGGGGAGATGGGCAGGTTGGAAATTATTTGTCAACATATTCAATCTCTCAGAAAACATGATTTTCTCAAATATCTGTATCCTCACTGCTATTAGTTTCACAATCTCCATAGTTCACAGCATCTTCTGTAAAGATGTTGGCTGCCCAAAATGTACTCCTTTACAAAAATAAAATACTTCCTAAATCTTAGTGATATTGAAATACAGTCATTTTATACAATAGAAATAAATATTTCTCTACTAAACTAAGCATACATAGAGAACAGTTCTTTGGAGTTGAAAACAAGTGGCTAGGAAAGGAACTCCTGGGTAGGCTTCTTTGTCCTCTTAGACTATATAAACTTAGGAGAAAGAAGTGGTAAGCACGCTGTTAGAACAATCTCAAGTGGAAAATAAAACAAGGGATTAGCATATATTTAGAATCTGGTTTGGTACAATTAAGAGTTCAAAATAATTCTAACAGCTTGATTTGTTAGACCAATCTATCTTTTTAAGTATTTAATCAATAAAAAGCAGAATTAGGGTTATAGGAAAACCCATGGAAAGCCATTATTTTGCATTTTCCTGTCTTTCCCCTGGTATAAAATGAATTTGCTTTCTAGGAGGTAACAAATTGAAAATTTAGTTTTCACATTTTAATTGCATTAAATACTGTCACTGGATCACCATCAATATTTCCTCTTGACTACTCAGGCGCATAAATAGGTTTCCAGGCCAGAAATGGCCAAGTCACTGTCATTTTATTGAAATACAAATAGGTGTCAATATCAAAGTACACACCTGTAAATTCTCTTAATCAATTAAATTTAGCATATACATTAATTATAATTAGCAATGTGTGAAGCATGTACCCAAAAAACATCAATTAATTAATATCAGTTAAAAAATTAGAGGTCACAGGACCCAAACAAGAAATATGCGTATTCCATCACCATCCCTTGGGACAAGCCACTCATCCCCATCCTAAACTTATTTTTGAGGTAAAAGGAAAAAGGCATTAATTTTTGAAACCACTTCCTTTAACGATGATATAAGTTAGAGCTACTTGCCAGCGGCCATGTTTGCCACTATTTATTCTGTGCCTAATATTGAAATTAATACAAAGGAAATTAGAGCTTAGATGTAGAGAAAAGGGTATTCATTTATCATTTTGATAAAGCCATACTCATGATTAACAGCTTTACAGGTAGAGAAAAGACATTTTTAAGGAGAAAGTAGTGATAATGTTACTGGTAGCAGTGTATGGAATTGGGGGAGATAAAGCTGAAGATGTTCAATCCAGAGATAGAATGGTTAATTAAGGTCACGTGGATGACCTAACCTTTTGTATACATGGGAAAATAGAAGCAATCAGAAAAGTTCTACATGCTTTTACAACCATGGTCTTCCATTCTGTTATCATCAGAACCCATATTCTACTTTACATTTGATTAAATTGGATGAGTTTCCTGTTTTTTTATCAAATGATAATCTATATACTTATACACTGGATCCTTTCAAGGATTGCCTACTCAAGAAATTAATTGTTTACATTATCCTGTTTTTTTTTTCTACATCCAGGGCCAGTAAACGATGGCCCACAATCCAAATCCTGCCTTTTCTCTATTAGTAAATAAATCGTATTGGAATACAGTTACGCCTGTTCACTTACATGTTGTCTCTGGCTGCTTATGTACTACAGTGACAGAATTCAATAGCCGTGACAGAGACCACATGGCACAGAAAGTCTGAAATATTTAGTATCTGGTTATTTAGAGAAAATGCGTGCTGATGTCCAACATCCTCAATATATTTTTTTCTTCTTGGTTAGATTATTACAATTATTACAATTAACAAATTTGTAATATTTCTCATTAAAGGTGATATCTGTTGTAACTTGCTACTTTCCTCCAATGACTGTCCCATTTCTCTATTCCTTCCCCCTTATAGAAAATATACTCAAAAAGCCTGTGTATATCCTAGCTCTTCCACTTTTCATTGTCCATTTTTCACTTGAATCCAATGAAGAGTTTCTTTTAACCATGTTTTAAAACTGCTCTTTTAAGGTCATTAGTAATACATGTGATTCCAATTTCACTGGCCAATTTTCAGTCCTCATCTTATTCATTAGCAGCTTTTGACATATTATTTTCACCCAATTTTGGGGGAACATTTAGTTGATTCTTCTAATACCTTGTACACCAGTTTTTCTCTTCTCAGTCACCTTTACTGGTTCCTCATTTTATGGCTCCTGAACTCCAAAGTATGCCAAGATTCAGTCCTTAGACTTTTATCTACAATTATCCCCTTCATAATTGTATCCAGTATCATTAATTTAAATACCATATATTCTATACACTGATAATTCCCAAAACCGTGTTTCTAACTTAGGACCTCATTCTCAAATTCCAGACACCTAACTGCCTCCGCTATAATTTGGATATACTTAGATCATAAATAGGCATCTTACTGTTAATTTGCCCAAGACAGAACTCTTTATGCACATTTTCTGAAGAATCCACTTTACTGAGGCTCATGCCTTTGGTAAATTCCAAGTAAACACAGTCTGCCTTTATAGAAACAGATGATTATCTATTTTAAAGCTTCTGCTAAGGGTTTCTGCTTCCAGTAGGGAGGAGTAAGGGCCTAGTATGAATACCAGTCCAAATACTAGTTATGAACTTTAGACAAGAGCAAGCAAACAAGCCAAAATACCTGGAACTCTGGGGACTTCACAATTACAACCATATTTGTTAAGGAGGATCAAAACTTGGACCAAGTGAACAGCACAAAGTGAATTCCGTATTTTTTATAGCAGTTGTGGCAGCATAGGGTCAGCTAAAACTCTTACAGTAAATATGATGTTTTTCTGGTAGAAAAGCAAGCAAGGAATCCTGGAGAGATCCAGAGAAAGAAAATCTTAAATTTTGTGTTTAAACTCAGCCCAAACCTGTGAAACATACACATGTATGGCAAAGTGGAAACAGGTCCCCGCTAAGGCTAAAAGAATAAAATTGAAGGCTGAGCCACTTAACTCTTTAGTCAGGGCACTTTTCAGTTTGAATGTAATCAAATTAACTACTCAAAGGAAAAGGCAATCAACAGGCCCAATAATGGAATTATGTCTATTGGATTAAATACTCCAAATAAAAGTACATAGTATGATATAAGGTAAAAAGTAAGACCCAGTTATATGCCATCTATAAGAGATGCCTTGTGACAAAACATGAGAGACACCTAACTCTGGGAAATGAAGGGGAAGTGGGTGGGGGGTTGGGGTGACTGGGTGATGGGCACTGAGTGGGGGAATTGGCAGGATGAGCACTGGGTATTATGCTATATGTTGGCAAATTGAACTGCAATAAAAAATATATATAAGAGATGCCTTAAATATGAATAAACAGATTTAAATTAAATAAAAAGGAACAGATATAGCATGCAAAGAGTAAATCTAGGATATCTGGAACTATAATATTTATATTAGATAAAATATGAGACACAGCTTTTTCTAGAAATTAAAAAAGTACATTTTATAAATATAAAATGGTCAATTTATCAGGAAGACATAAAAATTATTAACATGTATATTCTTAATTACAGAGCCTCAAAATAAAAGTTGAGAGCACTAGGGAGAAAAAAAGACAATTCTAGATTAATGGAAGGGTATTTTAATACCTTTTGTCAATAAAAAATAAAAACAGAATAACTAGCCAAAATTTAGTTGAATCATGGATATTTGGAACAATACTCTAAAAACCACTGTAACCTAACTTATACCTATAGAACAGTATATCAGACTGCTACAGGATACTCATTTTTTTCAAGTGCAACATAAATTAACAAAGGTAAACTCTATGGTAAGCCATAAAATAAGCCTCATACAAATCAAATAGATTGAAATCATACTGAATATATTCTCTAACCATAACAGAATTAAATTAGAAATCAATAATGAGAGCACATGTAGGTAAGCTGCACACACATACACACACACAACAATGCTTAGAGGAAATTTGATAGCCACATATACATTTTTTAGTAAGAAAATGAGTAAAGAATTTAACTCGAATTTACTTACATTCCTTGATCTAAGATTCCATCTCAAGAAGACAGAAAACTAAGAAAAAGTCCAAAACTGTTAGAAACAAATTATAAAGTTATATGCAACAACCAAAGGATAGTAAAACAGATTAAATAGTTGGAGATAATAAGGTCAAAATCTGGATCTTGGAAAAGAATAACGAAATTAACAACCTGTAGCTACAATGATAAAGAATTTTAAAAGATCCAGTGCAAATCACCAATATCATAAATACAAAAATGAATATCACCACAGATCCTTTAGACATTAAAACAAAAAAAAAAGTTAACAGTCTTCCCCAAAAGAAAACTCCGGGCTCTGATGGTTTCACTGTTGAATCCAAACCAACATTAAAGAAAGACGTGATAGCAATTACAAACACTTTCAGAAAATAGGAGAGGGAACACTTTTTATATTCATTTTATGAGGCCAGCATTATACTGATGCCAACACCAAACAAAGATATTACAAGAAAACTACAGATCAATATCCCTTATGAATTTAGACGCAAAATCCTTTTTTTAAATAATAAATTTATTTTTTATTGGTGTTCAATTTTCCAACATACAGAATAACACCCAGTGCTCATCCTGTCAAGTGCCCCCGTCAGTGCCTGCCACCCAGTCACCCCCACCCCCTGCCCTCCTCCCCTTCCACCACCCCTAGTTCATTTCCCAGAGTTAGGAGTCTTCCATGTTCTGTCTCCCTTTCTGATATTTCCTACCCATTTCTTCTCCCTTCCCCTCTATTCCCTTTCACTATTATTTATATTCCCCAAATGAATGAGAACATATAATGTTTGTCCTTCTCCGATTGACTTATTTCACTCAGCATAATACCCTCCAGTTCCATCCACGTCGAAGCAAATGGTGGGTATTTGTCGTTTCTAATGGCTGAGTAATATTCCATTGTATAGATAAACCACATCTTCTTTTTCCATTCATCTTTCGATGGACACCGAGGCTCCTTCCGCAGTTTGGCTATTGTGGACATTGCTGCTATAAAGATCGGGGTGCAGGTGTCCCGGCATTTCATTGCATCTGAATCTTTGGGGTAAATCCCCAACAGTGCAATTGCTGGGTCATAGGGCAGGTCTATTTTTAACTCTTTGAGGAACCTCCACACAGTTTTCCAGAGTGGCTGCACCAGTTCACATTCCCACCAACAGTGTAAGAGGGTTCCCTTTTCTCCGCATCCTCGCCAACATTTGTGGTTTCCTGTCTTATTAATTTTCCCCATTCTCACTGGTGTGAGGTGGTATCTCATTGTGGTTTTGATTTGTATTTCCCTGATGGCAAGTGATGCAGAGCATTTTCTCATGTGCATGTTGGCCATGTCTACGTCTTCCTCTGTGAAATTTCTCTTCATGTCTTTTGCCCATTTCATGAATGGATTGTTTGTTTCTTTGGTGTTGAGTTAAATAAGTTCTTTATAGATCTTGGAAACTAGCCCTTTATCTGATACGTCATTTGCAAATATCTTCTCCCATTCTGTAGGTTGTCTTTTAGTTTTGTTGACTGTATCCTTTGCTGTGCAAAAACTTCTTATCTTGATGAAGTCCCAATAGTTCATTTTTGCTTTTGTTTCTTTTGCTTTCGTGGATGTATCTTGCAAGAAGTTGCTGTGGCCAAGTTCAAAAAGGGTGTTGCCTGTGTTCTCCTCTAGGATTTTGATGGACTCTTGTCTCACATTTAGATCTTTCATCCATTTTGAGTTCATCTTTGTGTATGGTGAAAGAGAGTGGTCTAGTTTCATTCTTATGCATGTGGATGTCCAATTTTCCCAGAACCATCTATTGAAGAGACTGTCTTTCTTCCAGTGGATAGTCTTTCCTCCTTTATCGAATATTAGTTGACCATAAAGTTGAGGGTCCACTTCTGGATTCTCTATTCTGTTCCATTGATCTATGTGTCTGTTTTTGTGCCAGTACCACACTGTCTTGATGACCAGAGCTTTGTAGTACAATCTGAAATCTGGCATTGTGATGCCCCCAGATAAGATGCAAAATCCTAAACAAAGTATTAGCACATCTGTTCCAGCAACATAGAAAAAGATAATATATCATGGCTAAATAGAATTTATCTCCAGAATGCAAGTTTTGTTTAATATTAAAATAACTCATTCATGTAATTCAAAAACACACTACAAGAACAAGGGAGAAAAATAATTTCATCACTTTAAGACATACAGAAAAATTACAAAGACAAATATTTATTCATGATAAAAATACTCCTCAAACTAGAAATAGAACTGCCTCAATTTGATAAAGGGCATCTACAAAAAACAGAAATCCTGCAGTTAACATCATACTTAATAGTGAAGGAGTGAGTGCTTTCCCCTAAGATTATGGAGAGTCCACAAAAAACTAGTAGGAAAAAACATAAGTGAATTTAGTAAGATCACAGGGTAGAAAGTTAATGTACACAAACAATAACATTTAAGAGATTATATGTACACAAACAATAACATTTAAGAGATTATATTTACTTAAATTTCACACATAAGTAAAATCATATGGTAATTGTCTTTCTTTTATTTATTTCACTTAGCATATAACACTAGTTCCATCCACATCACTGCAAATGGCAAGATTTCATTATTTTTGATGGCTCAGTAATATTCCTTTGTATATACATACTGCATGTTCTTTAACCATTCATCAGTCAAAGGGCATTTGGGCTCTTTCCATAGGTTGGCTATTTTGTTAACAACATTGCTATAAACATCGGTGTGCATGTATTTCTTCAAATCAGTATTTTTCTGTCCTTTGGGTGGGCACTTGTGATGAGCATTGAGTATTGTATGTAAGTAATGAATCACTAAATTTTGTACCTGAAATTAATATTATACTGTATGTTAACTAACTGGACTTTAAGTAAAAACTTGAAAGAAAATAAAATTCAAAAAATATTGTATTTACAGTGGTGCCCCAAATCACTATATATTTAGGAATAAATTCAATAAAAGATGTGTAAGACACAACCATTAAAACTAGAGAACATTGAGAAGGAAATTAGAATATTTAATTAAGAAATATAGGATAATTCTGGATTGGAAGGCTCAAAATGGATAATCTACTAATTGCATTAAAATTTATCTAATATTCAATAAAATCCCAGTAAAAATTCCAGCAGGTTCTTTTTGGTGGAAATTGACAAATTAATAGCTAATATTTAATTATGTTTAGTAAAGGATAAGTAAAAAACAGAATAATTGGTAAACTAGTGTAAAATTTACCTGCTTTTGTTCTGTTTCAATTCAAGTTTTATAGAGTTCGTGAAAAATACTATCTGCAGTTAGTATAAACATTTAGGTGAGCACTAAGAACTCTTACTGAAAAGTATATAGAATATGTGTGTATCTAATTTTGTCATACATTATTGAACATTACTGTCATTTTCTCAACTCCAAAAGCTATCAGGAAACATAAAGACTACATATATCCAGACCTCTGGTTTTCAGGGAGAGAATTATATTAATGGTGGAAAATGTTGCACAGTACAAATATTAAAGTTGACATAAGTAGATTTGCTTTAGCATTTATTTAATAACTTAACCACTGCCTATTTTTTCACCTCTATAAAGTTCTTACTAGGCCTTTTCCTGTCAATCAGACTAGTGCAAGATATGACCTCTGTTTATTTTAATGGAAATTTTTACCTGAAAAGGAGTGCCATTCAGCTTTTAACCAAGTATCAGGGGTTAGGTCAGGTTAAGAGAATATAGTATACACTTTTTAAAAGAAAATATTTCAAACTCTTCATAGCACATGCAGTGGTGCCCTCCTCGACCCTTCATGACCTGACAAACTGATAATGCCAGATTGAGGTTCTCAGTGTAGTTATGGAAATCTTTTGGGATATTATTAATTTTATACTAAAAAAATACTACTACTTCTAAAGGATGCAAGGCTTCCCAACTTGACTCTAAATGTCTTCCCTACCATTGTGTTCTTTGTGTTGGCTGGCCTATGAAGTCTATTTAAAGAGAGATTCAAGAATCAGACCCACTGACAGTCTCTCAGAAAGATTTGCTGTTACACTTGACAGGAAGTGAGTTATCAATCATCTGGAGGCCTTTTGTTTGGAAAACTAGAAATAAAAGTAAGGCAAATCTTGAGAGCTATTTGCTCATAACTTGTCTATGCTTATGTGCCTTAAAGTATTTCTTATTGTGAAGGAAACATTTTCATATAAATTTTGGTAAACCGACATTATTTCTCACATAGTAAATAAGACTAGGGATGATGGAATTACAACAGAAAGAGGACTGTTTAGATAGCCAGTCTAAACCATCTTTTATTGAAAAATATGCAGCTGAAACCTGTTGTTCAAGGCTCCACAGCTAGAGCCAGTCTTGGCTGTATCCGTTGTAGTATGCCACCCAGTGCCCTACATTTTAATTTTGGATAGCAATACTAGCCTACTTATATTGAATTACAAACTTACATTTACATGCAAATTCAAATGTAAATTTTAAAATGTAATATTTCAAATTTGAATAATACTTCCCAGTACACTGAAAATAAGCTGCAGAGCTTCCTTTATAAAGTCTTACGTGTAGACATTAAAATATCTATATTAATGAGGACATAAATGTTGATTACGGTCTTAATTGTAGAGAGAGTTATAATATTTATAAGTGTTATTCAGTTATTCACTACGATTATATTATATGCCAGACAGTAAACATATTTGATCTTGAGGAGTAGGCACTGTTGTACACATATTTTACATAAGGACATTGGCACTCAAAAAGGTAAAGGACTTCTCAAGGATACCTAGTTAATTAACAACATAGGACTGATTCCATTACAGATTTGTTTGATTTCAAAGCATAAGCTCTTATCCATTTGGATAACTCCAAAATGTTTTTCTCTGTAGCCCATTCCAATGATGAATCAAAACTATTTCTCTTCTGTGTAATTTAGAATTAGTTTATATGGGCAGACAGCCTTTCCTCTGCTGTTCTGCCTGCCTCCCCTTTACAGTGTATTCAATAAACTTCTATCTCCTTTACAAATAATAATAAAATAAAATAAAAGACAATAAAATAAAATAAAATAGAATAAAATAAAATGTGTTTATATAATTTTGTTTTCTATTGGCAAGTAAAGTTGCTCTGCATTAAACTTTTATGCACACTGGGTGTTATACTATATGTTGGCAAATCTAACTCCAATAAAAAAATACAATAAAATAAAATAAATGTTTATGCATTACGTAAATCCAACTTGTAAAAATAATAGTAATTTTCATAAAAAACAAAATTGTGACGTCATCCCTTAGTCTGCTCTTAAGTAAACACAGAATTTTATAGCAAGAGATATCCTTAGAGTTTATCAAATATAAACCAATAATTTTCACAAGGGGAAACTGAGACCTATTAATATGAAGGATCATGAAGCCATTTAGATTTCAGAAGGGTATGTGCTCACACTGAAAGCAAGGTCTGGAAAATGACATCTCCAGACTCTTCTGTCTGCTGTGTGTACTGTACAAATGTGTGGTTGAGGAAGGAAAAGAGAAAAAAAGAGCAATTTAAAACCCATTGTATAGGCAAAATTCAACTCTGTGAGGTGGCTCTTCCTGAATAAAAATGTCTTCAGTGTAGCTGAAGTGTTATTATACTAGGCATGTTTATATTTCAAGTACAGTCATGTTTCTGTTGTCATAATAATGAGAAACAAGGCTAGCATGGGAGGCTTAAAACCTCATAGATACATGACAAGAAATAATGTATGTAACTATTGCCAGTGTAGTTGATATCTTTGAATACCTGAAAGTTATCTGTAGAATATTATTTTAAAATTTGAGTTTATCTTACAAAAAGATCAGTTTGAGAGAAATGTTAACATTTTTAAAGTTTTCAAACAAATGTAAGCATAATTAAATTGAGGTATTTAAACATAAAATGAAATTATTAAAAGTATAATGATAAACTTGTAGGACAAGTTTTTGTGTGAACAGGAGCATAACAAACACGGAAAAATAATTATTTTTTAATTATATTTCTTAACAAGGGTAGAATAGAAGGAAATAAAACTTAAAAATTAGGTGAAAATCTAAGTCATCCTAATATGAAGATGGGAGAAAGAAATGAATAATTTATGAAAAGCTGGCTTTCTTCCCCCCCCCAATCTTTGATTTTTAGTTAATTCAGACACAGACATGCAATAGTAGCTACACTTGATAACTTTCCTGATTTATAGAGCTAAGTTTCTGTAGCTATTTATTAATGGGTTCTATAGTTTTACTGATGAAGCTAAGCACATGGAAGTTTAATTTCCATGTATTTTAAACAGATTCAAAAAGATTCTCTCAAATATCTTAGTATTTTTTTTTTTTTTAAAGGGAGAAGGTCGTTTGGGGCTAGAAAATTCTAGTAAAGTGATAGGTTTCTCATTTATGGCTTATAATGCAACTCATGCATGAAATATAGCTATCAATGATCTAGTTAAAATAATTGTTTCCTACAATTGGTACATATGTTACATAACAATATTGGAGTCTATCTCATATATTATCCTAGGACCTGGCATAGGATGAAGCAAGGTTTCTCAGGCTCAAAACTATGGACATTTGAGACTGGATAATTCTGTTGTTGGAGACTATCCTGTACAATGTGGGGTGTTTAGCCAGCCTCCCTGGCCTCCACTCACTAAATGCCAGTGGAACTCCCCTTCCCTTCCTGATGTCATAACAATTGAAGAGTGTCTACAGACATTTGCCGAATATCCCCTGGAGGATATAATCTCCTCTGGTTGAGACTACTGGGTATAAAATATCTCACCAAAGTAAACTTTTCTCTGTGCCTCTGATTCTTCACTGTTTAGGTCATGGACCCATTTAAGAGTCTAACTGACCATGCTAAAAAAATTTCATGCAGAAACAGGATTTTTTGTATTACGTCTTGGTGATAAGGACTCTTCAGGTCCATTCGTGCTCTTTTGTTTAAAACATCTAGTCTGGACAATATTTCTAAATAATATATTTAAATGAAAAGAAAGAACAAATTGAGAAAATGCATATTTTTAGGCACCTCACACATTAAATCCTCTTACAGAACACCTTGGTACATCAAGGATTCATTTTAGCTGCCAATCAAGTCACATCCTACATGTCTTTAGGTAAGTATATCTTGTCTTTCTCACAGTACCATTGAAAGCCCTACGTCAGGCTGTTACTTTTTCCCCTCAACATTCATATTAAATTAATGTTCAACTTTAAATATCTATCTCCCAGAAACCAGAAATCTGAATGTAACACCTTCAGTGACAAGCAATTTTGTGGTAAACCTAGGTATGTCCATACAAATAAACCAAAGAGAAGAGCTATGCTATTTGGAAGATATTTGGAAGATGTCAGTTCTTAAAATAAACCACACCTTCCCCCCCCCCCCGAATGATATTCTAAATCAGTACTTCTACATTTCCAGCTACTTGAAAATTCTTAAACTATATCAACTGTATTAACTATATCTTCGATTTAGAAGCTCACTACAATCAGCGTGTTGATAATGGAATTAATGTTCCTCCAAACTCAAATCCAAACCTCTCTTTTTCAAAATTATCTTATTTCTACTAGTGACAACTCCATATTTTAATCTCCTAGGTTTCAAGTCTAAAAAGAGCATTTTGCTCACTTTCTCTAACTACCTACCCTTGCTCACTCTGTTCCCATAGTAGCATGGGTTTTAGATTTTGACAATCTGAGAATGAGTTCAATTTATGTCATTTGTTGGCACGCTGTTTTTGACAAATTATAGACACAATTTCCTGAGACCTTCCTTATTTATGAAATAAATAAGACTATTGTCTTTAATAGTACCTGTATCATAAGCTTATTCTGAGGATTATCACATGCAAATTCCTTGGAATTTCCCTTACCCAGTATCTTAATAATAACATTTATAATTGTAATGAAACAGGACAAAGAAACAAATAGATGTCTCAACAAAGATTATACCATTACTTATTCATTTTTTTATTTGTCACAGAAATACTACATCTTTTTATTCCAACAACCAATACTCTACTTTCAGCATGTATTAATGAGTTATATAGAAATTTGAAGTTTGATTTTACTTTAGTGAATTGCAATTATATCTTTTTTTTCCCTCTTTCTGACATGGATTTACATTCACTCTATAAATGCTTAGGGAACCTGGAATATCATAGCCATATTTCTCTTAAAATAAGTTTCCAGAAGTAAATGAAGCAAAAAAATCCACATCCTTTTAACATACAAATAATTTATAGTATAAAATCAGCTACTTTACAAAGAGGTATAACCTTGTTAGATTCATAAAATTAATGAATTGCTACAATTTGATTTGGATCTTAAATGTGATTTTTAAAGCTTTTTTCCTTAATATATTAAATGTCATTCAGATAGAATGATAAATGTGCATATATCTAAAGAAGTTTCAGGTAAATGTGCAAAGAAACACAGAAAAAATTGCTTGGCACAGGAAAATGTGTTTTTGTCCTTCATTTTAAAAAATGCTTATTTCAGTGGTACTTGATGACACATGGGAATATAAATGGCATGAGCCTTTATGCTTTCAATTTGTAGTTCCCATCTAAGTCAAGAAAAACTTCAAAGTAGTTATATTTTAGGGATATTAGTTGTTCTAAATTGAATGACTTTTTGTATCAATTCAACTGAGTTGCAAATAGTTTATATCAGAGAGGATGCTAATATGCAGGTTCAAGAGAGAAAAAGAGCAAAACTCCTATTTGTTGTATGATAACCAGTAAAGGGCAGAGTGGAAAAAATGAGAAGAGAGAGGTGGGCATGGCCATATCACAGAGGATTTTGTAAACCAATATAACAACCTGGCATTTTATTGTGCTTACAGTAAAAGACTGTCAAATAGTATTTTTCTTTTAACAGTGAAAAATCCCATGTAATTTACATGTCAGCCAGATCATCTTACAAAAACCTGATGGGTGGACCTTAGTGGGCAAAGGTGCCAAGTAGTACTGACAGTTCTAGTAAGATGAGGTCAGAGAATTGAAAATTTGTATCTCTTTCTACATTTTTAAATTTGTCTGAAAAAAATTTTAATGTCTGTAGTTAGATCATGCATTCTTCAGATCATCAAGTGGCCTATAATCCCCTATACATTTTTTCCAGCTTGATTAACATGTTTATATTATTGGAAGTTTGCTCGTGGCATTTGAGCTTGCAACCGGATAAATATTCAAACCCATGAAGACCATTCTATTGATCATAGCTTGTATTCAAGGCTTCTGACCTCCTCTCATCTATCTTGTCTTATTATTGGGAAAATAACATATCCACATGATAAAAAGTCATATGCACACAATTTATATATACCACAGAAAGTTATAAGTTAATAACATTAATATTTTAATATTTTTCTGTCATAATTTAGTACCTTAGTCTATCTCCAGAAGTATCCACTATCAACAGTGTCTTATGCATCTCCCCAAAAAAGTCTCAGGCATATATGCATATATGTAATTACATATGTATATTCCCTGTACTTTTAACACAAATAGGACTATAATAGAGTATTTTGCTTATTTATTTGTTTTTCTGAGCAATATATATACTTTTTGTATATATTTTAAATTTTTCTTTATGACACTTATCCCTACATTGCATTACATGACATATGTTATATATTTGCTTGTTTTTCTGTTTAACATCTGCTTTTCTCACTACATTGTAAAATTTATAAAGGCAGGAATGTTGTCTTGTTCGTGGCTTGTTCGTGGCTGCATAACTAGTGCCAGGAACTTAGTATGAGCTCAAGTATTTGCCAAATATACTAATGAATGAATCATTTATATTGTCCCATGTCAGCCCATATTCTCCTATCCATTCTTCTTAATAATTACATGGTATTCCACTATACAAGTAACATTTATGTTACCATCTTTTAGTTGCTGGTTATAAAGACTATAATGTGGCAACATATTTTTTGTACAGCTATCTTTATGTGTTTATGAGTACATCTGTTATATATGTATTTTGAGTACATTTATTAGATGAATCCTTAAAAGGAAAATTGTTCAAAGTGTGTGTGCTTTTAAATTGGCTAGGTAGGGCCAAATTGTACTCCTAAGAGAGGGTGCTAATTTAGAATCTGGCAAAACAGTGTGTTTTTCGATACCCTTTCTGATCATCATCTTGGGGCCTCATACACCAAGAGTAAACTGGAACACATCAGAGAGAACAGTAGTGAGATATTTTACTTCTTGGAGATTTGGGTTTATTAATCTGTAATGTAGAGATGATAATAAAACCTGCCTTAAAAAAAAAAAACCTACCTTGAGTGTGGTTTCAAAGATAGAAACTTGTCTTTGGATTTGAAAAAAATAATAAATGAAAATGAGAAAATGATCTTCATGTAATTAATGTCAAATATACTAATATTTTAATAGCAGTTTTTTCATTTGCATAATTTAAAACAGTACATTTTCCCTTGTGGGAAAATTATATACTTTTGACATTTTAAAGTGTCCTGAACTGGACTTTTACATAAAAGATGGCTCATAAGATTGTTCAAGATTATCATTTGTTATTGTTGGATGCTTTGTTTTTAGAAGAAAAAGTACAAGGTGATCAACAAAAACAACCTCCTACTTTTTGAGCGGTTACTATATATGATCATTATGCTAAGTGCTTTCCAAATATTTATTTGATGCCCATAATTCTTCTTTTGAGTTATACATTATTATTTCCAATGTACAAATGAAAAACAAAACAAAACAAACTTATACACAAAAGTTTTAATTAAGTACCTTATTCAAAGTCATGGAGCTAGCCTAGAAGTTAGAAACTGTGAGTTCTAGTCCTTGCTGATTTGCTGAAGTGAATTGAGCAATTTAATTTCTATGTTTATATTTCCTGATATAAAAAAAGGAGAGAGAGGGTGGTCATATGTTCCCCTGAAGTTCTAGATTTGTAAATGTAATTGATGAAAAAACTATTCTAAACCTTATATGATGAGCCCATTCTACTCTTCATTAATTAGATAATTAACAAGTTCATCTTCATGTATGACTGAATCTTTCTCTATTTCATTTAAGCAAATTTTCCTTTTATTTGTTCTTCAGACAAAACAGTGTTCCATTCAAAAACAACTAATTCATTCTTTTTATTACATTTTCTGAGTAGGCAAAAAATTTAGCCTTTAAATACAACTCAATTTCTCTCTTTCAGGATTTTAAAAAATTCTTTGGCATATACTTTAATTTCTTCATAATCTTTATTAAAACAGAGACTCAAATTAAAACTAATACTCTAATTAGAGTTTTAGCTAGGAAACTAAAGCCAAGTACTTCTATAAAGGAAGAATGATTTCTTAGTGCTTTAATATCATTGTATTTTTAACATGTTCCAGAATCATGTGGACTTTATATTCTTATCTTACATATATTGCAGATATAGTTTAAAGATGACTATTTGTTATCTTTTTACTTAAAAATATTTTTAATACTTTTGTCTAGTTATTTTTCTCTTGCTATCCTATTTTGAGGTAATGAATATCTCTGTATTTTTACTCATTCAGTTTTATTCATTCTTTTTTTCTCCTTTTTGGAAAAGAGTTTATTTAGAATCTGTCACTAGCACCCAAATAAATAAACCAAAATCAAACAAAAAAACAAAAAAAAAAAAAGCCACTTTCTCACTGGTGTGAGGTGGTATCTCATTGTAGTTTTGATTTGTATTTCCCTGATGGCAAGTGATGCAGAACATTTTCTCATATGCATGTTGGCCATGTCTATGTCTTCCTCTGTGAGATTTCTCTTCATGTCTTTTGCCCATTTCATGATTGGATTGTTTGTTTCTTTGGTGTTGAGTTTAATAAGTTCTTTATAGATCTTGGAAACTAGCCCTTTATCTGATATGTCATTTGCAAATATCTTCTCCCATTCTGTAGGTTGTCTTTGAGTTTTGTTGACTGTATCCTTTGCTGTGCAAAAGCTTCTTATCTTGATGAAATCCCAATAGTTCATTTTTGCTTTTGTTTCTTTTGCCTTCGTGGATGTATCTTGCAAGAAGTTACTATGGCCGAGTTCAAAAAGGGTGTTGCCTGTGTTCTTCTCTAGGATTTTGATGGACTCTTGTCTCACATTTAGATCTTTCATCCATTTTGAGTTTATCTTTGTGTATGGTGCAAGAGAGTGGTCTAGTTTCATTCTTCTGCATGTGGATGTCCAATTTTCCCAGCACCATTTATTGAAGAGACTGTCTTTCTTCCAATGGATAGTCTTTCCTCCTTTATCGAATATTAGTTGCCCATAAAGTTCAGGGTCCACTTCTGGATTCTCTATTCTGTTCCACTGATCTATGTGTCTGTTTTTGTGCCAGTACCACACTGTCTTGATGACCACAGCTTTGTAGTACAACCTGAAATCTGGCATTGTGATGCCCCCAGATATGGTTTTCTTTTTTAAAATTCCCCTGGCTATTCGGGGTCTTTTCTGATTCCACACAAATCTTAAAATAATTTGTTCTAACTCTCTGAAGAAAGTCCATGGTATTTTGATAGGGATTGCATTAAACGTGTATATTGCCCTGGGTAACATTGACATTTTCACAATATTAATTCTGCCAATCCATGAGCATGGAATATTTTTCCATCTCTTTGTGTCCTCCTCAATTTCTTTCAGAAGTGTTCTATAGTTTTGAGGGTATAGATCCTTTACATCTTTGGTGAGGTTTATTCCTAGGTATCTTATGCTTTTGGGTGCAATTGTAAATGGGATTGACTCCTTAATTTCTCTTTCTTTAGTCTCATTGTTAGTGTATAGAAATGCCACTGACTTCTGGGCATTGATTTTGTATCCTGCCACGCTACCGAATTGCTGTATGAGTTCTAGCAATCTTGGGGTGGAGACTTTTGGGTTTTCTATGTAGAGTATCATGTCATCGGCGAAGAGGGAGAGTTTGACTTCTTCTTTGCCAATTTGAATGCCTTTAATGTCTTTTTGTTGTCTGATTGCTGAGGCTAGGACTTCCAGTACTATGTTGAACAGCAGTGGTGAGAGTGGACATCCCTGTCTTGTTCCTGATCTTAGGGGAAAGGCTCCTAGTGCTTCCCCATTGAGAATGATATTTGCTGTGGGCTTTTCATAGATGGCTTTTAAGATGTCGAGGAATGTTCCCTCTATCCCTACACTCTGAAGAGTTTTGATCAGGAATGGATGCTGTATTTTGTCAAATGCTTTCTCTGCATCCAATGAGAGGATCATATGGTTCTTGGTTTTTCTCTTGCTGATATGATGAATCACATTGATTGTTTTACGGGTGTTGAACCAGCCTTGTGTCCCAGGGATAAATCCTACATGGTCATGGTGAATAATTTTCTTAATGTACTGTTGGATCCTATTGGCCAGTATCTTGTTGAGAATTTTTGCATCCATGTTCATCAGGGATATTGGTCTGTAATTCTCCTTTTTGGTGGGGTCTTTGTCTGGCTTTGGAATTAAGGTGATGCTGGCTTCATAGAACGAATTTGGAAGTACTCCATCTCTTTCTATCTTTCCAAACAGCTTTAGGAGAATAGGTATGATTTCTTCTTTAAACGTTTGATAAAATTCCCCTGGGAAGCCATCTGGCCCTGGACTCTTGTGTCTTGGGAGGTTTTTGATGACTGCTTCAATTTCCTCCCTGGTTATTGGCCTGTTCAGGTTTTCTATTTCTTCCTGTTCCAGTGAGAATGGGGAAAATTAACAAGGCAGGAAACAACAAATGTTGGAGAGGATGCGGAGAAAAGGGAACCCTCTTACACTGTTGGTGGGAATGTGAACTGGTGCAGCCACTCTGGAAAACTGTGTGGAGGTTCCTCAAACAGTTAAAAATAGACCTGCCCTACGACCCAGCAATTGCACTGTTGGGGATTTACCCCAAAGATACAAATGCAATGAAACGCCGGGACACCTGCACCCCGATGTTTATAGCAGCAATGGCCACGATAGCCAAACTGTGGAAGGAGCCTCGGTGTCCAACGAAAGATGAATGGATAAAGAAGATGTGGTTTATGTATACAATGGAATATTACTCAGCTATTAGAAATGACAAATACCCACCATTTGCTTCGACGTGGATGGAACTGGAGGGTATTATGCTGAGTGAAGTAAGTCAGTCGGAGAAGGACAAACATTATATGTTCTCATTCATTTGGGGAATATAAATAATAGTGAAAGGGAATATAAGGGAAGGGAGAAGAAATGTGTGGGAAATATCAGAAAGGGAGACAGAACGTAAAGACTGCTAACTCTGGGAAACGAACTAGGGGTGGTAGAAGGGGAGGAGGGTGGGGGGTGGGAGTGAATGGGTGACGGGCTCTGGGTGTTATTCTGTATGTTAGTAAATTGAACACCAATAAAAAATACATTAAAAAAAAAAGCCACTTAAACAAGTTTTTGCCCTAATTATTTAAGTATGTTTTAATCTAAAAATGAGGATGTGATCAAGAAATTTGACAGTTCTATTTTATTTCCTTTATATAGTTATTTAATTTAGTCATTGAATGAAATCATCTTGTGGGACAAAGTCTTGTAACCCACAAATTATTTTATTTTTTGTCAAAAAAATTATTGTCAAACTCTTGACAGATATCCTCTTGGTGTGGCCTGCCCCTAGTGTTCTGCTTACTTTAGTTTCTTTTAATTAATTAATTAATTTATTTATTTATTTATTTATTTATTATTGGTGTTCAATTTGCCAACATATAGAATAACACCTAGTGCTCATCCCATCAAGTGCCCTCTCAGTGCCCGTCACCCAGTCACCCCCACCCCCTGCCCACCTCCCTTTCTACCACCCCTAGTTCGTTTCTCAGAGTTAGGAGTCTCTCATGTTCTGTCTCCCTTTCTGATATTTCTCACTTATTTTCTCTCCTTTCCCCTTTATTCCCTTTCACTATTTTTTATATTCCCCAAATAAATGAGCCCATATAATGTTTGTCCTTCTCCGATTGACTTATTTCACTCAGCACAATACCCTCCAGCTCCATCCCCGTCGAAGCAAATGGTGGGTATTTGTCATTTCTCATGGCTGAGTAATATTCCATTGTATACATAGACCACATCTTCTTTATCCATTCATCTTTTGATGGACACCAAGGCTCCTTCCACAGTTTGGCTACTGTGGACATTGCTGCTATAAACATCGGGGTGCAGGTGTCCCGGCGTTTCACTGCATCTGTATCTTTGGGGTAAATCCCCAGCAATGCAATTGCTGGGTCGTAGGGCAGGTCTATTTTTAACTGTTTGAGGAACCTCCACACAGTTTTCCAGAGTGGCTGCACCAGTTCACATTCCCACCAACAGTGCAAGAGGGTTCGTCTTTCCTCCACATCCTCTTCAACATTTGTTGTTTCCTGTCTTGTTAATTTTCCCCATTCTCACTGGTGTGAGGTGCTATCTCATTGTGGTTTTGATTTGTATTTCCCTGATGGCAAGTGATGCAGAGCATTTTCTCATGTGCTTATTGGCCATGTCTATGTCTTCCTCCGTGAGATTTCTGTTCATGTCTTTTGCCCATTCTGCTTACTTAAAAGCGATAGAAGTAATACCAAACTTCCTTAACTAACCACTTTTGTCTTCCTACCTAGATTATTTTGTTATATTATCTTCAGTTAGAAATTGGAAAACAAAAATTCTTGACTTATTCATGAGGCATCAACTGGAAAGCATGAGGTTGCTTTACAATGCCCTCAAATGCAAAGAAAATACCATGACATACAAGCTCAGTGCACAACACTGATAATATAGGGCAATTACATCCTGTTCTAAAACTGATCAGCTACATTGATTCCAGAGAAGATTGATCAGAGCGTCCCATCAAAAAAGGATGTTAAAGAAACATGATTTTGTAATTTAAGAAAATTAAAGAGGAATCCAGCTGTTAACTCCCAATATCATACATAGGATTAATGGATGAAAGTTACAATGTTTATAATTAATCATGCCTACAATAGATCACTAATCTCATAAGCAAGTAAGCTTACATCACTGAAATGCTGAAAGCAAGTCTGTAGAATTAAGTATAAGGACTCTTACCTTTGTTTCAGATGTATAGCTTATACTAGATGACCTATACGATTCTGTACATTTAGCTCATATCAAAGATGTGCTATCACATAGAATATTGTATTAGAACCATATGAAATTGATTACTTTTTTAATAATTTTGACCTACATTAATGATGCATAGTCCCATCTAACATAATAGGATTCACTATTAAATTCTGAATGTCCTATATGTAGCATATTTATGGCTCTGACCTTAAGGGGATTTTACTTGCTAGCAAGCAGTCTCTGGACTAGTGTTTCAACCTTCCTTTTATTGTCCAGCTGTGTACTTCATTCATTTTTGCTATTCTGGGGCCTATTTTAAGTGGGCATAAGCCAGTCTTTGTAATTCAAATTTGCAACTATTTATTGAGTTTTAATACATCGAAAATTCTTCTGTAGCCTCTTCTGGTGATGAGACACTGAGAAAGAGCGTGTAAGTGTCTGATCTGTCTCAAATGACGAGATTCCGTGAATCTGATGCTCAGAAAACTGGTCTTCTTCCCATGCTGCTTCTTCCTTTTTTTCTAATGATAGCTGTGCAGATCTTACCAAATGTGATCTTGTGGTCACATTTGTTGTTATTTCTTCTCTTCTGGATCTAGGCATTGTCAGCTATTTGAGGTAGAGATCATGCCACTGCCTTTTTTTCTTTTTTAAATCACTGTCAGTACCTTTATAGAGCAGGTATTCATTGAAAAGTTCAGGCAGTGAAAGCAAGGAACTCTGATACTTAGTGTTGCCACCAGGAGGAGATATTTGGCATGACAGTGAGCTCTCTATTGTAGGTGTGTCTTAAATTAGACATAGACTCTGAGATGAGGATGTGTGTCAAAATAATTTAAGGATATCATAAAAGCCATTTATGAAAAGCCCACAGCAAATATCATTCTCAATGGGAAAAAACTGAGAACCTTTCCCCTAAGATCAGGACCACAACAGGGATGTCCACTCTCACTATTGTTATTCAACATAGTATTAGAAGTCCTAGCCTCAGCAATCAGACAGCAAAAAGAAATAAAAGGCATTCAAATTGACAAAGAAGAAGTCAAACTGTCCCTCTTTGCAGATGACATGAAACTGTACGTAGAAAACCCAAAAGACTCCACCCCAAAATTGCCAGAACTTATACATCAATTCAGTAATGTGGCAGGATACAAAATCAATGCCCAGAAATCAGTGGCATTTTTATACACAAACAATGAGACTGAAGAAAGAGAAATTAAGGAATCAGTCCCATTTACAATTGCATCAAAAACCATAAGAGATCTAGGAATAAACCTAGCCAAAGAGGTAAAGGATCTATACTCCAAAAACTACAGAACACTTCTGAAAGAAATCAAGGAAGACATAAAGAGATGGAAAAAACATTACGTGCTCATGGATTGGAAGAAAAAATACTGTGAAAATGTCTATGATACCCAGAGAAATTTACACATTCAATGCAATCCCTATCAAAATACCATGGACTTTCTTCACAGAGTTGGAACAAATAATCTTATGATTTTTATGAAACTAGAAAAAAACATCAACTAGCCAGAGGAATGTTGAAAAAGAAAACCAAAGCTGGGGGTATCACAATGCCTGACTTCAAGTTGTATTACAAAGCTATGATCGTCAAGACAGTATGGTACTGGCACAAAAACAGACACATAGATCAATGGAACAGAAGAGAGAACCCAGAAATGGACCCTCAACTCTATGTTCAACTAATCTTTTTTTAAAGATTTTATTTATTTATTCATGAGAGGCACAGAGAGAGGGAGGCAGAGACACAGGCAGAGGGAGAAGCAAGCTCCATGCAGGGAGCCCGACATGGGACTCGATCCAGGGTCTCCAGAAGCACGTCCTGGGCTGAAAGCTGTGCTAAACCACGGGACCACCAGGGTTGCCCATGGTCAACTAATCTTTGACAAAGCAGGAAAGAATATCCACTGGAAAAAGGATAGTCTCTTCAATATATGCTATTGGGATAATTGGACAGCCACATGCAGAAGAATGAAACTAGACCATTCTCTTACACTATACACAAAGATAAACTCAAAATGGTTGAAAGATCTAAATGTAAGACAAGAATTCATCAAAATCCTAGAGAACACAGGCAACAACCTTCTTGAACTTGGCCACAGCAACTTCTTGCAAGATACATCTATGAAGGCAAGGGAAACAAAAGCAAAAATGAACTATGGGAACTTCATCAAGATAAAAAGCTTCTGCACAGCAAAGGAAACAATCAACAAAACTAAAAGACAACCTACAGAATGGGAGAAGATATTTGCAAATGATGTATCAGATAAAGGGCTAGTATCCAATCTATAAGGAACTTATTATACTCGACACCCAAGAAAAAAACAATCCAGTCATAAAATGGGCAAAAGACATGAACAGAAATTTCACCAAAGAAGAAGACCTACACATGGCCAACAAGCACATGAAAAAATGCTCTGCATCACTTCCCATCAGGGAAATACAAATCAAAACCACAATGAGATACCACCTCACATCAGTAAGAATGGCTAAAACTAGCATGACAGGAAACAACAAATGTTGGAGAGGATGTGGAGAAAGGGGAACCCTCTTGCACTGTTGGTGGGAATGTGAACTGGTGCAGCGACTCTGGAAAACTGTGTGGAGGTTCCTCAAGAAGTTAAAAGTAGAGCTACCCCATGACTCAGCAATTGTACTAATGGGTATTTACCCCAAAGATACTGATGTAGTGAAGCACTGGGACACCTGCAACCCAATGTTCATAGCAGCAATGTTCACAATAGCCAAATTGTGGAAGGAGCCACAATGTCCTTCGACAAATGAATGGATAAATAAGATGTGGCATATATATAGAATGGAATATTACTCAGCCATCAGAAAGGACAAATAACCACCATTCGCTTCGACGTGAGTGGAAACAGAAGGTATTATTGCTGAATGAATTAAGTCAATTGGAGAAAGACAGCCATCATAAGATTTCACTCATATGTGGAATATAAGAAATAGTGAAAGGAATTATAAGGGTAAGAAGAGAACCTGAGTGGGGAAAAATTAGAGAGGGAGACAAACCATGAGAGACTTCTAACTCTGGGAAACAAACAAACAGTCACAGAAAGGGAGGAGGATGGGGGGATGGGATGACTGGGTGACAGGCACTAAGGAGGGCACTTGATGGGATGAGCACTGGGTGTTATACTATATGTTGACAAATGAATTTAAATAAAAAGGAAAATAACAAAACTTCTAAAAATCTATGCTAACAAAAAAATAATTTAAGGAAGTGTTCCTGGGGTTGGGGGTTATAAGATGGTGGAAGCCAAAGAAGAGAGCATTTTCAGGTAAAAACCCCTTAACTTTAATTTAACTGTTAAAGTTAAGTTAACTTTAGTCTGGTCCTGCTGGGGAACTCTAGAGAGTACGTTATGTCTCAGGTTTATCCTTATCCCAAGCAAGGGTGCTGGTCTTTCATGCTGCTACACTGTACAGTCATTGGTTAGGGCCATCCTGAGGTTTGGGCACATTAACTCCCACATGCTTCAAAATCTGTGGGCAAAAGCAGCTCCAGTAGCTTGAAGATAAAAGAGTTGCATACTAGTACTCATGCTTGGAAGGAAAAGGAAAATGAAGTGTGCCAAAAAAAAAAATAGGGATTTGAAGGAGGCTGGTTAGAGCATGAACATTAATAGCCACACGGTATCTATAAAGTGATTATTGGAAAGCTTTGTTGCTATTGCATATGCCACTAAACCTGAAATAATAAATACAAGTTTAAGAAGTTTATAGAAACCTAATTAGGAAGGTGAAACTAAAACTGAATTCATGGTGAACAAATGCTATTCAATTCCCAAAACTTGTTGGTTGGAAAGTTTGACTCTCACAGTTGCCACACACCACTTCATGCCTGTTGAATGAATAATCTGGAGCACCTTGGTGGAGAGCAGGGACTGCCAGTGGAAAGGCCATTTGATGTTCTCAACAGCCACTACTGGCCAAATTAACACAGATAAAGCCAATCACCTTTACATTTGATGTGTGGTCCAAAAAGAAAGGTTTTCCAGTATAAAATCAAAATATCAGGCATGCTTAAAACTGGGGTGACAAAATTAGAAAGACTCAATCTTTGGCTAGTAATTAGTCCTTTTTAAGACTTTAGTGTCAAAGAAGTCTCATATGTGATTATAATGATCTTAGAACAAACTGTTAGATGTTACTTGCATGTGAGATGGGTCTTATTGTAATAACTGCCAGTTTGTGAAGACTAAAGCTTTAAAGGTTATTCAAATGGAGCAGTGGCTCAACTCAGAGCCTCTCAACCAATCTCTTGTGGCTTTAACAGGAACTATTAAATATGTCAGGAAGACAAAGAGTCAATATAAAGTACATAAAACTTTACAGGATTTTTTTCTTGAGAAATACAGTCTTCTTCCTTTAAATAAAGGACTCTGGGAAGACTCCTGGCAGCTTCAACAACATATAAAAATACTCATTTTGCCAATATAGTGAACTTCCATTGACCTGAATCACAATGACCCATAATCTTCTGTCACATGGAAATTTACTCTCTATTATCCACAACTACAAACAATAAAATTCTATTATACAAATGAAATTAGTGATAAATACAAGGTGTTTACTCATTAAACAAAGACAGAAAAAATTTTAAGCAGATCTCTCATATAAAATAAGTCATTCTAAAGTAAAAGGCAATAATCCATTTTTATTGGACACTCTTTAAATAAATTATTGTATTTTGCTTTCTTGTGTATTTTTCTCAATACTGGCCTTTCCCTTCCCTATTTTTGTAGGAAATTCCTATATTCAGAGACAATTCTTGGAATTTTTTACTATACATAGCAGCAATTTGACCTTATTAAAATATTATTAAGGTCTGGCAAGTCTCATTTTAAAGTTAAAACAAAACAAAACAAAAACGATGTGGTTTTGTTGTGGTATTCTATAACTGGAAATAATTATTTGGATTTCTATGTTAGTTATTTCGTAAAATTAATTTTTGTAATATAATCATAGACTCTGGGCGTTTCAGATTAAAAAATATCTAGAGTCTGAGCAATCATTTCTTATTTTATGAGATAAGCCACTTATCTTACAAAATAAGAAAACTAAATTCAAGAAAGATTCAGAGTAAAGGCTTAAAATGTGGGATCATGCCTGAAAGATATTTCAACAGCAAATTGTTCAGGGAATTGGTAAACCATTTCAGCTATGATTATAGGATTTTAACTCAATCACATAAGGTAAATATACAGCTTCTTTTAGTGTAGTGAATTGCCAATGACTGAGATTGTTTACATGGTGAAAGGCCATATGATAAAGGATTGATCTGACTGAAATCAATGTACTGTATTTTTTTTCAGTTTGCTTTAGTTAACAGGATTTAATTATTAGACTGGACCTTCCAAAGAACAGTCATGTAATTCAGGATGGTGCAGCTCTAATGATTAGGTTGCCTTGTCACTCCATTGAGGAGAAGTAGTGTTTCACAATCTAGGGATACAACATTATGCCAGAACAATTCTGTCTCTACTCCTACTTTTTGTCTCTGCTTTTGCCACCACTCTATGCTTCTACTCTTCATTGCTAGCTACTGCTTCTGCTAACTGACATGTGTAGAGTGTGTGTATGTGTGTGTGTGTGTGTGTTTCTGCCTTTGCCGTGACAGCTCTGTCATTCCCATTTAAACTTACACAAAGGATTCGCTTATTCATTGGTAAATACAAAAGCTAGTGCTATTGAGTACAAGATTACTAGTTAATTTATAGACTTTGAAGACAGGGCCCCATCTTTGCATAATAAACTTGGCTCACAGAAGCTGTTGCTTCTCCTCCAGCCATACTTTACTGACCTCACCTCCCCAGGGTGTATTTCTAGGTAGATAATGAGAATTCAGATTTCACATTCCGATTCCAGCTATTCAGTCACCTGAAACTGACTAAATCAGTTTATTTACATAGATAAAGAGTTTTTAAATGTATTAACTCAAAATGTATTTCCACTTGCTTGGCAATGTCTGAAATTCCTCTATTATGGAACTTTATAATTGAAAGCATTAAAGTACACATTCTTGGCTGAGATAATGCAGGGAGGTCAATTAGCCAATTGTTCAACTACTCTAAATGCTTGAATTTTGATACTTCTCTGTTTCAGAGAGGAACTAAACACTAGGGATTAGATGGACAGAAAAACAGAGAAGGGAGTAGACAGTAGACAGCCTGTGAAGAGTAGAAAAAAAATATTGAAAAGAAAGACCAAGAGTCACAAAAATTGAATACAATTTCCAGTATTTAAGAGATTTTTTTCATTATTGTTTACCTCTGTGCAAAAGGGAAGACATGATTTACAGAGTGTCATTATGGGTTTTTCTCATAAACTTTCTTACTTATACTTAGTTTACCACTACTAAGACCCTGCACGACTGCCAACAATGGTATTGGTACTTTATGAAGTTTATTTTTCCTAACTCAAACACATTCGTTGTAGATCAGTTTTATTATCTTGGGATCTGCAGAGCAGGAATAAACTTTCATAATCTTGCCATAGAGATATGTCCACTCTTAAAGTTCTGTGCCACTGTTCAGTCCATGGGGACTTCAAATAACTCATCTTCCTGTAGGTCAGGATAAACCTCTACAGTGATGGCTTCTTGCAATAGGATCTAGGAAATAGGAAGAAAACAATGTCCTAAATGCCTGAGTATGGCACCAGAGACTGAGAGGGATAGGTTTTTACTACCTAGGAAATTTTGGGGGAGTCTCAGTGATCTAGTGCAAAATAAAAGGTATGTTTATACATCTTAATTTTCTTGCTACTAAATATACTTAAGCAATCTCTAGAGATATTTAAGAAAGTATACCACATTATGTTGTTCTAATTAGATATTCTTACTGGATAAAGCAAAAACTTCTCATTTTTAGTGGAGCCCTGGAGTCCTGGAGCAAGGAGGAAGGACTTCCTAGCTGGTCCAAAGTACAGGACAAGTAATTTTGTCAACTGGCCATTATAAAACAGTACATGCTGTGGTGCTTTAACAGTCAGAGGCAGATGGGGATGTGCAATCAAGCCTATTGTAATCTATGAAAGAAGAATCATGGAGGAATATCTAAGACTTTTGGAGCAGAATTATGCGTGTTTTACTATGGCACTATTCCCTTCTCGAGAAGAACCTCTCAGTTCTCAGCTCACAGCTCACGTGGATCAGTTTACAGAAGCTGAATTCCTGGTCCAGGAAAACATGGGAATATCTGACCCCAGCCACTATGATTAACCAAATACAATCGTTGCACCGAGCCATAAAGTCTTGTATACTTAGAAGCACTTAAATACCAAATGAAAATATTTATATATGGCACTGTGGCTGAGCAGGTTCTAAAGACATAATTTTCATAAGGATATAATTCATATATTCAGAGTCCCCTAATCCCACCAAATTACTTCTTTTTATTTCTTTTTCAAACCACATTTGGGTGGCCTGATAGGGAATTCCCTATGACATATTAAGTCAAGAGTAAAGCTCAAATCGGAATTATAGAGACCTCTGCCATATAGTAAAAATGAACTACTATATAGCAGTACAGCCCCAGAAGGAACCTTTAAGATTCATGAGAAATGATAAAACAGTATTGATCACTGGCTTCTAGAAACATTTTCTCCCTTAACTCCTCTGATATTCTCTTTTTGCCTTCCTCTCAAATTTCTAGTCATCCTGTTTCTGTCTCTTTTGTTTTTGTTTTGTTTTTTTATTTTTTTAATTTTTATTTATTTATGATAGCCAGAGAGAGAGAGAGAGAGAGGCAGAGGAAGAAGCAGGCTCCATGCACCGGGAGCCCGACATGGGATTCGAACCCGGGTCTCCAGGATCGCGCCCTGGGCCAAAGGCAGGCCGCCAAACTGCTGTGCCACCCAGGGATCCCTGTTTCTGTCTCTTTTGAAGACCATCCTTCTCTGTGTAGAATTAATGGATGGTTTCATCAGATTTAATTATATACTGTCTTTTCTTTCCATCCTACATTCAAACCAGGCAACTTTACATGGCTTCAATTGTCATAGATGCCTCAATGACTCCTTCATTTACATCACTAGCCTAGGACTTGGAGCTCTAGATTCATATGCATCTTTTGGTTTTGACAAAATATACATGACATAAAATTTACTGTTTTAACTATTTTAAAACGTAGGGTTCAGTAGCATTAAATGCATTCACATTATTGTGCAGCCATCATCACCATCCATTTCCAGAATTTATTTTCATCTTCCCAAACAGAAACTCCAGACCTATTAAACCATAACCCCCCACTACATTCTCCTTCTTGCCCCTGGAAACCACCAATTTTGTGTCTCTGTGAATTTTCCCATTCTGTGTACTTCATATAAGTGGAATCACACAGTATTTGTCTTTTTGTACCTGTCTTATTTCACTTAGCCTAGTGTTTTCAGTGTCCATCCATTTTGTGGCATGTGAGAATTTTATTCATTTTTGAGGCTGAATAATATTCTAATAATATTATATATGTATATATAACACATTTTGTTTATCAGTTCATCTGTCAATGGACATTTATATTGTTTCCACTTTTTGGCTATTGTGAAAAATGTTACTATGAACATTGGTGTATAAATATTTGTTCAAGGTTTCTGCTTTCAGTTCTTCTGGGTTACACTCAGAAGTAAAATTGCTGGATCACATGGTAATTCCCTGTTTAATTTTTTGAGGAACTTCCATAATATAAACCTTTGATATACCTTCTTCATTTGCATGTGACATAGACTCTTAAAAATAAAATAAAATATTTCATCTTTTCCCAAAAATATGGTCCTTTGCAAGTATTTCCTTAGAGAATAGAACTACCAACCAGGCTGGTATATAAACCAGACCATAAAAAATCACCTTTAAGGGGCTCCTGGGTGGCTCAGCGGTTAAGCATCTGCCTTCGGCTCAGACGTGATTCCAGAGTCCTGGGATCGAGTTTCTCCCTCTTCCTGTGTTTCTGCCTCTCTCTCTCTTTGTCTCTCATGAATAAATAAATAAAATCTCTAAAAAAAAATAAATCACCTTTAATATAACTCTTTTCTTCACCTTTCATATAACTCTCTTCTTCACCTTTCATATAATTGTCTTCTCAGTTTTAACTCTGATACACTCCTTAAATCCACTTATTTTTTTCTATTCCTATTTACCATTTCTGTAGACAGAATTCTCATTATCATTTTGATTATTGGAATAGCCTCCTAACTGGTTTACCTGTATCCAGTCTTACCTCCTTACATATACTGTCCACAGTATGGTCAGAAAGTTCATATACAATCATGTTACCCATCTGCTGAAAAGTATTCAACAGTTTCACATTTTTAGGATAAAGAACACAATTCTTAATGTGGCTGGCAAGGCCATGCATCATCTGAGCCCCACTTCCTAAGCTTCACCTCAGACAAAGTCTGCCTCTTTCTCTCATCTCCCATCATGCTGAATGTACTTGGGTTTTTAATGAATCATCACTACCTAGAACAGAGACATGGTAAATGATATTCACTCTAACTAGGAACCTGCCATTTGTTATCATCACCATATGGAAGCTCTCCTTCATCTCTAAGATTAGGTTAAACTTCTTTTCATAGGCTCTCACTAATACATTTCTCTTTTTCCTAACAACTTATCATAGAAACATTTCCAATTTTTGTTTGGGTTGTTTATTGAAATCTATCTACTTAGAAAATAAGTCTCAGTAGTGCATCATCATGTCTCCTTTTTCAAACCTTTATCTATCTAATAGATAGCATAGTTCCTGGCACAGAGTAGATACTTAGTACTTGAGGGATCAAGAAATGAATCGAGTTACACCTTTGTGTCCTTCATCAAAATTGAAGCTCCTTATCCAGGTAAAGGTCTGGCATTGCTTTATCCATGTTGATATCCCCTGCATCTTGGGCATTTAGGGATCAGTCATATTTGCTGAGCTGAACACCACAATTCCAAGGTCAACAGAGCTTTTAGAATTAGCCAGAAGCATACCCTTATCCACAGTTGTGTTTTTACCCCTCTCTTTAAGAATATCCCATAAACTATGTCACCTTTCTTTTGTAGAGTAGTTGGCTCTTTTTCTTGTCCTAGAGGAAGAGTACAGCATTTTGTTTAGGCAGGAGATGAAGACAAGCAGTGAAAAAAAGCCTAGGGAGAGCTGGGAAAGAGAAAGTGTCTAGACAAACTTGTCCCAGTGTGAATGGAAACTATTTCTGGTTTTCTCAATTTGTTGAAATGGAGAAAAATGCATTCACAAAATCAATAGATAAATGCTGAATGCCAAGAACTATACTGCTTCTTTCTAGTTAAGAAAACACATTTGCAACAGCAGGTACATTTGGAGTCATTGCCTCATTAAGGTCATGTTAATCTATTATCCTTCTCCAAGTCCATAAACATTCTGTGCTGACCAAACTGAAGAAACAATGGTGATGTGCTGACAATTACCACTTCTGCTTCTTTTGATTTATTCGTGGTAGTTCTAACCTCTGCCATTCCCCTGGGGATGTTATATTCACTATTTTAGCAGGAACCAGGAGGTTCAGAGGATTCTACTTGAAACTTCCTAAGCTAACAAAGCATTGATGTTAAAATTCTGCTATTGTATAAGTAGTTGTGCATTTATGCATATATACATATGTGCATAAAAACTTATATATACTTCTATATGAAACTAAACTTTAATTGAAACTTCCTTTGAAATCTGAGCACTAAAGATCCTACTCCAGAGTACAGTGACATTTGTGCCTTCAAAAATAAATTTTAATCAGGGATCCTTGGGGGGCTCAGTGGTCTAGCACCTGCCTTCGGTCCGGGCATGATCCTGGAGTCCCGGAATCGAGTCCCACATCAGGCTCCCTGCATGGAGCCTGCTTCTCCCTCTGCCTGTGTCTCTGCCTCTCTCTCTCTCTCTCTCTCTCTCTGTGTCTCTCATGAATAAATAAACAAAATCTTTAAAAAATAAATAAATTTTAATCAATATCTTCTACAAGTGTACCTGAAATATTTGAATTTCACTTTCTTAGCACCTAATGACTCAGATTAATTAGTGTAAGTCACTTTGGGAAGCCTAGGAAGAGACAGAGACTACTCCTGGCATTATGGGAGAGACTTCAGTGGTATCCCATACTGCTCTGGGCTTGGGAACTAACTCAAGGATGGAAATAGGATGATAAAATGTGACACTCTCTCATGTTGTCTTAAGGCAGGACTAAAGTTTTGTTTCATTTTGTTCCGCATTTGATTATGCAAATTAAGTCAGACTTAAGGTATTTTATGATTAATTAGGCATAACTAGAGATCCTTGCAAGTCAAGGCATCCTTTGACAGGTGATTGCCATACTTTCTTTGCTGCCTGTTGTGTTAATGATGTCCACTTTGTTTCTGGTGGTTAACTGCATTCTGCAACCTTTTGATCCCATGGAAATCTGGAGCCAATAAAATTGCATTTCATCCTACCAGGATCCTGGCCGAAAGCCAATAAAGCACTCTTTAAATATTTGTGTATTGTCATCATCTGTTATCTTCTTCAAGACCTTGGTGAAGCAAGGCTCTTTGAGTGTGAGGATGGATGTATGGGTCACATGGTATGAGTACCACTCAGCATTCCTATTCTACAAATACTCTGCTGTCTATATATGTCATTTAAGATGTTTAACATAATTGCATCCTATTGCATTAGTCACCTAGAAAACTAAAAACTTCAGCCATCTGCCCAACTAGCACATTGGATACATCTCTAACTAAATTAATGCATGTAAAATAATCAGTCTGATCTAAAGATTTATTATACATTCCTTGGTCTAGCATTGTCACAATTCATTTCCACGATTATTTAACAAATTATTGATGTTTTTAACAAACTTCCTAAAATATTTTTACTGAATGGTTCTTTTCACTATTTTTACTCTACACTTCACTGTCTCTTCCCCCACCCCCACAGGCCATGTTGAATATGGATGTTAATACCTAGGCAAGTAACAATGAGGACTTGCTAATGTCCTCTGCTAAGAGATAGAGGACTGCTTCCTGTGGCAAAGATTAGATAATGGGATTTGGGAGGGTGTTTTGGATAGTCTGAGTTTTCTACATCTTCTAAATCTTACCTTTACATTTTTTTTTTAAATTTTTTTTTTTTTTTATGATAGTCACAGAGAGAGAGAGGCAGAGACACAGGCAGAGGGAGAAGCAGGCTCCATGCACCGGGAGCCCGATGTGGTATTTGATCCAGGGTCTCCAGGATCGCGCCCCGGGCCAAAGGCAGGCGCCAAACCGCTGCGCCACCCAGGGATCCCTAAATCTTACCTTTACATTGACTGAAATGTTACTCTTTTTCAGATCAATATCCTACATTTTACATTTTGAGACTTTAAGTGGCCGAAAAATAATATTTGGAACAAGAAAGAATCACATGAAATATTCATAAAAGTAATTCCATGTTTGTCTTCTTCATTGCCCGCAAACCTGTTCAGTGTAGTTGGTCCTCTTACCACAGGATGTTAAAAAGGACAGGTTTCTTGATCTCTCAGCTTTTCAGAGGCATAAAGTTCTGTGGTCCAAGTCAAAATCAAAGGCTCAATTCTGCAATTGAAAGCATCCAATCCAAATTATTATTTAGCCCTTCCATTTCATTTTGTAGAAAAATCTTCTCAAACCTTTCTATAGCCTAACATTTGCACTACTCAGATTTCTTAAAAGCTGCCAGTGTCAAAGCATTGGTAGAGATAAACAGTAAGGGAAATAAGAAAGGTCTTTCCTGACTGGCATTATTGTACAGTGGTTGCATGCTTTCTCAGCCTGAATGTGAGAAAGTCCATGTGTGTGAAGTGCTCCTGCTAGGTCTTTGTCTTTCCTTTGGCAGACATGATACATTCTATTTCTTCAGCCTCTGTTCCCTACCCAAGAACCTAGTTTTCTTGGATTATATTCTTTCTAACTTTGCCTCAGCAGATAAAGCTGATATAATTAATATTTTTGACTAATGTAACTTATATTCTTCTGGAAATTGGCAGAAAGGACATAATAAATAAAATGCATACCATATGTTGAAAATAATAAATGCTTAGAAGTGTGCTGTTACACAAACACATACAGACATACAAACACATACCCATATATACATATATATTCTTTAATTAATCTCTTACATAATAATACATTTTATTCCAATTTATGGAAAATTAAATTATTAAACCAAGGCACAGAGAAGTTAACTTGCTGAATGTCACTCAACATTCTAAGTGGGAAAGTATGTCTGACTCAAAGCCCATCCTTTTAACTACTATGCTAGACTGATTAAGTAAATAACTAATTTGATTCTAATAAGCAACCATATTTGGAAACATTTGGAAAAAAAATTGTGAGTTAAGATAAGTGATTTTGGGTGTGCGATGATATTTAAAGTCTTCTACTTTCTAATTGTACAATCCTCAGCAAGGCCTTTAAACACTATGCCTCAGCTACCTTTTCTTAAAAACAGGAATAAAAATAGAATATTGTATCTCTTGAAAGGCTAGTTATGAAAAATAAATTAGTTAATTACATGTGATGCATTCAGAAAAATACTTGACATATAGTAATGATGTAATACATATAGAGTAGTTCAGAAATCTTTGACATATGGAAAGGATTCAGTAAAAGTAAATATTGTTATTATTACTACCATCATCATCATTATTATGATTACTAATCTTACTCCTATGCCAAAGTCTTATCTGAAGCTCAAGTTGATCTTTGGATTCTTTAGAACTTGCAAGAAAATAAATTATAGTCCTATAAATATAACTGATATATATGAGAATACTTCTGAGCTGTGTTGCTTTAGGAATGCCATGTGTGGGGTTCCTGGGTGACTCAGGTGGTTAAGTGTCTGCTTTTAGCTCAGGTCATGATCCTAGGGTCCTAGGATGGAGCCCAGAGTTGGGCTCCCTGCTCAGCAGGGAGTCTGCTTCTCCCTCTTCCTCTGCCCCTCCCTCTGCTTGTGCTTTCTTTCACTCTCAAATAAGTAAATAAAAAATCTTAAAAAAAAAAAAAAAAGGAATGGCATGAATATGTGTGTGTGTGTCTGTGGAGGCAAGAGGAGAGGACAAAGTTACCCAAAATTTCTCCGTGGCTTATGGGGATTCTTGACAGGCCTCAATTGTATAGTTAAGTCAAGATATCCTGACAAGAAGTTTCTATTCTCTTCAAACTAAAACAGTATAAAAGCAGTCGCTAGCTTTATAACTGATTCAAATAATATGCAGAGACTTTTTTTTCTTATCACTCCAATTTGAAATCCAAATTTGATTAATGGAAAGGCAACTTGAGAGATTTTGAGGAAATAACCATGAATTACACTTCATCTGAAATTGAGGGATTTTATTTATCAAATATAAAATTTTACCGTGAGGACACCTGGGTGGTTCAATCAGTTGAGTGTGCCAATCTTGATTTTGGCTCAGATCATGATCTCAGTATCCCGAGATTGAACCCCGCCTTGGGCTCTGTGCTCAGTGGGGAATCTGCTTGAGATTCTTTCCCTCTCCCTCTGCACTATCTCTAAAATAAGTAAATAAAAAATAAATCCCAAATAAATAAATAAATAACCAAATGAATAAATAAAGGTTTATCCTGTAGTAGTCTTGGCCTCAAGTCTTCAGATTGCATTAGTCAGAAGTACCTTTGTGCCAACCATGTTATTCCTGCTATAGGTGAAGGCCATTTTCTCAAAGTAATTAACTGGCAGTAGTACTCAATCCATTTATCCTTCTTAGGCTCCCCTGTTGTAATGCATTGCACTACTTTCCCCTTTCTGTGAAGCAACAAATAAGTAGTAGCTGGGAAAACTTGAATTTGTAGTTTCTTAAAAATGAAAGTATGAGATCTAATGAAATTGCTCCAACATAATGTTAGGAGTCTTTAAGAAAATGTAGTGTTCTTCATCTTCTTGAGTGGTTTGCTTGGCAGATGTTGTATTTTTACTGATCTCAAGCCAGGGAAAATGATGTGAATGTCACTGAATAATTAATTAGAATAGGCTAGAAACCCCAGCCAAGGCAATCTTTAAAAGTGATTGCCCAAGTAACCCAGGCCCTGTAGTTTGCATTACCTCAGTTCCATTACTACTTTTGATAAGCTAATCTGTACACACTAGAGCTTTCAAAGAATGTTTCCACATCAATAATAACAGATTATTTTACAGCAATTCAAGCAAAAGCAAACACTCCATGTGATATGGAATCTTTTTTTAAGATTTATTTATTTATTTATTTATTCATGAGAGACACAGAGAGAGAGAGAGAGAGAGAGAGAGGGCAGAGACACAGGCAGAGGGAGAAGCAGGCTCCATGCAGGGAGCCCGATGTGGGACTCAATCCCAAGTCTCTGGGATCACACCCTCGGCCGAAGGCAGGCGCTAAACCACTGAGCCACCCAGGGATCCCCAATATGGAATCTTTATACAGGTTAAAGTTATTTTGATATAATATTTCAACATGCTTTTTTCTAGGTCATGACAGTTTCTAACATTGTATACATAATTTTGTTTTCCTTTTGGAAGTTACTTTCATTCTGAAGATTTTAGTCTTATATTAAGATAGATAGTTTATGAGCTCACTAATCTTCCTTTACCATAGCATAAAATTCACTGCCTCATTCTGGGTTCATTGCTCTAAAAATGGACAAGTTTTGAGGTTTCAGTAAACTTGGTTCCTGACATTTTGAAAATGATGCACCCTAAATATATAACACTACTGAGTAATTGTCTATCTCAGAATTATTTCATTTGGAAGTAACAGAAAAGAGCCAAAATTGGCCTTAGCAAAGAGAAATGCACAGTCTCAAGAAAGTGCAAAGACCATGTATGGCTTTTCAGGGACTTGGAAATATCTCTGGGCCTTGGATTCCCTCTTGTAGTCACTTGGTTCTCCTTCCTCATTGAAAGTAGGTTCTCACCCCACTGAGGATGAGAAACTATAATCAAAGGAAGATGTTGGGTAAATAGATGTTGGGTATATAAATATGATGGAATAGATGGATAGATGTTGGGTAAATAAAATGGAATAGATTTGGAATAGATGTTGGGTAAATAAAAATGTTCATTATAATGTTTAGAAACAGATTCTTTTTTGTGTACTCAGGAGTGTTTCCCCTTTGGGGCCTGCAAATTTGGAGTATGGACGAGAAGAAGAGAGGCCTAAACTTGGAAGCATTCTAGAAATTTCTCGTAGATAATTCTGACTAAAGACTCATGCAGTGTTACTTAATGTTACCTAAGGATTTAGTAAGTAAATAGGAAACACATTGCAGTGTTTGGGGCAGGATGAGGATGATTTCAGTGAAAACATAAAAGTTATCAGAAAAAAAATAGAAAGTTTGGGATGCCTGGGTGGCTCCATGGTTGAGCATCTGCCTTTGGCTCAGGGTGTGATCCCGGAGTCCAGGGATTGAGTCCCACATCTGGCTCCCAGCCAGGAGTCTGCTTCTCCCTCTGCCTATGTCTCTGCCTCTCTCTGTGTGTCTCTCATGAATAAATACATTAAATCTTAAAAAAAAAAAGAAAAAGAAAAAATGGGAGGTTTAAATTTATTGTTTAATGTTATAAGATTTAGTGAGATTCTCCAAAGTAACTAAATAGTTGAGTTTGCTCTGCTATTGTGATGTGAGCCAAATTAGTCTGACCCACTTGGATTAGTTTGCCAAGTGGTCGTGTCTGAGACTATGTTAATATAGTAGAAACCTCTGGACTCATGACTGAGAACATTGAGCAATCTCAGAAACTCACAACTCCCTCTCCCCAGTGTGTCTGATCTAAAGAACACTCTAAGCTGGGAACGTAGATTCCTTCCCAGATAGTCTTCAAACTGGGGCTGTGAAAAAGAAAGCAATCCTTTCAGCACTGGTCACAGCAGTAACAGACTGTAAACTCAGAAGAGCCTACAGCAACATCCTGCTTCAAGTGGAGATATTGTGTGGAGAGGATAATTTAGCAGATGGAGACTGGCAGAGATAAGAGATGGAGGGGAAGCCCATTGGCATTTTGCTTACTAATTCTAGTGCTCTCCAGCCAGCTCAAATTCCACCTTCCCCAGATAGTCTAGCCAATAAACATGAGCACAAGCATGGTTCAGTCCTGTGTTTGTTACTTGCAGTCAAAGTCCTGACTAAACCAAGCAATTTGGAAACAGTCTAAGACATTGGGAAAGATGTTAAGAAGCATTAGACGAAGAAACAAAACCAAACTCAGGAAGTGTGGTAGCTATAAAGCCAGCAAAATTGTAAAAACCATTATGAAACAAAGATGGAAGAGTTATGGAATTGAGGGACAAAATGCTTCTTGGTTTCTTTTTAAAGATATTGGTTAAGTGATGTAGACTAAGCAACCCTGGGTCATTAAATAATCATTCTTCAAGAAAAAAAAATAAAACAGTAAAGTGCTTTGAATGCAGCTCATCATTGAAAGAGACTCTGACACAGAGACACAAATTACTTTTGGGATGGGAAGGTCCAAGACCAGGGATAACTTGTTACTAGAAAACTCTGTAGATAAACAAAATTATGTTAAACAGTAACTGTAAAGGGTTCCCCTTACTAACTTGGCACATGCATATATTTTCCCTTTTTCATTTAGCAATATCACCTTCTTTTGATAGACCAAGACAACACAAATATTAATTTTTTAAAATAAGCATTTCTCTTATGGTCTCATTTTGTATAATTGGAAAGGGAAGAATATTCTGTGTTCTGCTCATGTCCTATCTGCCCTTTTGACTATTTGTGTGCACATGGCTTCCTTGTAAGCTTTCACTCCTGTGCACCCGCCCCTGTGTTGTCTGGAAACTTCCTTCAAGCCTCAGAACTGCTTTACCTGCACAGAGACAGCCAGAAGTTCCTGGTAATTTATGATCCTCAAGGCACAGTCCTTAACTACTGAAGGCTAGTCGGCTAGTCACAGGAGTATAAATACTCCAGCTTCTTTGCCCTCTGGTTGAGACAACTGGAGGTGTGATCTACAGTGTGTCCCAAGGACAGTAACTTTGACACTAATTCAGTTACCCTCTGTGGGACTTTGATATATTTCTTTTTGATACTTTTTTTTTTTGTCTTTTGTTTTTCCCTGCCCCACTTTTTTCTATTCACTTACCATTTTTTTCGTTGTTCCTTTGCTTATTTGTTTTTCCACTGAAAAGACTTCCTAATAAACCACTTTCATGAAAATCCGATCTTGGGGGTCTGCTTCTGGGAGATCAAACTGAGGACAGGATGCATCTTACAGGCTGACAATATGTTAGCTGTCAGGACATATCCAAGATTCAGTTGTAGTTTTTTTTTCCTTATGATAGTATTTCATGGAAACTATTTGTCCCAAATAAAGATGTTTTTTCCGCATGTCCAGTAATCTTGTGATTTTTATATCGGTAAAAATGCGATGACTGATCACACAGATGAGGACCTTTTTCTCTGCTTGGGAAGGAGCCTTACCAATTGGAACTACTTCTTTAACTTGAAAGCTTTGAGAGCCACAGTCATCACCTTTAGAAAGACTACTCCAAACTGATAAGATATGTCTTGCAACTCCATTCTTTTTCAGTGAAAGAACATCTTGATTTCTGTCAATTCAATTTTATACTCTGGAGCACTAATTCGTGCCACAGAAGTCTGTATCTTTCATATGTAAAATAAACCAAACAGGAATATTTGAAGCAAAACTTATTAACAAATTTGGTAATGATTATTCAAGAAAAGAATTCTTGGGAATTCTCTTTCATACCATAAAATGCTCACAGAAAAAGAAAAATAATTTTTAAGTACTTTGACAAGCTAATATCCTCCTTTTCAAACTGCATTATTATTCAGTATTAAAAAAAAAAAAACGTAACTCCAAACAACTACTTACTAGCCAAATATTTGAGTTTGTCAGAATTTGATTTAGATGAACTAGACTTTGCTAGCTCCGTGTTGTCTTTGCTCTCTCAGGGCTGAGCTGCATATAAGCTATCTAGTACTGTGTCCTTCTCTGCCTGACTCTCCTTTATATTATAAAACAGACCTTTGAAACTACTGTTGGGCTCATTTTTTCCCTTATAATTAATCTTGGTTCCTCTCTTTTTGCTCAGTTCATTAGTTTATTTTTTCAAGGTTTTTAAAAGATGGCTGGCTTACACATTCTTTCACTGAACCTCATGTATAACTTAATCTAGTCATAGTTTACCAGCTTATTCCTAGTAATAAAATAATTTAAAACAAAACAAACAAACAACGATTCACAGCATAAAAATCATCAGATCAATACCTGTACCTTTCAAGGGAAAGTTATAACTTTTTTTCAGTTGCCTTGTATCTTTCCTTTATTACCCCTCTCCTCCCCAATTCCCCCATCATGGACCTTTTTTTAAAGTTTTTATTTTAATTCCAGTTAGTTAACATACAATATTATATTAGTTTCAGGTGTAGAATATAGTAATTCATCACTTCCATATGACACCCTGTGCTCATCACAGCAAGTGCCCTCCTTAGTCCCCATCAACTATTTTACCCATTCCCCCCACCCACTTCTTCTCTGGTGACCATTGTTTGTTCTCTGTAGTTAAGAGTCTGTTTCTGGATTTGTCTCTCTTTCTCACTCTTATTTTTCCACTTTGCTTGTTTATTTTGTTTCTTTAATTCCACATATGAGTGAAATCATATGGTATTTGTATTTCTCTGATGCTGGCTACTCCACGTGTAGTCCTTAGACCAGTAGCATATGGAAGTATCATCAGGAAACTGCTGGGCAATTGTGCCTTCCCTAGACTTACTGAATCAGGATCTAAATTTTAACAAGACTCTCCAGTAGATTCATATGTACATTAAAGTTTGAGAAGCAGTGGTGTAGAGAACAGGCTATACTGTTTATTGTTGAAAACAATTAGCCCTTTTCATCTCCTGTGTGGGTAGTACGTTACAATGAAAAGAAATAGCATTGGACTTGTATTCTTTCGAAAATGCCATTCATTTAAGGCAAAAATACACTGTAGAGATAAAAGGTGGTGCATGCTGAAAACAACTATGTCTGTTACAAATTGAATAGGATTTTTGCTTCATATCATAGAAGCCTAGAAAACAAGATTATCTTTTAAACCAGAATTCAAAAAAAGATTTTCATCTTTCAGTTGCCCACAAAGCATATTCCACAAAATAATACTGAAAAACAAATATGCTGTGTTACCAGTAAGGTTTGTCTGAGTTAGAAAGATCTAAATTATTCAGACTGTTTTGACACTTTCACACTGTAGAATATTTTCCATCCAAGCAAAAAAATGATATCTGTTACCTGGATAGATATGACCTAAAATCAGATAAGGTGTTTATTTGTAAGGTTAAGTAGCTACTTCTTATACTATTTTATAAAGTAGTGTCTGTTAAAGCAACCAAATGAATTCAAATATAATTCTGACCTTTCCAGAAAAAACAGTTGTAAAATAAAACAACCAGTTTTTTTTGAAGGTCTTTATTAAATAAAAATTGTATTTATTCTTATTGTCTAAAATGTTACAGGCTCTACAGAAGTTACATACTCAAGAGAAAATTTTTTATTGCAAATTTTAATACATATTTTGTAAACATTCACAATTTTAATATTTGCTTAAAAGGACACTAGAGTCAAATCACAATAAATATAAAATTATTGATGAAAGTAGGTATCACTCACTTTTGTTATTTATATAATTATTTTAAACACATAATACATGTTTTTTTCTTAATAGTACATATTTCCTGAGAATCCCTACCTTTAATTAATTTTGTTCATTAAAGCAAATATATTGCTTTAATTGCATTACTTTCACCTTATGGTGAAATAAATCTATCAATATGATTGCCATTATCCTATCCTAGGTCTGGAAAGTTGAGGTGACCAGAATTATTTTCATATACTATCTGCTAATATTCCTTCAACAAATATTTGAATGCCTAATACATGAAAAATGTAGGGTTTTTTTTAAAGAATGTAGATTTTATATTGGAAGTGCAGTACTAAATAAAATATGGTCTCTATCCACAACAACTCAGACTCTAATTGGAGATGAAGGACAAGTAAAAATGCAATTGTTACTGGAAAAACACCCTTGCCAATCTGAAGCCTCAGATCATTATAAGCAAATAAGGAACACATGAAGACACTGAAATTCTATGCATCAGATCAATTTCTCTTTCCTTATTCTCTGTAATACAGTGTTAGGAGTAATCTCTAAAACTTGTACACAGTTCGGAGAGTATATAAATTCATATAACCATGTTGTAAGATGTGGGGGCATATTACCACAAGTGTTTCGAATTGACAGTTTAAATCATTTGTTTTAAACCAGCAGTTCCACATCTAGGAATTTCCCTAGATAACAAATATGTACACAAAGATATATGTACAAGAATATTTGCTCAGGTACTGCTATGATAATGAGACAATGCTACAACTACACGATAGTACTCTGCCTTTAAGATGATGCTGTGAAACGTATTTAATAGCAATGAAAGATATAAATAACACATCAAATTAAAAAATTACGAATTAAAACGGACATTATCATATTGAAAGAAAAGATGTACGTGTGCAGAAAATGTCAAACTGTGTCAGTGTATCATGTTTATGTGTGTGTATATGAATATATATATGTATATATATATACATATACATATATATATATATATATATATTCAAAGTGGTTACCTTTAACCCCGAATAGCCAGGGGAATTTTAAAAAAGAAAACCATAGCTGGGGGCATCACAATGCCAGATTTCAGGTTGTACTACAAAGCTGTGGTCATCAAGACAGTGTGGTACTGGCACAAAAACAAACACATAGATCAATGGAACAGAATAGAGAATCCAGAAGTGGACCCTCAACCTTATGGTCAACTAATATTTGACAAAGCAGGAAAGACTATCCACTGGAAAAAAAAGACAGTCTCTTCAATAAATGGTGCTGGGAAAATTGGACATCCACATGCAGAAGAATGAAACTAGACCATTCTCTTACACCATACACAAAGATAAACTCAAAATGGATGAAACATCTAAATGTGAGACAAGATTCCATCAAAATCCTAGAGGAGCACACAGGCAACACCCTTTTTGAACTTGGCCACAGCAACTTCTTGCAAGATACATCCATGAAGGCAAGAGAAACAAAAGCAAAAATGAATTATTGGGACTTCATCAAGATAAGAAGTTTTGCACAGCAAAAGAAACAGTCAACCAAACTAAAAGACAACCTACAGAATGGGAGAAGATATTTGCAAATGATCTATCAGATAAAGGGCTAGTATCCAAGATCTATAAAGAACTTATTAAACTCAACAGCCGAGAAACAAACAATCCAATCATGAAATGGGGAAAAGACATGAACAGAAATTTCACAGAGGAAGACATAGACATGGCCAACAAGCACATGAGAAAATGCTCCGCATCACTGGCCATCAGGGAAATACAAATCAAAGCCACAGTGAGATCCCACCTCACACCAGTGAGAATGGGGAAAATGAACAAGAGAGGAAACCACAAATGTTGGAGAGGATGTGGAGAAAGGGGAACCCTCTTTCACTGTTGGTGGGAATGTGAACTGGTGCAGCCACTCTGGAAAACTGTGTGGAGGTTCCTCAAAGAGTTAAAAATAGATCTGCCCTCCGACCCAGCAATTGCACTGCTGGGGATTTACCCCAAAGATACAGATGCAGTGAAACGCCAGGACACCTGCACCCCACCTGCTAATGTTTATAGCAGCAATGTCCACAATAGCCAAACTGTGGAAGGAGCCTCAGTGTCCATCAAAAGATGAATGGATAAAGAAGCTGTGGTCTATGTATACGATGGAATATTACTCAGGCATTAGAAATGACAAATACCCACCATTTGCTTCAACGTGGATGGAACTGGAGGGTATTATGCTGGATGAAATAAGTCCATCGGAAAAGGACAAACATTATATGGTCTCATTCATTTGGGGAATATAAAAATTAGTGAAAGGGAATAAAGGGAAAGGAGTGAAAATATCAGTGAGGGTGACAAAATATGAAAGACACCTAACTCTGGGAAATGAACAAGGGGTAGTGGAAGGGGAGGTGGGCAGGGGGTTGGGGTGACTGGGTGATGGGCACTGAGGGGGGCACTTGGCGGGATGAGCACTGGGTGGTATGCTATATATTGGCAAATTGAACTCCAATTAAAAAAAAAACAAAGTGGTTACCTTTAGATGGTAATATTGATAAAAAATTGAAAAATTATCCACATTTTATTGCATATGTATATATCCATTCTTTCTGACAATAGACTAATTTTTTTGTTTTGATATTTTATAAAGGCCATTTTATTTCATATTCCTCCATAGGGTTCCTTATAAAATTGTTTATAAATCTTTTTCCCTACAGAGACAAATAATCACAGACCTTAAACACACTTTCCCTCTCCTTCCCTTCCACTCTTCCTCTTTTCCTTTCCCTTTCATCTTTCTTCCCTTTCTGTACTTCTCTTCAGCCTATCATAAAAATAGTCAAAATCCCCAAAATGGGTCATAATATCTAGCTCCAAGTATCCTAAATATTTCTTACACTTGACACTTCATTTTGGAGCTGTCAGAATTTGAAAACATTTATTCTATTTCTGGTATAATTAAACATTCCCATTACTGGTCTTAATTGCAATTTAATTTCCCCACATTGACTTAGCTAGAAAACACTCTTGCTGATTTTATTACAGTTTTTTTAAAGATTTTTTAAAATTTATTTATACATGATAGACACAGACAGAGAGGCAGAGACACAAACAGAGAGAGAAGCAGGCTCCACGCAGGGAGCATGATGTGAGACTCAGTCCCGGGACCGCAGGATCACTCCCTGGGCCAAAGGCAGGCACTCAACCTGCTGAGCCACCCAGGCGTCCCTGATTTTATTACAGATTAATAAAAACTGAGTCTCATGTATATTTCCAGACATCTTAGGAAGTAGTTATTTACTAAAAACCCTCACAGTATTTCTCTAACCCTTTTGCCACACAATTAGTGAAACATTTGTTACTGATACTTTCATCTCTTGTATGGGGAATGGTTATTACCTTTTCTCTAGATTTAGGATAGATTTTTTTTTCAATGTTAATTTACTGGTCAATGAAACTTTCTATTTCCCCAAAGTGAAGTACTTACAAATCTCTTTTTATTATTCTCATTCTGATTTATCATATCTAAATATTCTCCTTAATTTTGATGGTAATATGGGCTTTAATAACATTAATTGCCTACTACAAGAACACCACATAATACCAGAAACACTGGGGAAACAGAGATAAATAGGAAAAGTCCACTGTATTAGATAAAGCTGATTATTGCTTCATTCTAAGACAAAGCCTTATTAGTAACTCTTCTAGCAGCTTGCCCACCATGACTACTCCCTCTTCTGGAGAAACAACCAAATTTACTGATTCTAAGTCAATTATCCTTAAACTAGATTTCAGGGTGTTCACAGACATTTTACTAAAACTATAAACAAAAGGAAATAAACATTCTATGTGATTAAATAGGTTTTCATCAGATTTTCTGAACCAGTTATTCTTAACTTTGAGCTACACATTAGTAGTTTCTCAGGAACTTTTAGAAATTACTGATGCCAGCAACTCATCCCAGACCAAATAGTGATCTATGGGAATGGATGTCTTAAGGGGCCCATATTCAGAAAAATCTTAAAAGATCCATTCTAGGTGATGGAGTCTATATTAATGGTGAGCCACAAGGCACCAGATGTGCAAACCCCTGGCAGTACAGAGTCTTATTTCCTCCAAATAGTCCATTGCAAAGGGTTATGATTGGCAGCAAGATATAGGTGAGTTTCCTTTTCTCATGTGTGCTGAAATCCAACCTTGAGGAGAGAAACTTAGGGAGATTAGGAGGTGGTGTGTGTGTGTGTGTGTGTGTGTGTGTGTGTGTGTGTGTGTGTGTGAATTAATTCATCTGACTATTCTAATAGTTCTATTATAATAGTTCTATTCTAATAGTTATTCTATTCTAAAGTTATGACTATATATATGTGACTCCATATATACTATATAATTCATCTGATTATATATATATATATATATATATATATAGAGAGAGAGAGAGAGAGAGAGAGAGCACAGTTTCTGACTCAGATATTGACTTCCCCTATCTCAGCAACTTGATAAGTAATTGAACTTTATTTATTTATTTATTTATTTATTTATTTATTTATTTATTTTAGTAATTCAACTTTAGAGAAAGAGGGACTACAGGCTGACAGACAAGGATGATTCTTCTACTTGTGCATTGATACACAGGAGCTTCAACTCAATGAGGACTCCAGAGAACACAGTATTGTTTGGGTACTCCAAGAGGTTGCAACATCAGAACAAGAAATAGCAGCATAGGATTTGGTATCAGCCTTTCTCTGAGGGCCAAATGGCAGCTTCGGCCAGCTGGGAGAAAGTGGATCCTCAAGTAGGCCATGAGCATCAATGAAGGGTTTGAGGTGGAGAAATGAGAGAGGGCCTCTCATGAGCCCATTTCACAGACATTCAGATATGACAGGGAGAAATTTAGGGGGTAGGGACTGAAGTTCTACCTCAGCAGGTGGGGACCAGAATTATTAAGTTCTGAATTAATAGTGTGATTCCATTTTAAGTCATCATAAGTTGATGAAGGGTGGGGAAATTTGATTGTAAATAAATGCTTTCATTTCCTCCTCTAAATAACTTTGTGACCTAGATTGTATCACCATGTCTATGGATACAAACAAAACAAAACATGGCTTTGTAGTATTAAATAACTTGACTGGGATCATTCAACTATTAAGAATCCAGTTTTGTTTCAGTCTATTGGTGTACAAGCTCATAATACTGCTTCTTTAAAATTATTGAGTATTTATTATATACCATATACTCTCCTCCGCAGAACAAACCCACAGAAATGCTCTCAGCTTTCTAGCTTCTAGTGTGCATTTAATGAGATTCTGAGATGTTTTAGTGTGAAGTGAGGGAAGTACACCAAGTGTGAGATTCAGTACAATTATTAATCTTGAAAAACATAATAGTGTCTAAGTCATGGAGTCTATGTATTATTTCACATTCTACACATAGACTTTCATTTCAATGCATTGGTATTCCAATTCTATGAATGCTAATCTTGCTCCCAAATAAAATCCATCTTTTCTTTGTGCATGGCTTAACCTTAGGGAGGAATCTTGTGACATGAAGGTTGGATTTATGTCAGAGCCCATCTTATTTAATTTTACCATGTTATTTTCATGGTTATTCCAGAATGTTAATAATTAGCGGTATTTACTAAGCCAAACTTTACACAATGAGGAATAGTAGGCAAACAATATAGAATTATCATTAAGTCCTATGGTACACATTTACTTTTTTATTCAACTAAACTTCTTCAGATTTTTTTTAAAGATTTTATTTATTTATTCATGAAAGACACACACACACACACACACACACACACAGAGAGAGAGAGAGAGAGAGGCAGAGACAGGCAGAGGGAGAAGCAGGCTCCATGCAGGGAGCCCGACATGGGACTCGATCCTGGGTCTCCAGGATCACGCCCCAGGCCGAAGGCGGTGCTAAACCGCTGAGCCACTGGGGCTGCCCTTCAGTTTTTTTAAAAAGATTTTATTTATTTATTCATGAGAGACACAGAGAGAGGCAGAGATATAGGCAGAGGGAGGAGCAGGCTCCCTGTGGGGAGCCTGACGCGGAACTCGATCCCAGGACCCAAGGATCTTGATCTGAGCCGAAGGCAGATGCTCAACCACTGAGCCACCCAGGTGCCCAACTTCTTGAGGTTTTTGAAAACAAATGTTGTTAAATAAAAAATGGAAATCTGCAAAATGAAGAACCTAGTGCATTGTTATTAATTGCCAAGAAGGCAATTAGGAAATACTTTAATTAGGAGTATACTTATATTTCTGCTGGCACTAAAACAGCTAACTTCCAGTCACTAAAGTTCTGTGGTTATTATAGCCATTTGTGGCTTTTGATTAATGGTATTTGAATCTACAAAACTATACTTATGTGGTACACATTTTTTGATAAAATAGATCCAGTTATAATTTTTATATGTGGTATTTATTGTCAAAGAAGAGGGTCTTTCTTGTGTTAAGAAATAATTATTGATCACAGAAGAACTATAAATGTAAATTTATTAATTTGCCTGTGGTTCTTCCCTGCTGAGGATATTATCTTTATTCTGTCTCATGTATAAATGAATTTTAAGACTGACTTAGAAATGAATAGTATTATCCCAGCAGAATTTTTGTTATGTTCTATCCTTAGTCATTATCATTATAATGATGACTGAATATTATATCCCATATCTTTATAATCTTTATACTAAATATAGAAATACTCTTTGAAACCAGGTAGAATAGAACATTTGAGAAAATTGCAGTGTTTAAAATCTGCTTAGATGTCAGTCATTGCTTTATCATTTCCTAGCAGTGTGGTCCTACACAAGTTACTCAATCATTCTGAACCTCAACTTCTTATTTGTAAAATAATGATAATAATACATGGTATTGCTCTGAAAACTAAATGAGATGATGTTATGTAACATGCTAACAAAGGAGGCTGGCCCATCGTGTGAGTAGTAGGTTGCATTATTGGGTTAAGTTTTTCACCCCTCCTTTCATCGTGTGACTTTTCAGTCTCTCCCACTAAAGGGAAAAATATATTTTCCTGATGCTTGAATTTGATCAAAAGAATAAAAAATAAAGAGGAAGTGAGTGTTCTGGATCTTAGTGCAAGCTTTGAAGGCTCACATGTTCTGCTTGTGCCCTTGGGCCTCTCCTAACCCATGTATAGATAGAGTATTATCTGGTTAGCCAGTAGGTCTAATGAGGATTAAGACAGTCACTCTAGTCAACTCACAGACCTGCAGTGAAAAGTAGGGCCATGCTGGCTGCCACAGCCTGAAACAGAGATGCATGCTGAGACTAACCCGCTAGATCAGCCAAATCCCGGACATCCCACAGACACACAAGCAATAATAATTTATTGCTTGAAGCCACTGATTTTAGAGGTAGTTTGTTATGCAGCAAGAATTGACTGATACAGTGTATGATTAATAAAGATTAGCTATTGCTGTGATTATTGTTTACTATCATTTGAAATAAAGCCCAGTAAAAAATAAATAAGGCAAAGCAGTATGATAATCAGTAAGGTACAGAACTCTATTTTCCAAACCTGAGGTGGTTTTTAGAGAGAAACTGTTTTATCTACTCCTGTTTGTTTTCTGAAACTGCTGTTGGCAGACAGCACCTTCTTCAGGAAAAGGAAATGCAAATGCTGGGGAGAGTTTTGTCTAATCTGCCACTTCTCCAAGGAAAATAGAGTCCTATAATAAACAATCTTGTGATCACAGATATATAAATGTAATGGCGATGCTACAAATACATCACACATGCAAACTTCAAATACATATCTCCCTCCTACATATTCTTCCACAAATATTCTGCTGCATCTCATGGAAGGAATTGGAGCATTTCTTCCGGAAGCCTCAATCTGTGGCTCTCTGCAGAAGCCAAGGCAGAAATATCCATTTGAGCTGTGACAGAGAGTGGGGTCAGGAGACAGAGGTTTTTACAAGGAATTAAAGGGCAGGATAGGGAGAAAAATTGAAGACAGAGGTGCTTAACTCTCCGAACTTTTAACTGCTCACAAATTTGAAGCTTTTAAAAGCATATAAAAATAGAATGCCCTTCAGCGGAATGCAGGGTACAACTTGGATTCCTTTTTTTTGGGTAGATATTTAGCACATAAACTGGAGTAGTTTTTGGGTTATAGTGTAAAAGAAAACTGCACAATAGAATCTGGTTTAAAATACAAATAAAAGATGGACTGTAATCCTGCACTGATCTAATTAGATGCTCTAAAAAATGGGGAAGAATTTTGTGATAATAGGTGAAATAATAATAATAATAATAAATGGTTTAAAAAGCTGTCCGCCATTAAGTTAAATTGTGAAATCTACAGGGAAATTGCAGTTTGTTTCTATATATTGCTTTGCCCTTCAGCTCAGCTGTTGGCTCTGCATTAATATTCAGGCAGCATCAGTGCCAGTCCTGGTGATTCACTGAGGTATTATGAATATGCAAATGAGCAAGAGCTTTTTATGTCTTTTTTTGTCTTTCTTAGATGTCTGAAGGACTAATTGGAGCCAATCAGCTACTGATAATTTGTATATAGATAACTATTATTCTGGAACCTAAAACTATTTACTAATTGTTCTTATACTATGTCAAAGATTTAATTTCAATCAATCTCTTCAAAATAGTGTTTTTAATATTCTTTCAAATTGATTGACTTAGAGGTTAAATGTCATATTATTTTACCTTCTTCAATTATAATGACAGCATTTTGGAGTGAGTTGTACACAAAGTGGAATTTGTATTAGTCACTCACTTTTTATCTTCCCTTGAGTCTTTACTAATTTTCCTTGATTATTTGAAAATCAAGGATTCTAAGTAGATGAATTCTAGAACTCTGAAGTACAGAGATAGAATAGACAAAAAAGAGGTGGTAGGAGACAGAAAAAAACAATTTATTATATTCAACAGTGGTTCAAGTTTGATTTTAAAATCACATTAATGTTATCTTAATGATATACATTAAGGAAAAAAATAAACTTTAGCATTTCTGTAAAATTCATTGTAGCACAAACAAGAATAACATATCCTTAGGAAAAAAAATAAACTTTAGCATTTCTGTAAAATTCATTGTAGCACAAACAAGAATAACATATCAAGGAGAATACAAGTATATAATAAATGAATGAGGTAAAATTTAATATAAATTTTTGTAGCTCATATTACATCTTGATTAGGAATTTTGTAATGTAATTAAATAATTTTAATTTAGTTCTCAGTGTGACACAGTTAAAAGAACTGCAACAAAATATATGTTTCTATTATTGCACCCCGTGCCTAGAATATTTGTGGTCATTTTCTTTTGATATGTGAGCACTGTCTCATTTCTATGAAGAGAGAACTTTCAAATGGCCACTGCTTGCTGAATATATAGAAAGAACTACTTAATGACTATGTTAAGTAACCAGCATTCTACTAACATTTAGCTACTTTGATTTAATTGAGAAATTATTTCAGCTATAGAAAATGGTTTTTAAAATAATATTGTATAGTTAGGCGATTCCTCTCTCCCTAGAAAAAGGACTTTTTAAAGTCTTTTTTTCCCCTTTTTTTAATTAAAGGGCAAGTACTAGGTAGTTCAGCTTCAGTCATGTTCTGTTTTGCTTTTGTTACTGCTTTTGCTGGGTTTTTTGTTTGTTTTTTAAATCTCAGTTTGAAACAACGAAGATTTAACTAACTTTTTGCACATGCTACATGTACCACTCAGGCTGGTAGGGGAGCTCTTTTAATTGCAGGTATCTAGACACATATACTGATGTGGGCTCCAAGTTCACACGTGCTTGCCTACTCGCCATGACAGAGGAGGAGCAGTCCTGGAGGGTTTTGTAACAATAAACAATTAAATGCTCATGCCCTGAAATGACACATGTCACTCTGCCTACGACTCATTGACTATAATAGTCATACAGCCACACCCAACTTCAAGAGGTGGAGAAAAAATAGAATATTCTCATGTACCTCAAAGAAGAGAAGAAAAGGAGTATTCATGCACATTAGTAATTTCAGCCTTATGACACAGCATTCTTGCATTCTCAATAGAAAGGCCATGTTATTTATAAAGTCATATTTCAAATTAAAGAAAAAATCCATAAGACTCCCCAAAATACTCAATAATTGATAAGAGCTGAGACATATTAAAACTTTTCTAGAAAAAAGGTTTGTGTGAAAAAAAAGGTTTGTGTGTATGTATTTTATTATTATATGTCCTTTGACTAAGAAATCACATATATATATTTAAACTATATGAATATTTATACGTATTGTATATTTGGGGCTGGGTTGAGTTGAGGGTAGTCATGCAGGTGCTCAGTAGGAAACTCTATTATAAAGGGGACCTAAAATGTCCATGAAAATATAAAGAATTAGAGAAAATATCTTTTTCAGAACTCTTATTTGGATGTATACTGAATGCAATTGCAGGGTATGTTTTCTTTTCGCAAGCCATTTGGGGTAAAACTATTAAACTGTAGGTAGAAAAAGATCTGCTCTTACCTGAGTTTAGAGTGCTTTTTGCATAATTTTTTAAAGTTTTTATTTAAATTCCAGTATAGTTAATATGCGGTGTTATATTGGTTCCAGGTGTACAATAAAGTGATTCAACACTTCCATACAACAACCAGTGCTCATCAGGACAAGTGCCCTCCTTAATCCCCATCACCTGTTTCCCCCATTCCCCCCACCCACCTCCCCTCTGGTGACCAGCAGTGTGTTCCCTATAATTAAGAGTCTCTTTTGTGGCTTGCCTCCTTTCTTTCTTTCTCTTTCTTTCTTTCTTTCTTTCTTTCTTTCTTTCTTTCTTTCTTTCTTTCTTTCTTTCTTTCTTCCTTCCTTCCTTCCTTCCTTCCTTCCTTCCTTCCTTCCTTCCTTCCTTCCTTTCTTTCCTTTCTTTTCCCTATAATTAAGAGTCTCTTTTGTGGCTTGCCTCCTTTCTTTTTCTTTTTTTCTTTTTTCTTTCTTTCTTTCTTTCTTTCTTTCTTTCTTTCTTTCTTTCTTTCTTTCTTTCTTTCTTCTTTATTTCTTTTTTTTTTTTTTTTTTTTTTAATTTTTATTTATTTATGATAGTCACAGAGAGAGAAAGAGAGAGAGGCAGAGACACAGGCAGAGGGAGAAGCAGGCTCCATGCACCGGAAGCCCGATGTGGGATTCGATCCCGGGTCTCCAGGATCGCGCCCTGGGCCAAAGGCAGGCGCCAAACCACTGCGCCACCCAGGGATCCCCTCTTCTTTATTTCTTTATTCTTTTTCTCTTTCTTTCTTTTCTTTCTTTTTTTTCTTTCTTTCCCTCTCTCTGTTTATAGTTAACTCTTTAGTGAAGAGTGATAGCACAGGAACAGACTGAATTAGATTGATTCACCCAGGGGGAAGCTCTGGGCCCACTTATGGCTGCTGCTTGAGTTCTTGCTCCAGGAGAGATGAACAAATGGGAGAGTTCAAGCTGTGAGCTCAGTATTATTTTAAAAGGAAAAACAGCCATCAAACCTACATTTAGCTTACTTTATTAAAATAACATAATTGAGGAACCATCAAATAACTTTATGTTGTCAGGACACAATAAAAACAAAATTAAAACCCAGATCATCAGGAAAATAAAGGGGAAGGGGCATGGTCTTTTTTTTTTCTCTCATCCTCTTTCTTCTAACATCTTTATTTATTCCAGCTCTTTTGAAGAATGATTGCCAAATAAAAACTGAATATATTTAAGGTGTACAATGTGATGTTTTGATATATGTATATACTGTGCACTGATTACCACCATGAAGCTAATTAGCATATTCATCACCTTATATAGTCATCATTTTTTTTCCTGTGGTGAGAACACTTGAGATCTATTATCTTAGCAAATTTCCAGTGTACGATATATTACTATTAACTAGAATCACCGTATTATACATTAGGTCCAGGACTTAATCATTTTATAACTGAAAGTTTGTATCCTTTCATCAATTTCTCCCCCTTTTCCTAACTCCTTAGTCTCTGGTAACTACCATTGTACTATCTGTTATTAAGAGTTCAACATTTTTTGTTTGTTTGTTTTAGATTCCACATATAAGTGAGATCGTGTCATGCAGTATTTGTCTTTCTGTGTTTGACTTATTTCACTTAGCATAACGTTCTCAGGCTTATCTATGTTGTGAAAAATGGCAGGATTTCCTGTTTTTAAGGCTGAATATTCCATTGTGTGTGTGTGTGTATGTGTGTGTGTATGCGTGCTGCATTTTCTTTATCCATTTATCTCTTGACAGACTCTTAGGTTTTCATATCTTGGCTATGAATAATGCTGCAATGAACATGAGAGTGCACCTATCATTGCAGTAGTAATTTTCTTTCCTTTAGATGTATACCCAGAAGTGGAATTGCTAAATTATATGTTAGTTGTAGTTTTAATTTTTTAAGAAACCTCCATACTGTTTTCCATAATGGCTGTACCAATTTACATCCCCACTAACAATGTACAAGGGTTCCTTTTTCTCCACATCCTATAAGGGACTTCTAAAAGTAATAGTACAGGATTATTAGATTGTTTACTAAGAGACCAGAGCCAATGAACAATGATCTGACTGATGTCAGTGAGTAGGGTTTTTGACAAGCAGATTTGCCCTTCTTCTGACCCTTGAGCACAACAATCAACTTGTCCTCTAAATAAAAATTGAACAAATATTAAAAGAGTAGTGGTTTGAATAAGCCAAATTGTCAGGGACGTGGCAGAGATATATACTGCCCATTATCTCCAGAATATGACTTCATTGATTAAACTCTATAGATGGCAGCTGTCTCCTTCCTCACCACTCCAGTCAGAGCAACCCATCAAACATCATGCAACTCATCCCAGATTAAGAAAATTATTATTAAGTGAGTGATATTATGCATTAATGCATTAAGTCTACATAAGAAAATACAACTATATAAAAAGCAAAAAACAATATAAATGAACTTACTTTCTCTGCATTTATCCCTTATTTTTCATTTCTTAGGAATCTAATTCCTAATCATCATAAAAAATGTTTAATTTGCATAAAAGTAACGTCCTAGGGGCCCCCAGATGGCTCAACTGTTTAAGCCTCCAACTCTTGATTTTGGCTCAGGTCATGATTTCAGGGTCATGAGATGGAGCCCAAGTCGGCTCCACTCAGCTGAGAGTCTGCTTGAGATTTTCCCCTCTGGCCCTACCCCAACTCATGCTCTCTCTGTATCTCTGAAATAAAAAATAAATCTTTTATAAAAAAAAGTAATTTGGCCTAGGCACTTTATGCACTCTAACTAGGAAAGGCCACTCCAGGGAAAGTCAGAAACCACTTTTTCAAAGCAGAAACCATTCCCTTCAGAGGTAATGAATACAAACACATTGTCTTTGATCATATACATATGTTTTTCTAATCACCATATTTCATATCAGAACTGGGTTTCCCATTCGTTAAGTCGGTGGCTAGCTTATTAATTAGTAAAGCATCTGTTAGAATTGGATGATAATTGATGAAACTAAAAGATTTCAACTAATACAAACTGGCTAAAATAATATGAAGACACTCTTCACCCTTGAATAAATTGGACATAAAAACTAGCAAGATTTGTAGCTTTTACCCTTGAGGATGATGCCACAGACTTGGTCTGAAACTATCCTGTATCCTTCTTTTGGGTTAGAGGGATTCTGATTGCCTAATACTGAGGATAGAGTAACTAAGTCCTACTTCCAGGATGTTGTCCAGTGTTGAGTCAATATTCCTTGTAAAGGGGGGGGGGGGCAAAGCTTCTAATATGACAGAAAGCTAGGACTTCATCAAGCTTACAGAATAGACTATATGAACCATTTTTGCCTCTTTGCTAAAAAGTGTTGCTATTATGCGAAGCCTGTTGGTTTTATAATAATCTGGCTACAGGGATCCCTGGGTAGCACAGCAGTTTGGCGCCTGCCTTTGGCCCAGGGCGTGATCCTGGAGACCCGGGATTGAATCCCACGTCGGGCTCCCGGTGCATGGAGCCTGCTTCTCCCTCTGCCTGTCTCTCTCTCTCTCTCTCTCTCTCTCTCTCTCTCTCTCTCTCTGTGTGACTGTCATTAAAAAATAAAAAAAAATTTAAAAATTAAAAAAAAAATAATCTGGCTACAACGTTTAAGGCAAGTAGCTAATTCTTACTCACATAAAACATTTTGTTGGCTACTATTTATTAAATGCAAGCAAAAAATCCCTGAGTTTTGCATGCTCAAATTTGCTTACAGTCATCCCCAAGAGAATTAAATACTAATTAATGGTATCTCCATTTTTACTACTCAACATTAGTACAGCCCATCTATTAGAGTGATTTTTTTTTAAAAAAATACACTACTTTCGTACAATTTACATTGACTAAACTTTCATAACTGCTAATCATCATCTTCATCTCAAAACTTGAGCTTCATGAAGAACAATGAAAGTAAATCAAGTTATATGAGATAATAGCATCATTTTAGATGATAAGATTATATACCTTTCATTTTTATTATGTAAGCCAAATTTATTTTTTGAAAAATCATTTTACATACAAGAAGCCATTGATTTAAGGTTTTAATAAATGTTATACAAGTAACAACTGAATAAAGCTTGTAGATAATAATTAAAAATGGCAGATTCTTAGACAGTTGTAGAAAATGTTAAGAAGTAACATTCTCCACTGCACCAAATTTCAAAAGCAAGAAACAAAACTAAAACTTTATGCCTCTTGATTAATAGTTTCTATGTGCTCTTCCCCTCAGCCCTGATAACAACCATTTCAGTCTTTGATTTTATGAATTTGACTGTTTTTGATACTCATGTAAGTGGAATCATGTAGTACTTGTCTTTCCGTATCTTGCTTATTTAGCAGCTATAGTCAACAGTAATGTGTTGCACACTTAAATTTTGTTAAAAGGCTTTAAAAACCTAAGAGACAAAACCTAATTATTTTGCTCAAAACTATCCCCCAATTAGATCAATAATCAAATAAGTTACTATCTGAATAAGTTAATATTTCCCCAGAGAACCCAGGAACCTATTTTGTGGCAGCCAGGGAATCCACTAATGAAAAAGACTGAGTTCTGGATGCCTGGGTGGCTCAGCAGTTGAGCATCTGCCTGTGGCTTGGGACGTGATCCCGAGGGTCCGGGATCCAGTCCCACATTGGGCTCCCTGTGAGGAGCCTGCTTCTCCCTCTGCCTGTGTCTCTGCCTTTCTCTGTGTCTCTCATGAATAAATTAATAAAATCTTAAAAAACAAAAACAAGGACTGAGTTCTTCCCTTAGCAAATTCCAATCTAACCAGGCACCAAGAAACAAGTATTGATCATTATATGGTATAATCAAAGCTATATTAGAGGCAGTACATTTTTTTTGAGACAGTACTTTTTAGAAAAAGGTTCCAGTTTTAGTTTGGTATTTATTAACTGGGAAGCTTTGGGTAAAGCAGTTAACTTCACCAATGCTCAGTTTCCTCATTTTTAAAAATGAGATAATGTCTATCTCACAGAATTCTCATGCCATCATAAGGATTAAATACACTAATGTTTGTTTTTTATTTGAGAGAGAGCTCACGCAAGAGAGCACAAGTGGGGTGAAGGGCAGAGGGAAAAACAGACTCCTCACTGAGCGGGGAGCCTGACTCTGACTGACTCTTAATGGGATCATGACCTGAGTCCGAAGGCAGGCGCTTACTGACTGAGCCACCCAGGCACCCTACACTAATATTTTTTAAATGCTTGCTTGAATGCTTAAGCACTCTTTATGCATTATTAATTGGGTTGAGCAATTGTCCTCAATACCTCCATAAAACATACTGACAGATCTTCTTGAACACCTTGATGCTCCTGGCTACAAGTCTACTCTACCACACCCTTGAACATCCATCTCCATTAATCGAGTTATTTGATTATCAAAGAGGCGGTTATGCTTTATTCTCTCAAGTTCAAGTTCGTTGTGCCATTTTTACTTGTTTTAATTGTGTAATTTAATTCAATATGAACGGAACAAAACATTTAAGTGTTAAAACAGGTTTTTGTTTATAAAACAAGTTGAATTCTTTTGCTAACACTTGACTTGTGAGCTGCTTAAATATGAGGAGACATGTAAAAAATTGTGAAAATCACATTCTAGAAATATTTTTTACACAGAGTACTTCCCAAGTGTCTTTAGGCTTCCACTTTATTAATAATAATAACAAAAACCTTAAAACTAAAATGTGTGGATGATACATATAACTGTGTGAATCCATTTGCAAAATTAAACTCAAAAAAAAAAAAAAGAAAACAAGAAAGAGTCTTGACACCACATCAGAAAAGTAAATGAAAGGTATATTAAAGTTAAAATGAAGCACTGTAAATTAAAATATATTGATATTTAAGTTAAATGAACATTTTAAAGTATACACTCATATATATGTAGTTCATATATAGTTCTATAGAGTTCTATAGTAACTCTTATTATTTCCTCTGTATTGGGTTCTTTTGATTAACTGACCAGTCACCCATTTCTGGATGCTTCAGAAAAGAGTAGTCCTCGTCTAAGTGAAAAATCGTTGGTGGATATGACTGCATGAAAGCTGGTTTTGTCCAGGGTGAAGGTTAGGGAATTCTTTTTGAAGAATCTCACAAATAGAAGCAGAGCATGTGTTTGTATCCATGAGCATTCATTTAAAAACATAGCTACTCGTTAGCATAGCCAAAATATTAATTGAATGTTTAAACAAAAAATGGCTTTCTTCACTAAGAATTATTGTTTTTATAAGATTGTTTTTATAAGATTTTAGGAGTGATTGCTGGAGGGTAGGTAGGTGGGGGATGGGGTAACTGAGTGATGAGCATTTAAGGAGGGCACTTGATGTAATGAGCACTGGGTGTTGTATGCAATTGATGAATCACTAAATGCTACCTCTGAAACTAATACACATTATGTTAATTAATTGAATTTTAGCTAAAAAAAGATATTAGGATTATTTGTGTTTGTTAATTCTAGTTAGAGTTCTTTTGTAAATAAACGTATTTTAGAAATTTCTTCCCATAGCATTTTGCAGGGTTAATTTGATAAGATACATTTTTAAAATGTGATAAGATATATTTTTTTAGGAACAAATGAATATCTGGAAATTACTGCTTTCCAGCTACTAAAATGAAGAGTAACCCTTTTAAATTTTATTTCCAGACTATTCGAAAAATAAATCATATTATTTATACCTAAACCCACAGGAGACATAAGTCTCACAGAATGTGGCCAAATTCTTTAATAATGCATGGTCAATTTGCTTCATAGACTAATGTGTCAATGAATTGATCTTACTATGCAGAAATGTCACCTAAGATTTTTTTCATATTTTTCTTCAAATTTTGAGGAATAAAAATGTATTAAAGTACATATTTACTAGCAGATGCTGCATAAATCCTTATTCATAAATATTTAGATCTTGAATTGATGAGAAAAATATAAGATTACAGTATATGTCACGGACTTTCCACCTAAGTGTATAACTGTATTCTTGAATTATTCCTGGTGAAGATGTAATGTCTTTAAAAGTATTTTATTATAGCAATGCATTTCCCCAAGGAGGAGTGTTTATATATATATGAATCAAGGTGATGCATTTTGTTGGTATTATTTTCTTGCCTTCTTCCTGGATTTGCTTTCATGACTTACAAAATATTTTACAACAAAATGAACCAACAGGAATTGCCATATTGAAGTAGACAAAGGATCTAGTTATTCTGACAACTATTATATGAATGTGTCTTTTATTATTCTTAAAATTAAAGAAATACATACTTGCAACAAAATTACTTTAAATGATTAATCTCTTTTCCAAATAATCCAAAAGTAAAGCCAATGTATTTAGAATTCTTCAGAGTATGGTCACCTAGAAAACAATTTTTTTTATTGATAATTCTTTAAAAAAATTTTTTTAAAATTTAATTCCAGTATAGCTAACATACCATGTTATGTTACTTTCAGGTATGCAATATAGTAATTCAACAATTCTATATATTATTCAATGCCCATCAATATAAGTGTGCTCTTAATTTCCTAGAAAAAATTTACATCCTAAATTGAACATGTACTTGGTCTTCATGTCAGTCAATTGTATCTCTGTTTTTCTTACATTAGAAGTATGTATAAATATTATTTTTATCATTGTTACTTCATAGTAATTGTGATCAATTTAGATGAATAAAACAATCTAAAATTCTTTAAAAAATTGTAAGCAATTTGAAAATATTTAATTCTTGTGTTTTCTTTTAACCTTTAAACTGGCCGAGATTTTTGTCCTAGATTTTGTTTCTTTGCCCCAAGGTTTCAGTAGTTCTATTTTTTTAATCACTTTGCTCTGAAATAACGGTAGGCCAGATCCTCATCATTCGTATAACTACATATCTATCTTCCTCCCTGTGGATGCATGACCAAGTGGTGGAATAATGAAATGCTCTCAAGTTGTTGGAATTGACAAAATGGCTGAGCAACTAACTGGTGCATCTCAGATGCTGGTATTTGTTTATGTTTTCAGTTCTTTTGCAGGTGCCTAAACAAATCTAATCTTTCTTTTCCTTGAAATTTCAGTTTCCACAGGTCCATGAAGGCAGAAATTTCATCTGTTTTGTGTTGTGCCCAAGATTGCGAATCCGAGAAACCACCAAGGAGCCAACACCGATGCAAACACACGAGGGTTTATTTGCACGCTCGAGCTTAGGTCCGAGTATACCCAACACAGTGGAGCAGGGACTTGGACCCCGAGGCTAAGAGGTGTAGCAGCTTTATAGGGGCCAGTGGCCAATGGGATTGTAACACACATAGAGAGTTGCACAGTCATGTCGGTCCCCACACAGGTGGCCAGTTGAATCACAATTTACCCTATAGTGACCATTTGAACTGGCCTATCACTCTGGTCAGAATTGGCACGCAGTTTTGGCAGGCACAAGGTGGGGTTACATTTTTATGAGCCGATTTCTGGTAAGGGTGTGCTCAGCGGCTTGACTAGGGTGGGGCAGCGCCTTAAGCAATAAGCAGGTCATGTGGGGGTCATACAGGAGGTGGCGGGTGCAGCACAAAATGGAATTAGTCTTGCTCTGCTTGTCCAGGGGTAGGGGATTTTTGTTAAATTTCCTGGGTTCCACATTTTGTTCATAGCTGTACACCCAGAGCTTAGTCAGTGACTAGCATATAGTAGATACTCAATAAATCCTACTGAAGGAATGAATGAAATAAATTGTAATAAATAGTTACTTCAATTAGCGAATTAATGCTCACATTTTGTACTACATTTTAAAGCCTTTTTTTTTTTTTTTAGGGTTTTCGACTTCCAAACATATTTGGGTTTTTTTTTGTTTTTTTTTTTTATTTATTTTTTATTGGTGTTCAATTTACTAACATACAGAATAACCCCCAGTGCCCGTCACCCATTCACTCCCACCCCCCGCCCTCCTCCCCTTCTACCACCCCTAGTTCGTTTCCCAGAGTTAGCAGTCTTTACGTTCTGTCTCCCTTTCTGATATTTCCCACACATTTCTTCTCCCTTCCCTTATATTCCCTTTCACTATTATTTATATTCCCCAAATGAATGAGAACATATAATGTTTGTCCTTCTCCGACTGACTTACTTCACTCAGCTTAATACCCTCCAGTTCTATCCACGTTGAAGCAAAAAAGCCATTTTAAAAGTATTTTATGTCATAGTAGTTAGACTCAAGGGATTAAGAGAAAGCAGGCTATGTGATCTCATATCAGTTATTCAGTCTTTGAGTTTTTCTCATTTTTAAAGGAAAATAAAAGTAATGTGAAGATTAAATGAGATAATATATAGTCAATGATTATTTCTGTCACATTGTAATCACTTCACATAGTAGTTATAATTTTTATTTTCTTTTTTTTTCTTTTTTTTTTTAATTTTTTTTTATTTATTTATGATAGTCACAGAGAGAGAGAGAGAGAGAAAGAGAGAGAGAGAGAGAGAGAGGCAGAGACACAGGCAGAGGGAGAAGCAGGCTCCATGCAGGGAGCCCGACGTGGGATTCGATCCCGGGTCTCCAGGATCGCGCCCTGGGCCAAAGGCAGGCGCCAAACCGCTGCGCCACCCAGGGATCCCATAATTTTTATTTTCAATAGGAATTTTATTTGTTTGGGAATTCACTCTCAGAACTAGGTATTAAAACAGTGCATTTTAAAGAAATTTCATCTGTTAAAAACCACTGTAAATTAAAGAGCAAAGCCATTGGTAAGGATTACAGAAGGGCTTGGAAATGGGAGAAAAGAAAAAATAGGAGCTAGTGGCCATTTTTAGTTTTTAAAAAGTATTGGAGCACCTGGGTGGCTCAGTTAGTTAAGAGTCTAACTCTTGGTTTCAGTTCAGATTATGATCTCAGGGTTGTGAGATCAAGCCCCACGTTGGGCTCCACACTGGGCATGGAGCCCACTTAAGATTGTCTCTCTCCCTCTTCCCTCCTTCCTCTCCCTTCCTCCCTCCAATCGCACTCTCTCTAAAATAATAAATAAATAAATAAATTAATTAATTAATTAATTAAATATTTTTTAAAAAGTATCTAGCACTACCTTGTCAAAGTTAGGTTTTCAAAACACCATACTTCTCCAATTTCTGAAATTAAAATAATTATCTGATATTAAAATGTCTACTTTTAATCCTAATATTTACATTTGTTTTATCAAGGAAATACAGTGATTTTATACATATCAAAGAAGACAATAACAGGCAATTATCATAAGCATCAAAAATAAATTGACTTACTTTGCCTTAAAATGACACATTGAATAATGTGTTAAATGCTAACATTACAAGGGTTTGAATTACTCAGTCCCGTCCAACAATTTTCTGTGATGATGGAAATGATGTATATCTGAGCTGTCCAAGACAATAGTCATAAGTCACATGAGGCTATTGAGTACTGGAAATGTAGCTAATCCTAATGACAGACTGATTTTTAAATTTTATTTAATTATAATGAAGTTAAATATAAATAACCATATGTAGCTAACTGATGGTTACCATATTAGACAGCAGAGATCTAAATACATGTCACAATATTCACTCCCCTTTTTTTGGCAAAAGCGTAAACATGGGATCATGTTTTGTCAGTTACAGAACTTGCATTTCCAGAAGCCAGTAAACCTAAAATAAAATGTATTATGCATATTTTTGCATATAGTTCAATATAATTTTATTCATTAGGTCCTTTTGTTCCAATTAAAGTTGTTAATTGAGCAAATGAATGTGCACTGGTATAAAATTGTATCAAATTTGGTATTTAGTTTTAATTTCTGTAAAGATAAAAATAACAAAAAAAGTCTTATTCAGAACTGAGGATTCTTTTTTCCAAAGGTAAAACACCTCTCCCTTAGTTTTCCTGCCTGTCTCTCCTCACCTCCATTATTTCTTCTATTCTGGTAAAATAGAAAAAAAAATTTTAGGTACACAATGACAAACTAAATTTGTAGTGTAGATAGTTATTCATTTGGTTTTGGTTAATGACACTGCAATTTAACTTATTGTTATGTTGTCTTTATTATTTAATTTAGGAAAGGTAAACACACACAGAGAGCACACTACTGTTGTTTTCATGTGTTCTCTTTTTAATCTCAGTTCTCTTTGTTTTTACCCTAAGATTTTATCTTTCATAGCATAAAATTATCTTGTTAAGAGAGTGTATTAAACTGTACTGGATCCTAGAATGTTCAGAGATCTGAAATAAGGTTACTTAAACTCATATCTGAATATATGAGCCCTAAACATACAGAATAAGAATCTTCCAATATTCCTAACTCTTTTACCTCTTTCTGAAAGCCTTCCTGCAATTCTTGTGCAGAGATAGCAGACAGGTTTCAAACTATTTTCAGGCTAATCAGAGCAGTTGACACTGACCACTCACAGTACTATATTGATTCTGAAATTGCAGCTTCATTCTCAGAGTTTCATGGAGATGCATGTGCTAACTCCGTGCCATTTTGCTGAAGGAAAGCAGTTCTCAACTCTTGGTTACAAATTAGAATCTTATGGGAAATTTTTAACAAATCTCATTGCCCAAGCTCTACTCCAAACCAATCCAGTCAGATTCTCTAGGGCAGGGGCCCAGGCATCAGTATGTTTTAAACTTTCTCAAATAATGTTATGTACAGCTATCTTTGAGAACCTTGGTTCCAACATGAGCTGATATACTAACCCATCTGCCATCCAGTAAATCTTATTTTCATTCTATCTTCAAGTCAAATGTATATGAAATATTAAAGTACCTCTAATAGAACCCATTTGATTTGCAGGTTCTGACCAATTCCAGGTTACATAAATCTTACTTAGGATCATTATCATGCCACTCAATTGCGCTTTGTCCATCTTTTTCTATCTATATATCACTTATAGTCCTAAAATGAAGGTGGGAATGAGGATTGAGGGTGTACAAAATGATATGGTAACTGCCTTGAATACCTGAGACCCCTAACATCATTACTGTGTCCAGTCAACTGAGAAAGAAAGACATTGTAAAAATTGTTAGATAGCTACAATCATTGCACAATTATTGAAAACTACATCTGAAATTAATGATGCACTATATGTTGGCAAATTGAATTCAAATAAAAACTAAATTCTCCTTTTAGAAAGTTTGAATGTTTCTGCCTATGATCTAATTTTTTTAATAACAGGATGCAATTCCAAAAGGTATATCACAGATAATTTGAAAATTATGCCCGATCAACTGGGAAATATTAATACTGGCCTTCGAAGTCAGTTTTCCTAAAATACAAATCATACCTCTATCAAAGTATTACCTGGTATCACATAAATCTTTCTTCTCCCTGCTTCTACTTCCTTCATAGAGGTATCATTATCCTGAATTCAGTGTTTATAAGAATGTTTCCCATTTCTTATTACCCTATGTATATATCCCTTAACAATATAGAATATTATTTTGTATATTTTTATGTTGTAATTCCAAAATGTGAAAATTATCTTCAGAAATTTCTCATTCTTATTTCTTTAAACATTTTACGCATGTTTATCTGACCATCTGTACTTGCTATTAATATCACAGTTTCTTGATCATCAAAATCTTTTTCTTACCTCCTCACTTTGTTTATGGTACCTTGTTTCTTTTTCTGCTATATAACTTTTAGTTCTGAGCTTTAATTCAGGGAATCTTTATATGAGGACAGCTTGTGGACTCTCTTTGAGATCATTTTCTTCTAGAAAGGCAAAGTGTTTACCTTTGTGAGGTGGCTCTTCAAGTTAATTTTGTGGCATGGAGTGTTATAGACTATATGGGTACCAAAAATAGGATCTTGTATCTTAAGTGAAGGTAGGAATGAAGTTGTGAAATCTCAGTAGGACCTTATAATTTTTTTTCCCAGATCCCAAGCCTAGATAGATCATTTTACTTCTTATTGACCTTTGTTAGGAGGTTGATTTCTGTCTAATTCATGCTTTCATCGAAGGTGTAGATTTTGGCTTGGTCTGGGGTCTTTTTGTTCTACTTTTTCCTGTTCCCTGTTCCATTCCTTCCTAGGCTCCAAGGACTTACCTCCTTCTTTTTCTGCAGCTGTGGAGGTACAAGTGTCTTGGATACTAAGACAAAAATTAAAAAAAAAAAAAACCCGAATAGTACAGTTTCAGCTTCATTGTACCACCTGATTCCGAGCTTCCTCTTCATTTTTGCATGGTCCTGGGGATTTCCCTTATTGTCCTGAGAGCCCAGCTATGTAATTAGATACCTGTTGGTCATATTTATCCAGCATATCTAGATGATTTCTAGCAAGCAGTTGTTCATAGGAATGCCTGTCTTATCCCTGAAAACACATGTGTCCTATATTACTGAAATGATGAAGCTTGTGGTAATGAAGTGTATCATCCATTTTTTACTTCATCTATTCATTTATTTGACAAATATTAATTGAATATCTCCTCTGTGTCTTACACTCTTCTATACCATGGGGAGAAAGTGGTTATCAAAAACGATTGCTACTGTCAAGGAGTTTACATTCTAGACAAGAGAACAAAGAACTCTAGACAAGAGAGACAAAGAACAAATTAAATGTGTGTATGTGTTTCACAAATGTGTGTTATACACTATACACACACATATACCTGAGAACACATCATACTCTTAAGTAGCTCTCAAAAAAATAAAATCATGGGTCAGCATGAGTGACAGGTGATATTTTTGATATAGTGGCCAGTTAAGGCTTCTCAGAGGAGACATTGATCAGGTAAAAAAGAGAGCAAGACAGATGGACAGGGGTGGCATGAACAGTCTGGGCAAAGATAACATTAAGTGCAAAGACCTAAAAATGGGAGTTGAGTTATTTTTGTGGAGTTTAATAAAAGCTCAGGAGAATATAATCTTTTTAAACAAAGTAGAATTTTTGGAATATTAAATCAGTCATTTGGTCATCAAGGAGCTAGAGAGTTCCTAATCAGTTCATTTACAGTCCAATCAACCATCCAGCCAAATAAAAGATTATTGAGTACTTAATATGTTAGGCATTGCATGAGATGCAAGAGCTAAACACCAGTAACTCGGCGTGTGCTGACAGTTTAATAGGGAAGGCAGGGGATAACCTCATGGAAAGTAACGTAGTCGCAAGAAATATTTTAATTATTGTCACCCTGTTGCCTCCAGAAGAATAACATAGGAGTCATGTTTTACTTTTTTCAATGTATAAATCATTTATAGCTTTCAGATTATAACTATAGCAAATGTATATGTAAGCACAACATTATATGTATTTTTATAAAACTGCTGGAATCGGCCAAAAGTTACTTGGATTCTTTTATCAGTTTTTCTTGATATCTGGTCTCTCTTGTATCAGCATAACCAAATTTGTTTTCTGAAAACAAAAGAGAATACAAAAATAAGAATAGCTCTTTTAAAAACAAATAGCAGACTTTAAAATACCTTTAAAATGATTTTATGGGAAAAAGGAAAAGTACAATTTCTCACAAAACTCATGATGAGAGTTAGGGGAACAATTGTTAATAAGTCCAAAACACTTGCCTTAACAAGGCACTTGATCCTTATAGCCCTTTCTTCTACTAAGTAATACAGATATTTCCCACTGTAACATCAGTAATACATTCCTCAAATGAGACTTTCTAAGTGGAAATGCTAAGTAGGAGCTGCTTTCCCCCTGTTTGAAATGAGATATTTTCCATCACCCTAAAACCTAATCCAATTTATTAAAGTATAACAGAAGCACTCTAAAAGCATCTACATATAAATAACAGACTATCATATTAAAAGGTAAAATGGGGGGATTCCCGGGTGGTTCAGCGGTTTAGCACCTGCCTTTGACCCAGGGCGTGATCCTGGAGTCCTGGAATCAAATCCCACATTAGGCTCCCTGCATGGAGCCTGCTTCTCCCTCTTCCTCTCTCTCTCTCTCTCTCTCTCTCATGAATAAATAAATAAATTATTTTAAAAAGGTAAAATGGTTAAGACATCACTTTCTGCTAAAAAAAAAAAAAGGATAGTATGGCAGAGTTAATAAACAATGGGATGGTTGTAATAATGCTATGATGCTTTTCTTATCACCTCTAACACTCGATTTATATGTTATCTTTATGGAAGCTATCTGTTCTTTCCAAAATGACTAAGTGATTCTGATGGTGTACTAGTTATATGTGGAAAATATTTCCAAACTTACCCTACATATATTTTTATTAAAAAATTTAAAGGTTTAATAAGTTTGATGGAAGTGAAATTAAATTTTACCATATGAATATTAGCTGAAACACACATTGCATGAAGTTCATGCATTGGAAAACAAGAGGCATTCTATGAGGAAAACAGCCAGAGAGACAGTCTATAGAGCATATCTATCCCGTTTTTATTTTTATTTATTTTTTATCCTGTTTTTATTTAAACTTACTCTGAAAACCTTAAGTATATTTTCCCTTGTTAATGTAAGGAAATGGAACTAAAAGAGAATTAAAGCACGAATGATTATAAAAGTCCATATATACACAAATACACATGTATACATAAATATGTAATGGTAGAAGTTTATATAATCTTCTGATACAAATGGTACAATAATTACATGACCAAGGAAATATGTACTGAATTATACAGAAATTGGATTTCGTATTGAAAGATGAATGGATAAAGAAGATGTGGTCTGTGTATACAATGGAACATTACTCAGCCATTAGAAATGACGAATGCCCACCATTTGCTTTGACATGGATGGAACTGGAGGGTATTATGCTGAGTGAAGTAAGTCAATCGGAGAAGGACAAAAATTATACGGTCTCATTCATTTGGGGAATATAAAGAATAGTGAAAGGGAATAAAGGGGAAAGGAGAAAAAATAAGTGGGAAATATCAGAAAGGGAGACAGAACATGAAAGACTCCTCTAACTCTGGGAAACGAACTAGGGGTGGTGGAAGGGGAGGTGGATGGGGGGTGGGGGTGACTGGGTGACAGGCACTGAGGGGGGCACTTGACGGGATGAGCACGGGGTGTTATTCTGTATGTTGACAAATTGAACACCAATAAAAAATAAATTTATTTTAAAAATTAATTAATTAATTAATTTTAAAGAAAGAAATTGGATTTCTTGAGTATTAAAAATCAATGATTATAAAATATTCTTATGTAATAATATCTTTATAGAGGCCAACATTTAGTAGGGGATCTGATTATTTGGAAATTAATTTAGAAAGTTTGTAGTCTAGTATATTTTGAAAATGTTATTTCAATTACCCAGATTTTCATATTTTCGAAAGTGGAATAATCTACTTATGCTTTTGAAAATGACAGCATGGGGGATCCCTGGGTGGCTCAGTGGTTTGGCGCCTGCCTTTGGCCCAGAGTGTGATCCTGGAGTCCCGGGATCGAGTACCACGTCGGGCTCCCGGCATGGAGCCTGCTTCTCCCTCTGCCTGTGTCTCTGCCTCTCTCTATATATGTCTACCATAGATAAATAAATAAAATCTAAAAAAAAAAAAAAGAAAGAAAATTACAGCATGGAAGTAATATGAATTCCTTATTAAATAGTCGGAATATGACTGAAGGGACGCCTGGATGGCTCAGTGGTTAAGCGTCTGCCTTTGGCCCAGGGTGTGATCCTAGAGTCCCAGGATTGAGTCCCACGTGGGGGTCCCTGCATGGAGCCTGCTTCTCCCTCTGCCTATGTCTCTGCCCCCTCTCTCTGTGTCTCTCATGAATAAATAAATAAAATCTTTTTTAAAAAATATAAGTGACAAAATAGTTTGTTTACTTTTATAGTACTGTGCCAAATAGTTTACATATATTATTTTATATGATTCTTATAACAACGTAGTAAAGTAAATATTATGATGATAAATGTTATAGAAAATAACAAAGTAAATAAACAGTTAAGCTTCTAGTCAAGATGGAAGGGGAAAAACAGACCAGATTTACCTTTCTGCCTTAAAATACTAAGAGTGAAAAAAAATATAAAACATTCGTTTTCAGGTGTTGGGCAACTGGCAGCACAGGACAGTGATCTCTGAAAGAGGGGAAACAAATGAAGTGAATTTTATGATCACCCAGGATAATACCTGGAGAGAGTTTTCAGACCAGAGCACAGGGTAGTGAAAGCCAGGATGAGCCCAGCAGTGTCCTGAATTGAAGAGATGAACTTGGAAATTTGGGAAGATCAGAGTATCTGGAGTTCACAGGGCAGAGTAAAGAAGAAAAGAGAGTTGCAGAGAGAGAAAGCTGAGATTTGCAGAAGGGTTCCCTTCTGAGTCTTTCAATCAGAGTATTTGTCAGAACATATATGTGAGAAAGCTACCTGAAGCCAAGGAAAAAATAACCCGAAAAAACAGGTATAATAGTCTCCAGGGCTCTAATGGAGCAGGAATTACTGGTGACCTCACCAACCTAAGTAGAAAACATTATAGTATATGAAGAATCAGGTGCATTATGCAGAAGGGTATTGGCTCACTTTAAATAATACCTAAACCAAAGATTCTCTGGTCCTGCTTAACAAAGCTTAAAAGCAAATTTAAAAGGTTCAAACCCCAAGGAAAAGAAATGAATGAAACTTCACCAAGACACATCATTATGAAATTGTTTACAGTGATAAAGAGGGGAGAACACATTTTGCAAAGAGAAACAAATTTGAGGATTTTGAGGTTCCAAAAGACTTTTTGGGGGAAACAGTACATATGATGAGTGGATCAATATCTTTTAAGTACTGAAATAACAATCAACCTTGAATGGTATAACCAGTAAAAATATATTTCAATAATAAAAGTGAAATATTTATTCAAACATATAAAAAGTGAAATAATTCATCACCGGCAGACATGCAATTTTAAAAGAAGTCCTTCAGGAAGGATGAAGTGAACCACATAGGAATCTTCATCTATAAAAAGGAATGAAACACCAGAAATGGGAAATATGTGAATAAATACAAAATGATTTTCTCTTATGTGCTAAATTACATTAAAAATAATTGAAGGCTTAATTAAAAATAGCAACAGTGTTTTGTGATATTTATAACATATGTAAAATTAAACTGTATGACAACAATAACACAAAAGAAGGGAAGTAAATTGTACTATTTTAAGGTTCTACTATAAGTCAAGTGATAAAACATTACTTGAGAGTAGACTGCTATAAGTTATCTATACAAGAAACACTAAAGCAAAATTTGACCAAAGAAGGTGTATGGATTGCAAATAGGTACTTGAGTAAATATCAACATCATTAATCATTTGGGAAATTTAAATTAAAACAACAATGAAATACCACTATATGCCTATTAGAATGGCTAAAATAGAAAAAACAATAAACTGACTAAATTTCCTTAAAGATATTATTTATTTGACAGAGAGAGAGAGCACAAGTAGGGAGAGCTGTAGACAGAGGGAGAGGAAGAAGTAGGCTCCCTGCGGTGCAGGGAGCCTGATTCAGGGCTGGATCCCAGGCCCTTGGGATCATGTCCTGAGCCCAAGGCAGACACCTAACTGACTGAACTGAACTACCCAGGAGCCCCAATAAAATGACAATATTAAATTCTGGCAAAGATGTGTAGCAACTAAGAACTCTCATGTATTGTTGTGGGAATGCAAAAAAGGTACAGCTCCTTTGGAAAAAAGTCTGGCAGTTTCTCATAAAGTTAAACATACATTTGCCATGTGACCCAGAAACTCCACTCTTAGGTATTTACCTAAGTGAAAGGATTAATTTATAAATATTAACAGCAGCTTTATTTATAATGCCAAAATTTGGATATGATGAAAATGTCCTTAACCTGGTGAATGGATCAACAGAATGCAGTGTATGCATACAATGGGATACAAATTAATGAAATACTGACATTTGCAAGAATGTGGATAAATGTGAAATGCATGTTGGTAAGTGAAAGAAGGCAGACTCCAAATTCTACACACTATACTGATCCATTTATATAATCTTCTGAAAAAGATAAAACTATAGAGACAGAAATTGATGAGGGATTGCCAATGGCTGGGGGTGTGGGAGGTAATGAATCCAAAAAACAAACAAACAAAAGCCCGAGAAGTCCTATCTGAAACTCACACTTGCTTGATACCAAAGGTCCCGTACTCTTAATAATCCTATGATGACACATTCAAGATTAATTAAAGAGAGAATAGTTATGAGAGTAATTATTTAGGTAACTCATATTCTCAAAAGCCATTGTTCTTGTATTACTTTCTTGGTTCTCCAAATATGTTACTCAGACCAGCAATATCAGACACACTGGTTGCCTGTTAGAAATAGAAATTCTCAGGCTCCATTCCCAGACCTACTGAATCAAAAAGTCTGGGGGTTGGAGTGAATCCAGTAATCTGTGTTTTTAACAAGCCTTCCAGATGATTCTGATGTGCACTAAAGCTTGAGCACTACAGATATACATTAACTCATTAGCCCTCATTACTTCAAACAGTAAATGCAAATGAATTGGGTTACTCTTAGTTAATCTGCATTGGAACACTACTCACCTGTAAAGTCTCTTATGCAATGCCAACTCTTTGTGAAATCTTCCATTCCTCCCTATCCCTACACAATACATTGTTTACACCTTTATTAAACAATCATTTCCTTTCACCTTGTGTTATATTTCATTGCTGACATGTCTACAACCTTCACTAGAATGCCAGTTCCATGGGGCATGGATTCTCATTTTTCAAGATTTATAAAACTCATTGCCAGTATAATCAGAGTAAGGGCAAATCCAGCTGGTCATGAAGGTTAAAATAATTGGGAAATGTCAGTTTCCAAGGTACATAAAATTTCAGGCTTGGTTCAAGTAAATAATTTACATTTAGTAGTCATCATATTTTCAGACCCATCAAAATGAGGGTGGAGGTGTGGCATCCACGAAAACATTGCTCACAGATCTCTTACTGCAGAGACCATAATTGATCAGTGGCCCAGCTGTTGAGTTCTGAATCCATCACTGCACTTCCCACAGGTTGCTTCTAGCCATTGACGGCATGCAGCAGGGATACTAAATCAGGGGTATTCCTGCAAAGTACAGAACTTCTCTAATGAGCAACTTTGGCTAAAAGTCTACCCATCAGTCTTGCTGAAACTTTCTTGAAACTGAACTGCATCTTAAACTTTTCTTTCCTAATCTTCCATCCTTCCATCTCTCCTCCAAGGAGTTGAAATTGCTATCCAGCCTCTTTCAGTTCCCTCCACTCTTTCCCTCACAGCCATTTTTCCCAAATCAATCTCTGCCTTGTTTATTCTGTCTTAGTGTCTGTTTCCCCCAGGATCTGAACTAATAATGCAGGGATCATGTCTAGTTTGAGTTCCATGAATAGTTTTGCTTCCCATAAGCAACTATTTTGTTTTTAATATATGGACAATGTACCTGGGTAAATAACCACTTCATGTTAGATGATAGAAAATTGAAAACAAAAGGATGACTCCATTTTATTGAGCTAATCATCTTTTCTTTAAATTTTGAGTCTACTGCAGATCCCTGGGTGGCGCAGCGGTTTGGCGCCTGCCTTTGGCCCAGGGTGCAATCCTGGAGACCCGGGATCGAATCCTACGTCGGGCTCCCGGTGCATGGAGCCTGCTTCTCCCTCTGCCTATGTCTCTGCCTCTCTCTCTCTATCTGTGTGTGACTATCATAAATAAATAAAAATTATAAATAAATAAATTTTGAGTCCACTTCAATTCACAAGGTTTTTAAATTTTCATTTTTAATTTAATTGTATAAATTTTGTAAACTATATGAAATAATTTCTGAAGAAACAGTATAAAAATAATCCAAATTATTGGATCCAAAATAGTGATCAAATATTAAGGAGTGGTGTCAGGATTGCCATATTAAGCTAGTCTCATAGGCTATGTACTCCATGGCTTGAAACTGGATGCTCAATGTGATTGGTTCCATCTGAAGTTGTGTGTTGGCCCTGAGTGGCATATGCCCAATCATAGAAAGAACATGATAATGGCAAACCCAGACAGTGACATGGGAAGTCCAGTTAAGCAGACAATATTACTGAGTAACAATATATAGCTGGATAATGATAATCTTACTAAAAATTTAGAAGTGGAGTCCCATTCCTCAAAGTTAAGCTAGAACACTCTCTAGCTCTCTGGAATAGGGACTGCTCCCATTGTAGAAAATTTAGAAATCCTAAGTACTAATAGAACTCTTTAGGGCACAAACAACGGATTAATTTGAAGCAAACTAACTTAAGCCAAAAGGTTAATCTAATAAATCATATAATCACACTGTATGGAAGAAAACAGCATTAGGTCAGGCTCTATATGTGTCTTCTTAGGGAGGAAAAACTTTTCGTCTACTCTGTTAGATTCTCCACCTGGATCATCATTAATTAAACCAATAAAAGACTGAGACGCCTGGGTGGCTCAGCGGTTGAGGTCTTTGGCTCAGGGCCTGATCCCGGGGTTCCAGGATGGAGTCCTGCATCAGGCTCCCTATGAGGAGCCTGCTTCTCCCTCTGCCTATGTCTCTGCCTCTCTCTGTCTCTCGTGAATAAATAAATAAAAATCTAAAAAAAAAAAACAATAAAAGACTAACAGGAAAAAAGGCACAAAACTCTTATTAATAGTTACATGCACGGGAGCTCAGAGAAAAGAAGTGAAACTCAAAGCAGCAGTTAGACTTGGGAGTTTATATACCCTTTTAACAAAGGAAAGAGGGTTAGGTTTCAAGGGAAAAGAAATTATGAGGAAGTGATTAGGAAATATTTATGAAAGAAATAATGGAAGATAAAGGCTATTTTAGTAAGGTTTATTTACCCAAACTCAATGTCGACTCCAGTCTTTGATAAGAGTCCCTCCTCTCTCCCTGATACTGGGGCTGTGGGAGGGAGCACCTTCCTCAAAGGGAAATTCATGTCCTGTTTTTAGGAAGATAAGAGGACAACAGAGAATTCTCCCTGCATTTGTTGACTGTCAGTTGCCCTCAGCTTGAAATTATCTTTGTGCCAAAGTGACATATTTTGGGGCAGCATATTCTGATTGCCTTCAGTTTCAAACATAAGACTGGGACTTTATAGAATGTACATTTGAAAAAAAAAAGAATGTACATTTGTCGTTTGTCATTTTTGGCTGCTCAGAAAATGAAGAGCTGTTTTACTTTTTTTTTTAATTTTTATTTATTTATGATGGTCACACAGAGAGAGAGAGAGGGGGCAGAGACACAGGCAGAGGGAGAAGCAGGCTCCATGCAGGGAGCCCGATGTGGGATTCGATCCCAGGTCTCCAGGATCGCGCCCTGGGCCAAAGGCAGGCGCCAAACCGCTGTGCCACCCAGGGATCCCTGTTTTACTTTTGTAGATTCTCTGTGATTCTCAACAGGTGATAGAGCTTCTCCCAGTAACAGAAGCTTAGGGGTAAAATCTACTGTCTTCCCATCTCCTGGTGACCAGAGCACGGGAATCAACACTCAGATTCTATCAACTGAGATGTGTATCTCGAGCTAGGGACCTGAAGAAAAAAGTTTCGTTATTTAGTTGCCCCTGCATCTGGCTATGATGGCTAGATGTGAAGGAGATGGGAAACAGCATCAGATACATTTGAAGATCAGATTTTTTTCTGCAATATCATATCACTCAACTCTTTGGTTCCTTCTTATTTCCTGAGCATGGTCCTCCAGTTCTCCCTTTCATTCTTTGAAGTATTAATATTCTCCCAATAAATTTCTTCTCTAATTTTACAGAAGTCATTTTTAGGTACATGTAGCCCACTTGATATAGCTGGTTTCTCTGTATCTATTTGTCAGTTTCTCTTCCTTAATCTTAGAACCAGCATAGCTGCCAGCACCTCCTGGGGCTACACGCTTCCTCATTCAGGTTCAGCAGGAAACATGTCTGGTTTTCCAAGGAGTTACATTAATGAATGAATAAACTCGCCCCTTTTTTATATCTTTGAATCAGTTTGAGATAATTTACTAATAGCTAAATGTTAGTGATTAAGTTTCAATAGTAGTGGCTTTTAGGTTAAAATAAAATGGAGTTAATAATAAATTATCATTACGAAATAAAATCTTTAAGGGTCAGAGGAACAAGTTTCTTCTAAACATGGAGAATGGATCATGAACACAGATGAGATATAAGGCCCCAGCTGTCTAAAGTAATTTATTTCAGCATTAGGGTTTTCATGCAACACAGTTCATTAAGAAAATAAAATATTTCAAACATTCTCTGTTTCTACTGACATTAATAGAAGTTGCTCGCATACATCAAGTGTTGACTATTATCCAGACATATTGAAATGATACTTCAAAAAGTATCACTTTCAATATGAAACACTGATGATGGAAGAATTTTATTTTTCTTATAAGTGGTAAATGTGGAAGTAGAATGGCCAGTTGAATGAATGTGGAGTTGTCAGGAAACAAGGTGTTTGCTTCATTCTTGAGTTTCTCAATGCCAATGAAAAAAATTACTTGACTCTTCTGTGTCTCAGCTTCCTCATGTCCTACCAGTATCTATTTCATAGGGTTGGTTTAGAAGAAAACATTATATTGAGTACAGTGATTAGCACAGCTCTTGAGACTGATGACAGATGACTATCAACACAGTTCCTTAAGCATGATACTTTCAAATTATCATGAATTCCTTGGGCATGTATTAGGAACTAATCATTAAGGATGTTGTTTCATTAAAAAATAATTCATTTTATTAGTCACTGTAAAGATATTTATTTTGCTCTATTCAACATTTAGCACTGTGCTAGATTCAGCAGATGACTGAGTGAAGTACCTTACCGCAGTGAGCTCATGGTTTGGTCAGAAGGCAAAATGATTAAGAATCTGTTAAAAAACAAAACCAAAAACAAACAAAAAAATCTGAACTCACAGAACAGATTGGAGGTTGCCAGAGGCAGAGGGTTGGGTTGGGGGTGAGCAAAATGGGTATAGATGATTAAAAGGCACAAACTTCTAGTTATAAAATAAATAAGCCCCAGGGTTATAACATACAGCATGGTGATTTTAGTAATAATACTGTATTGTATACTTGAAACTTGCTAAGCGAGTAGACCTTAAAACTTCTCATCACAAGAAAAAAGTTGATTTATAATTATGTCCATTAATGGATGCTAACTAGACTTACTATGGTGATCCTTTCACAGTATATACATATGTGATGTTTATGTTATACACTTAAAACTAATATAAAACTAATATAATGTTACACGTCAATTATATCTTAATAAAAAATCAAAGTTAAACAGCAGTAATAAAGTTATGTACTGAACTCTGCTTAAGGGACCAGAGTGATAACAAATTAGCAGTGTCAGTATACCTACTATATACTACTAATAAAAGCTAAAATTTATATACTACTTACAGTGAGACAGGCTTTATTCTAAGCTCTTTATATGTATTAACTTACGTAATCCTTACGACCCTGTGAAATAGATGCAATTATTTTCCTTACTTTACAGTTGAGGAACCTGAGGTACAGATAGGTTAAATAACTTTCCTTAAGTTATTCAACTCGTAAGAGGCAAAATAGAGTAACCCCAGCCATCTGCTTTCAGAGTCTGAGCCCTTCGCCACAAGGTTACAGTCCCACCCTGAGGCATCAGAGGCGCCTTTGTAGAGGAGGTAATGTATGCATTGAATCTGGAAGGATGTACAGGATTGAGCCAGGCAGATACGGGTGAAAGGCATTCCAGAGAGACGGAATAGCATGTGTGTTGGCAGATAGAACAGGTTCTATTCAGGCTATTTACAAGTAATTTACTTTGTCTGCAGCCCAAGTGAGTTATGAAGAAACCAGAGGTGAGGAGAATGTCCAGAAGATTACATCTGTAGTTCAGATAAGAGAGAATGAGAGAGACCCAGGCTGTGTTGGTGCTACCTGGAATGAAGCACCTGTTTGTGCTAAGTTCTGTAGGGAATACAAAAATGGACGGGACATAACCTTGTCCTCAAAGGGTTTATACTCATGTGGGACTAGAGATGGGATAAGTAGATAGTAAATTGTGCTGGAAATAGCAGCTTTGACAAAGGTTGTGAAATAGCCTTTCCGACAAGAGGGAAAATTGACCTTCACAAGTAGAAAGAGAGAAAAAAAAGTGCTAATTTTAACATTGATAAGTATAGGATAATTTTAAGGATAAAACATGATTTCCATGACTACACAATCAGAAATAACCAGCTCTGAAGCAGTTGCCAGAAAAATATTCCAAGGCTTATTATGGACTCAAAGTTAAATTTGTCAGTAATATAATTCTTTTAAGAAAGGAGGGATGGAAATGGGATGTGTACACTGAAGCAGAGTCTCTAAAAACAGCACATTTTCCTCCCACAGCTGTCAGCAGTGGTCAAGTGTTATGAGAATACTAGGTCTGCTTTGGGGCTTTGAAATCAATATCAGCAACTTAGAGAGGGTACAGAATGTGATAATGGGTTTAGGCAATAGGCACACCGAGCAAAGGTTAAGGGTGTTCTGACTATTTATTCTGAGCTACATTGACCCGTGCAAGCATGCCAAGGGCAGTCTCACATCTAGAAAAGAAATGATCTCTTTTTAAAAAGACATGGGCTTACTTTTTCAAAGTTGCAACTAGTTTAACTGGAAATTGCTTTGAATACACATACTTCTTTTATGCTCTGAAATTTCCTGGAAAATTAAATACAACATGCATTTTAACGAAGTGCCGTAAGTATTAAAATTAAAGATGGAAGGACTTGGGCGTCAAGAAAATTAGAATTTTCTCTAATAACATTCTCTCAGCCCAATTGAACACATCTAGGATTTTATATTCCTATTAAGACACTCTACAACAAATTAACATTTACTAAGGAAACTTTATGACATTTCCTTGAAAAAGTTCTGACATGGGAATTTTCATGTTACATTAACAATCAAATATATTTACTCACAAAAGTTTAATTCATTAAAATCACTCTATATATATATATGAATCATAGATATGTGATTGTGATGAATAAACATTTGCTAATATATTTAATATACTTTTTATAAAGTGCTCATTGTATGTTTGGCACTTTTCCAAATGTTTAGGGGTATATCAGTGAACAAAACAAGCAACTTTGCTGCCTTCCTGGAGTTTATATTCTACTGGAGGAAGATAGACAGTAAAAAATAAACATAGTCAATAAATAAATGCTCTAGTATGTTAAAGCTGATGAGTACTGTAGAAAAAGGGAAACCAAGAAGAACAAAGGGAACTCTGGAGGGCTGGGAAGTACTGGGGACAGGGGACAGAATTAAAAAGAGTGGTCAGAGGATCATCTTTGAAGAAGCAAAAATTGAGCAAAAACTCAAAGGAAAGGAAGGAGACAGTCATGGAGAAGATAGACAATACTGCGGCTGAAGAATATTGGAGGCAGAGGAAACAGCTTGTGCAAAGGCCCAAAGGCAAGAGGGTGCCTCATGTTTGTAACAGCAAAGAAGCCATGTGGCTGGGGCAGAGTGAATGGGGATGGGGGGGTCTGAAGGTAAGATCAGAGGAACAGAAGGGGACATCTTGTAGGACCTCAAAGTCTGTGGCGGACTTTGACTTTGACTTGGAATAAAATGGAGTCACTGGAGGGTTTTGAGCAATGAAGTGACATGATATAACTCTTGTTCTAAATATCACACTAGCCACAGTGTTGAGAAGAGACTGTAAGGAGGAAAGGATAGAAACAGAGCACCAGTTAGGAGATTACTGCAATTATACAGGCAAGAGATGAGGATTCCAAAGTGGCAGCCGTGGAGATGGGGAGAAGTGGCTGCACCTGAATGAATGGAAATGAATGGAAGAAACAGCTTCTATATTTTAGTTTCCTTTTGTTTTCAGTCTCCCACTATAGGTTTTCATGGAGTTTTCTGGGTTATTCAAAATGCTATCAGGAAATATTTATTTAGTCCCCAGATTTTATCACAGTTTTCTAGCCCGCACAAAAGGAAATAAAGTGGGTAACAAACGTCCATCCTGGCCCTAGAAGTGTCTGCACTCTAATTCTAAATAGAATTCTAAGTAGAATAACTATCAATGTAGAGGCTAGATAAATATGGAAAATTTGACTGAACTCACCAGGGATAATTTAGCTATTTTGATAGGTAGAAAGGAATCACCTTTTTACCTTGGTGCTCCAGAAACATCCTTCTTGAAGTCACACATTGTGGAAGGAAAACATTTTTCTCTCAAGTTTGAACAATGATATTGCTCTGTGCTGCTCTAAAATGTAGTCATAGGTTATATGTGCTATTTAAATGAAAGGTAATTAAAATTAAATCAAATGTGAAATTTAGTTCCTCAGGATAGCCACATTCTTGTGCTTAATAGCCACATGTGGCCAGTGGCTACTGTACTGGATAGAACAGATATAGAACTATTCCCTCATCTCAGGCTAGGTACTTATAAGGAAATTTATGTGTAAAGTGTTTGGCAGATGTTTCTGGTATCCCTCTTTCTAGATTTTAGAAGTATGGATAATGATGAAAAAAGAATAGGAAAGAAAACACAAACTTTGTATCACTTATTCTCATGAAATACCAACCCCATATTTTTCCCATTCTTTTGCATTTGTCTGTCACAGCTTCGTCTTTTTTTCTTTTTTTTTTTTTTTGTCTTGAATTTCTTGGTACTATCTATTTTTTCCACCACCTAGAATTAGAAATCAATTCTTTTGTTTCAAATGTGAATTCCCCCCTCTAATTATAAGCTGCTACTTTATATAACAAAAGAATTGATTTCTGAAAGCACTATTCAGACATTAGCAAAACCAACAATTGGAATTATCATTCAAATCAATGTCCCTTGTGAACATTAACAGGCAATGCTAAGATATAGCCTTATTTTTAGACTCTTCTCCCCATTCGTCTACTTCATGCTTTTTAATCAATCCTATATGATAGCAGGCATCTTTCTTTGCTTGTTACATTTCAGCTTGCTTTATCATCCTTTTGGTGCAGCACTATTTATTTAGATTTCTTGCTCACTGAAACAGCAAGTTTGGATTTATTCAAGTAACAAGATGATTTATTTTCTTAGGAAACAGAATAAATATTACATATTAAATTAATTATTCTAACATGGTTACTTTAGGTCATTTCTATTCTCCATCTCCTCTTGGGGCCGGGTTAATTTAAGATAGGCTAGAAAGCTAGCCTGGTGATTTTCCAGTTTTCCTCTTCACTCAGGACAATTCTCCCATTTTTGCTATGTTCTCCTGTGTATCACAGACCACAGGCAGAAGACTTCTGCAAACTACAGATCCCAAATCCTTGCCAAATCGGTTCTTTTTGGGCTCCCCCAATGGGAGACAATAGAGGCTGGAGACTGAAGGTGAGAAGCCAAGGTTTGTCTTCCTCCTTCCCTTTGCTTCTCGAGGAATCTTTATTAGTGTCTACAGCGACACTGTGGTTGCAGCTCCTAGAAGGCCATCCGTTCCTCTGCAGTCCCAGCTCCCACCTTGCAGCGAATTCTATGACTCCAGCTCCTGCCAGATGAGCACTCCTCCGTGCAGCCGGATTCCCCTTGACAGCCAGGAATGCTACCCCTCAAGCAGCCCCTCCTCCAAGTCTCCAAATCCTGTCAGAGGAACTCAGACCCCCGGGCCCTGGAAACATCAGCTCCTTTTGTTGTCCCTGCAGCCCCAGTAATAGTAGCAGCTTCTTGTATTTGATGACCTCTGGGCTCTCTCCCCTTTCCCTGTTGTTTCATCAGCTAACAACTTGAGACTAGCTTCCTGTATAAAACTACCTTTATTGCACTTACATACCAGGACTTCTGTTGCCCTAATTGTACTGTGACTGATAAACCCTGACAGCATGGTATCCGAAAGTAGCAGGTAGGCACAAAAACAAATGATCTTAGGGTCAAAAGAACTGTTTAAAATCTGAACATTCCAATTCCTTAGTATATAATGACAGAAGATACTTATACTTTGAGTTTCAATATCCTCAACTGTAAAGTTTAGAAAATAATTCCTGTTCCATTGGTCAATCATAAATATTGAATGAGCTAACTTAAGTGAATACACATAGAAAATATCCAGCAGGAGATACTCAATGAATATTCAAATTATTGCAAAAGTGTTTTCTTCATTTTAGGAAGCAATTTCACTGTTGTAACTCTAGGTATTGATCTTTATCTAATTGGTAGACCTCTAACAAGATAGGTCTGAAAGGAAATCTAATCCTCTCAGGTTCATATGTGTTTGAATTTACATTGCTATTTCTCAGAGGTTGTGTGAGGGATATATTCTTACTATTACAAAAAAAAAACTGTGACTAATTCTTCATAAAAGAAATCACACTTGGGCTGCTGTGCAATCTTTTACACTACATGTATTTTCTAGGATTCCTGAGTTTTTCTGTCTCTGAAGGTCAATGGGAGAAATCTATCCACAGTTTTATTGTCATCAAGTCATCCATTTCTGGTAACCCAAAACAAAACTAAGTGGTATGAAATGTAGACCATAATGTAAGCAAAAATCTTCCAGCAGTGATCACAATTTTCAGCCACCAGTCACTGAGGCCTATCTCTTGTCATTGGCAAGTACATTTATAGCTTCCTTGTTCTAGGCAAAAGTGTTTCTCTATAATTAGAGCAATTACAAATATTAGAGGATTATGTTTTAACCAACTATTTTGCATTTTAGTAATTTTATTTTTAGCTATAATATACATTGAGGAAAATGTATAAAGCAGGAATTTACAGCTCAAATTTTTCTTATATAGTGAACTTCTGTTCAATGACCTTCAAGATCAATGAATAAAACAGAGCCATCAACCTAAAAACCTCATTCAGACCTTGTCATAATCACTACTTCTCTCCTCCAAAGATAATCTCTATTTTACAGTAGCTATTTCCTTCTTTTCTTTATAGTTTTACTTCCTAAGAATGTATCCTTAAACAGTATGGTTTATGTGTACCTGATGTTTTTATGTTATTTGAATGGAATAATCCAGAAGTCTAGCATTATATTTATAGGAAACATGCATATGGCTCTAATTAATTCATATATATGTTTCATAGTATTTCATTGTTTGACTTACTACAATTTATTTATCCATTTTACTTTTCAGTGAGTTTGGGATTTTTTCCAGTTTAAGATACTGCAAATAATGACGCCAAGTATATTTTTGTTTATGTCACTTGCTGTATATATGCCTATACTTCTTTTGGGTAGAGATATAAAAGTAAAATTGCTTGAGCCACAAAGCAAGAATATCTTCAACTTTGGTAGATAATATCAAATTGTATCTCAAAGTACTTTAAACAATTTATATTCCTACCCCCACCATAATAGAATTCCCACTACATACATCTTTGACAACATCTGGGAGTGTGTGTGTGTGCATGCATGTGTACATATATGTTTCTTATCTGTTAGTAGTATCCCATTATAATTTTAATTTGCATTTTGTTGATTACTAATTAATTGAGCATATTTAATATGTTTACAGAACACTTAGACATCTCTTTTGTTTTGTTTTGTTTTAAAGATTTTATTTATTCATTCATGAAAGACAGAGAGAGAGAGAGAGAGAGAGAGAGGCAGAGACACAGGCAGAGGGAGAAAGAAGCAGGCTCCATGCACCGGGAGCCCGACGTGGGATTCGATCCCGGGTCTCCAGGATCGCACCCTGGGCTAAAGGCAGGCGCCAAACCGTTGCACCACTCAGGGATCCCTAGACATCTCTTTTGGAGGGAAGGGAGATTTAAAGTGCTGATTCAATTTTACCCTCTATTTACTATTTGGTTGTCAGGATTTTTGTTGTTGATTTTTAGAAGTTCTTTATTTATTCAGTAAGCTAGTCTTCTATCAGCTATATATATATCATAAATGTCTTATACAACTCTAGCCTTTGTGCCACTCTCATGATGGCTTCATTGATAGCAACGAAGTAACCCAGTTGAAAACTGAGCAAAGGACTTGAATAGACATTTCTCCAAAGAAGATATACAAAAGACCATTAAGCATAAGAAAAAATGCTCAACATCTTTAGTCATTAGGGAAATGCAAATAAAACCACAATTAGAAACCATGTCATACCTCCTATGGTGGCTATAACTTTTTACAAAAGTTAAAAAACGTGTTTGTGAGGCTGTGAAGAAATTAGAACCCTAGTGCATCATTGGTGGGAAAGTAAAATGGCATAGCCAGTGTGGAAGACAGTTCATCATTTCCTCAAAAAGTTAATTATGGAACTACCATAGGACCCAGAAATTCCACTCCTAGGTATATATCCAAAGAATTCAATGCAGGGATACAAACAGATATTTGTGCACCAATGTTCATAGCAGCATTATTCATAATAGACAATAGGAGCAAACAACTCAAGTATCCATCAACAGATGAGTGCATTAATGAAATATTGTATATATATTGGAATAGTATTAAGCTGTAAAAAAAATGAAATTTTGATATATGCCACAACATGGATGTACCTTAAAAACATTTTGGTGAATGCAAGAATATTTACTTACACCTATGGCAGACTCCATCCATGGCACTGAAGTGGCTTAGGGCAAAGACTGGCTGAACTCCACTGAATGCATGAAGTTAGTGTCTCTCTAGTGTTGCATGTTTTTTTGTGAGCATGAACATGAGAAAAAAGATCTGCCTACTTTATGACCACCCTAGTATGTCCATTCACGTATTTACTTATTAGGACTCTTGACATGAGTTTTCATTTCATTTATGCTCCTTCTAGATACCTTTCTCTCTTTTCTAAAGATTTTATTTATTTATTCATGAGACACATAGAGAGGCAGAGGCATAGGCAGGGGGAGAAGCAGGCTTTCTGAGGAAAGCCTGATGCAGGATTCGATCCCAGGACCCCTGGATCACGACCTGAGCCGAAGGCAGACACTCAACCACTGAGCCACCCAGGTGCCCCTCTAGATACCTTTTTAACCAGCTAACATATTTGTCACTGCACAGGATTCTGTGAATATTCTAACCTCAGGCTGTTTATTCCCTCACATCAAGGTGATGACTAGATATACTGTTTGAAGCTATGTTCATTAGGATGGTTTCTTGTCACCACTGGGTTTAAGGGCCACCCTTGAGTGAGGCTATAATATAATGTAGTAGTAGTAAACCTTCAACTTGCACCAACATATTGAGCCAGCTCATCTGTACACCAGGCCTGTAGTGAATTTTCCATAATTCCATTGGCATGAATTGAAGGAGAGTCCTCAGTACAGGTGCAGTAGATATAAAATAGGTCTGTGCTACCTGCCTGAATACCTTATTTGTAACCTTTCAGACTGGCCCAGGTCCATTATGAATATATAGTTTGCATCATTTGCTGGATCTCTGCTATGCTTTTTTCTGCAATTTTTTGATTTGGTGGATCAGAAAATATCCAGCTTATGATAAGCAGTTCTGGCCACATACTCCCTTGATGCCCCCCATGGTTAGATACATCATTTCCACCAGGGCCCAGTACCATGTCAAGAGTTGCTTTTTGAATGGTGAATAGTTCTCTGCTACAAATGGCATGTCTTTGTTACAGAACCTTAGCAACCTAAACTGTGAATATAAATGGCATCATTATGTTTTGGTACCTCTAGCACCTTGGCATCTGCCATGTGTGATAGTCTAAACTTGTTCCAGAACAGTTTCTTACTCTGGGCCCTACTCGAAACTGGAGCCCTCCTAAAATCAGAGTAGCATTCTCACATGTGTTGTATTCTGTCTGTAAAGTCTGCAAAGACTTTTTTTTTTTTTTTAATGATAAAATGTTCAAGGTACAATAACATGTCTTTACCTTAAGGGGATGTTCTGGCATATACCAGATCCCCAGACTCCTAAAAAATTCATTAAAGTGGCAGTCTCCTGAATCTTTGTAGAGTTTACTTTCTACCTTTTTGCATACATCTTACCATGACATCTAGATTATTTGCAATTTTTTGCTTCGACTTCTATTAACTTGATGTTATCTCCCACGATGTTATGACTTGGTGGATCAGACAATATCTTGTAATGAAAAATCATTGTTGCCTCTGTGATGTAAGAAGTCTACAGTATTATCAACTCAGACCAGCATTATGTTCTACAGAACATACAGATGATTGAAATCTCTTAGAATTTCGTAGTTATGACAGGGAGCAGATGAATGGAGATAGCTCTGGAGCAATACTGTGAACGCATACTGTTTCAAGTGAAAGCAAATCACTTCTGCTCCTTCTTCCTGATGGGGTTGAAATGAATATATTTGCCATATCAGTAGCCACATACAAAGTCTAGGGGATGTGTTGACCTATACTAGCAAATATACCATATTAGGCACTGTAACTGTGATTAGGATTACTATTTCTTGAAGTTTATAGTAGTCCAATGATATCTATCATATTCCATCAGTTTTTTGCATGAAATAGGCCGATGACTCTGCTTCCTTTAATTATCTGAGTATGTCCTAATCTCTGCTGGTTCACCTGAGTTGTGGTACTACTTCTGAATTGCTATTCTGTCTGGATAAAACCATTTCAGGCATTAGACTTGACCTTTACTACTGTTATAACTCTTACTCTTAAAGTGAGTGTTCCAACACATAATAAGCATATTAATCCAAATTATGCACTCAGGGACTGGAGAAATAACCATAAAGATGTTACATAGACCCACTGGATTCATGGTGGAATAGTCTCAGGCCAGAACTCCATCTATCATCTGGCTTCTGTAGCCTCCACTCTAGCAAGGAGCCATGATGTTATTTTTGTACCTCTGCAATCAGTATAAACTCATCCAACAGCCTTTGGAAGTTCTGAACATTCTCCTTTCCTCAGGGTACCTATGGGTAATGGTCATCTTTCTGTGAAATGGTCAGGGGAATTGCTATTGCATATACTTACTATGACATAACCTTCCCTTCAAACTCTGGGCTCTGGGTGTAAGAACTGGCTCAGTTTTGGAAACTGGGGAGGGGATTAGGATTTTGCATGGCAGAAGCTGACATCAGCCTTTTGCTCTCCTGCTTTTGCTCTTTGTTGGGAATCATTTCAATGTTACTTTAGACATTATGCCTTTTTTGTCTTTAAATGCTTTACAGTATGTTTCCTGAGAACAAGTCTTATTTTCCCCAACAACAGTACAGTTACCAAAACTAACTTTTTTAAAAGTGATTCATTACTGTTATCTAATCCAGAGTTCATATTCAAATTTCATCAGCTCTGCTAATAATGTCCTTCATAGCTCTTTTTTTTTCCTGGTTCAAGATTCTATTCAGTCAAGAATCACATACTACATTTAGTTTTCATGTCTCACTTCCTCAGTGTTTTGTTTTTGTTTCTCTTATGGCCTTGATATTTTTGAAGAGTACAGGCCAGCTATTCTTTAGAGTGACCCTCGTTTTAGGTTTGCATAACTTTTATACTATTATATTCATGTTGCACGTTTGGCAGGAGTATCACAAAAGTGGTTCCATGTCCTTCTCGGTACTGCATATCAAGAAGCACATAATGTCTGTTTATCCTATCATTGGTGGTGATGAGAACATTGGTCATTTGGTTAAAGTGCTCTCTGTGAGCTTCTCCACTGCTAAGGCAACATTTTTCCCCTTGTAATTAACAGTAATGTATGCAGAGACACTTTGAGACTATGTAAATGTCCTCTTCCTCATTAAACTTTTACCCACTATTATTAGTATCTATATTTGATTCTTGCTTGAATCAATTATTACTAAAATAATGATTTTCTAATTTAATCATTCCTTCTACATTTACTAGTTGGCATTCTACTGTTAGGAAAAGCTTTAGCTCTCCTATAATGATTTGTTTTTTCAGTCATTATTCACAGCATTAAGTACTCAGAGATTCTTGTTTTATTCAAGGGCTCATGTTCAGCTATTATTATATGTATTGCTTTTACTGCTAAAATTTTCTCAGATATGGCCAGAGAAAACTCTTTGAACTCATTTATGTGTTCTTCAGACACATAATTCATTGTGGACTTAGTCCTTAGTCATTCATTGTGGATTACTCCTTTTTATCACAATAAAATGTTCCTGGCCCATTTTGTACATTCCTTGCCTCAGAGCTAAATTCGCCCATTCCTCCAGAAAGCCCAAATTCCTTTTAGTAGATAATGATATTTAAAAACCAATATTTGGGCTCTAAATGTGCTCCTTGTTACTCTGAGTGTCTTTGCTTTCAGCTCCTCTCAACTCCCTGTCAATATTTATATGTGTATCTATGTTTATATGTAGAGGCATATCTATCTCTGTCTGTATCTGTATCCACATCTATATGCTCATCAGTTTTTACTGACTTATACCAGTACCTGTACCTATATCAACCTCTCTCTATCTCTGTCTATGTACTTAAATCATGAATTCAAAATATAGTTCCAGTTTCAATTCAATACAATTTTTAGTACTCTCCCATTACATATTTTTAACTTCCTTTTCCAACAGTGATAAACATGGCTTTCATTTTCTTCAATATGTTTACTGAAGTCCTCTATGCAAAATATAATTGCAGAATTATACCATTGCAAAAGTCAGACCTACTCACTAGAATTCAATAATTGTTTGAAGTTAACAGTCAAAATACTGTATTAAAAAGTTATTAATTTGAAATATATCCAGCTTATTTATTTCTATTCAGCTTCTATTTTTGAAATTTTCTGTGTCCTTGTTTATTTTATTTTCATTCATTTCTTTTTATTTCATATTTCAAGTCCTTAAAATGTCAACATGGTTCCAAGAGTCAAAACTATACAAAAGGTATTACTCAGGGCAGCCTGGGTGGCTCAGCAGTTTAGCGCCGCCTTCAGCCCAGGGCCTGATCCTGGAGACCGGGGATCGAGTCCCATGTCAGGCTCCCTGCATGGAACCTGCTTCTCCCTCTGCCTGTGTCTCTGTCTCTGTCTCTGTCTTTCTCTCTGTGTGTGTCTCTCATGAATAAATAAATAAAATATATTTTTTAAAAAAGGTATTACTCAGAGGAGTTTTACTCATCTCCACTGCCCTAACCCTTCTGTCACTTTCTCATCATCCCCTGTAGGTAATCAATCTCAGTATTTTCAGCTTCACTTTTGTCTTTTTTCTCTTCTTTTTTCCCCCCTTTCTCTTCTTCTCTTCATGAAAGGGAGCATGAAATACATAAGCCTTTGTATTTGCTTTTTCCTCCTGATGTGTATCCTGAAAACCATTCCGTATATGTTAAAATAATCCGTCCAATGAAGAACTCCACTGTTTGTATGTTCCATATATTATTTATTTAATGTTCTCTGTATGAACATTTGCATAGTTTTCAAGATTATTCAATAAGAAATAAATGCTATCAGGAATAGACAGAATGTTTTCTTTTTACTTTTCTCTTGCTCCTCTTTCTCCTCCTGGCATTTTTGGAGCGTACCCTCTGCTTAGGTTTCTGAAAGTCATACCGCTGAGTCAAAGAGTAAAGGCATAAGTACATTTGTTAGATTTTACCAAATTCCCTTCCATAAAGGTTGTACTATTCTGCATTTCCTCTAGCAGTATATGAGAATGCCTGTTCTCCACAGTGTTGCCAACAGAGAGTGTGGTCGAACTCTCAAATTTTTGATGATGTGATATGTGAGAAATTGTCAGTATAGTTTTAAATTACATTTTCCTCGTTATGTGCAAAATTTAGCATCCTTTCACAAGTTTAAGTACCTTTTTCATGTCAGTTTAACATTGTTTTGAAATATAAAATTATTCATGTCTTTTTCCCACTTTTTCTATAATTTTTTTTGGAGGGGGATGTTGTTAAACTTCATTGTTTAGATGCCTTTCTTGGGATATTAATCATTTCTCCAAAACATGTATTACAAATATTTTTTCCCAGGTAGTCAATTTTCTTTTGAATTTGCCCATATTTCATTTTTTTCTTTTTTTTTTTCTTTCTTTCTTTCTTTCTTTCTTTCTTTCTTTCTTTCTGTGAATTTTTTCGTTAATTTTAAGCAATAGAATTTGTCCTCTTTTATTGCATCTGGACTTTGAGTCATATTTGAAAATTAGTTTTTCAGGAGTTTGGACAGGTTACTAGTGAATTCTTTTCTCAAGAGTTTTTGTTGGAGAGTGGAAGGGAAGCATCAGCCGTTTTGTAGATTACACATGCTGTCGCTGATCTGGTGACTCAATTCATTGGGAGGAAGCAGAATCTAGATCTGCAGTTACTCGAGCTTCCTTGAATTTTCCTTCATTTTCTTCTGATTCCTGGACTGGCTTGTGCTCATGGGTTTTCCAGCCTACTTGTGATCTTCCCTCCCTGACTGCCTTCCCTGTGAACTTCATGTTCGAACATCAGATGTGGACATACAGCCTTAAAAAGATTGTTAATAACAGCTCCCACAATAGGGAAAGCCAATTCCCTATAATAAATTTGCTTGCCTATCTGTCTATCCATCATCATTTATCATCTATCTAATCTACTAGTTCTGCTTCTCTGGTTGAACTACCACTGATTCAGAAATGTTTTCCATTTTAAATTATTCTGGAGAAATGTTGCAAGATTTATCCCTGTTTGGTAATTCACAATAGATACTATCATCTTAAAGTCTCTAAGACAATATGAATAAAGAAACCTTGCTCTATTCATCTCCGATTTGCCATATATATATAAGATATATATATATATATCTTAAAGCAATATTCCAAAAAGATGAGATAGGTTTAGTCATAAAAGAGTTATTTTCAGTCTTCTCAACATCGAAACAAAAAACATAAGGCATAAATTTTAGATACTCTTTCTTATTTAAAAAAAAAAAAGGAAAGAAAACTAAGCTTCTCTCTAAATGTTTATTCCTTTTGGTCTAAGATCAATTAGAGCTGAATCAAATGACTATTAATTTTCCTCTCACTTTTCCATTAGTATTAATGGGACCCACAATAACCAGGTGTGCTGGGCCCTGAACACATGTTCGTACTGTTCATTTTACATATAAAACCAGCCAAGAGGGCAAGTGGTGATTGAAATCAATTCCAAGCTCTTCTAAATATCGTTTGCTTCATGGGGGCAGAGCTGCGTCTGCCTGGACTAAGGGCCATCTTTCCTAATTAACACAGAGGCTCCATCTGCACTCCAAAATGTGACAGTGGGGATGTGCACATCTGGCAATATGTCTATATCTAATCCTAACAAAGATGCCATGTTTATCTGTGCCTAATGCACCTAAAAAGTCTATGAAGGTATTATTATTATTTCCATTTTGCCAGCAAGGAAATTGTATTTTGAAAAGGATAAATATTCTGCACAGCTAATAACCTGAGTCCAAGTTGAATTTATTTTTTCTATTTTAATGGACTGTCTTCTTACACTACATTGCCTTCATGCACTGCACTTCTTCATGTGTCACATTTTTTAATTCTTTGTAACTTCCTTCTTTCTTATGTATATCCTCTTTAAAATCTAGATTATGATCTCCCTGTGATAAATGGGAAATTAATGTCTTTCATTCTACTGTGTATTGTTCAAATACTCACTATATATCTATGTCCTTCAAAGTTAATTCTGTAATTTTATTTCAACAATTCAGTCTGCATATTTTATTGAGTTTTCTTCATGCTCTTGTGTTTCTCTAGCAACTTTAAAACTATGTGCAACTCTTGATGGGATGAGCACTGGGTGTTATTCTATATGTTGGCAAATTGAACACCAATAAAAAATAAATTTATAAAAAAAACTATGTGCAACTAATCATGGATTAGAAAATATACCTAAGCATCCCTATGAAGTTTCTAAGCCATATGACACTAAAACATGGAATGCTGCCATATGTTAGAACTATAAATAACAGAAGATATGCACAGAAAATTGTTTTATTTTTGAAATAGTATCTATTTATATTTCACATTAAGTAGCACTATCCTTTTTTAACAAACATATCTTGACATAATTATTTCGTTCCCTTGTCCCAAAGAAGGTGGTGATCCCTTTATTTATTGTCTAACTCGTGAAAACGCAATGTTTTTTTTTTTTTTAAAGACTCTAAGTACAAAATATTTAATAAATGAGCAGTTAACAAATGTCTGGAGTAGTCACTAGATGGCAGACAACTGGATATTTTGAGAATATGGAAACATCAGTAGATGGTTTGCAATAAAAACAAATAGAAACCTGTAAAAAGGCATAATACTAACGAAAGAGGTGAAATAATGGAAGGTTCTTTTACTGCATGTTTTCATTTGCCTAAATATATTATGATACACAGTAAGCAAATTAGGAAACCATACTGATTGCTATGTGAACATCTTAAATCATGTGACTCAATTCATAGCTTTTAAAACTCCATGAAAGAAAATGTTTAAACCATGTCAGACAAAGCATCATGTGGTACAGATATAAAACAGAATTTACTGGGGGAGAACTTACAAGCAGAGGATTATAGAGTACACACATTTTTCTGGACTCTCCTTATTCCCCAGTGAAGTCTGGACACAGGTCTGCTCACATCACATTGTACTAGACAGCAGGAATCTTCTTCTCAAATCTCTAAGTAGCTGTTTAGCTAAGAAAATAGAGGAATTCTCTGATCAGGAAAGTGACCTTGTTAGAAATGAGAAATTTCCGAAGCCCTGTAGCTGTTGTCAGCCTGGTTATTCTGATGAGTCTAACTCAAACCACTGAGCAGTGCTTCTCAATAGATGAGCCTGTCAGAACCCTCCAAATTTGTTGCTTCATATGTATTGAATCAGTGTAGTTTGAAATTTCAGTAGGCCATTTCTATGGATTACAAATAAAATGTTGTACTCATAATTGTAGTGTATATATATATTTTTTCTTTTTTCTCCATCTCTCCAAGATTTTATTTTTCTTCCAGAAGGAGAATGCATTTTTTTCCCTTTGGGAAATAATTTATGTGATTTTGATAAGGCTAATTCTGCCCCCAACTTTTTCTTCCTCCATATCCTGAGCAGTAGTGATCAAGCCAGGGATTGGTGCAAGACCAGACATGTCCAATCCAATCAGTTTTCCCCAGGCCAGTTTCCCCCCTAGCCATCATAAACAAAGATCCTCTTTTTGACAGGGACGTTAAACTGTAGGTTATGCATCGAGAGCTTCCAACAGCAATTTCTTTCTTCTAACAGAAGGAGTCAACATAACAAGATAAGCACTGTCCAGAGTTGAGGGAAAGGGGACAAAGAACTAGTGACCTTGTTTAAGCTTTGTATTCAGTTATGACTAAACCCAAGTCCAGTTTCCTTTAGAGGTAAATAAATTCCCATATTAGATTAAATTAGAGTTGAATTACTCTTTCTTATACATGAACAAGCCATAACTGGAATAATTATGAAAAAAAACCCTACTACTTCCGTTTTTGCTAGCAGAAATATTCAGATTCTCAGACTATGAGACCTATATTTCCAACGTTTAGGTAATTGATGTACTTTTTTATTATACTAATATTATGACTGATAATTGATATTTTGGAAGGCAAAAAATTTAATGCACTTTCTAAGAGAGGATGATTCACTCTTAGGAAGGCCAGAAAGAACACTATCTTGCAACACTGGAGGAAAATATTTTAAAACAAAAACTGAGAGAATACTAATAATGCAGTACTACCAGAAATAGCAGCAACTGTATCATCAACACAAAATCTTTTACAGAAATTTCATATGTACCTTTTCCTTTAAAAAATATTGTATAAAGCAAGCATTCGATCTTTTATGTCCTTATGAGGGGAAAAGGGACATAGAACATATTGTTGACTTTTACAATATAGTCTAGCTGAAACCTTAAGACAATTTTCTTAGACGGTTAGATGCCTTCCCTTTATTCCATAAATCTGAGATATATATCATCTATTGCATTATTATCTCTTTATTTTTTTAATTTAAAAGGAATACTGTTAGACATGGGATATGAAGGAAAGTTTCTGGTGGCATTTATTTTATTATTTATTTCTAAGTTCATAAACTTTAAAGGTTTTAATGACATTGTAGATCTTCGAATATTGCAGACTTAAGTGAATTAGGAACTTAGTATTTTAATATTCTCTTCTGATCTATTTTTCAGTGATTCTATTCAGAGTTAATTAGAAAAAGCTTAAAAGTGGTAATGAACAAAAGTTTTATTTTTATTAGAATTATACTGAAGAGTTAGCATATAGTGCATTCTTGGTCACTTTTGCAAATTAAAGATATTAATTGTATTGTGATCTGCTATGAAATATTTTACTTTATTTCTGGGTTTAATCACAATGCAGAGAAAAATTTCAAAAATATATATTTTTTGATAAACATCCCAGTTTTTTATTGTATCTTTGATAAAATACTTCAACACATCAAAAATTTGAAAGCATTCACATGGCATGTAGTTATCTCTTTTTTAAACATTTAATAGTCTACGGATGATAGACAATACTTTTTAAATTATGTTAATTTTTTTAAAAATTATGTTTATTATGCTAGAATATAGTCTAAAGTTTCAAAACTGCTCATTAGAAAAAAACATTTCCTTTTTAGACATAAGCCAATCAAGATTTAGTAGTCTTCAAAAACACTTCAATGACTACAATAAGGATGAGTTGATTATCTGTTTGTTCTTTCATGGTAAGCATCTATTTATCCTTGTTAGGGTAAGTACTTCAGTTTCCTTTTGGGGGATGATATCCTTCTTCTCTCTCACAAAGCATTTTTTCACACCACTGGTACTTCCAACATCATAGGGTCCATGTATATCGCCCCCAAAACATAAATGCTTACACCAGAGCTTGGAATTGCTGCGGAACACATTTTTTTTTTTTGCTGTGGGCCCCACTCCAAGCGGTAGTCTTTTGTGTCATATAGCAAATGGACTGATAAAGTGTCCCTAGGTGTCGAATATGTTTCCTACAGAACCTGAATAAGTTCCCAGGCATTAGGCTTCCTTTTTCACGGGAGGAAGTCCACAATGTAATGATTTCTCTTTTATTTTGGGGGACGTGTCCCAGCATTGGATCCATAAAAACATTTTTAGATATTGTAATCCCTTGAATCTTCCTTGGATTTGTATCCAATCCTCTGCATTGCACATGTCTTATCAAAGTCTCCACGGTGATAGTCACATCTTGATTATCCTGCCTGATCAACATTATTATATCACTGATGTAATGAATTGATGTGATGTTCTGTGAGATATCCGGGTAGTCTAGAGCTCTTTAGACTTTGTTTTAATAGAGAGAGCAATAGAATTAACATAACCCTGAGGCAAAACTGCTAATGAATTTATTTGTCTGTTCACATGAATTCAAACTGCTACAGATCTGCTTTTCAGATTCAAATACAAAAAAAAAAAAATCTTCCAAATCAATGGTCACATACCACGTACCTGAGGCCATATTAATCTGCTTTAACAATGATATGTCCAGCACAGCAGCTGCAATTGAGGCTACTACTTGTTAAAATATGCAGTAGTCTAGTCATCTCTTGGACCCATCCAGTTTCTGCAGGGTCCACATTGGTCCAGACAGAAATATAACGGACTGCCAACCTTGTAGCCTTTAAATCCTTAAACATAGCACTACTTTTTAGCATCCTCTCCAGATACATTAGTGTTTTTGGTGTGCTCTTTTGGCCAGAGAGAAGAGACAGTTACAGAAGTTTCCATTTGGTTTTTCCCACTATGATAGCACTTACTTCAAAAATTACTTCAAAGTGTGCTAAACTCAAACTAACAAAATATGGACAAATCCCATAAAAAGAAAGCTATAATTATAAATAAATAATTGCATCATGAAGCTTAGAGTATTTAATGGGAAAAATCAGTGTTAAATGCTATAAGTATTTATTTATAATGATTATGTCCTTCTTTTTATGGCATTTATGTGATATATATAGTATAAAGTTTATATATATATATACATATATATAAAATAAAGTTAAATATATATATACAGCTTCCTTTCCAGAACCTGAACTAGAGACTAAGCCCACTTGCTATGACACTGAGTTTACACAAACAATATTGAGCATTTATTCATGTATTTTCTGATTCCACATTTAGACATATAGATGTAGGTTCTTATGTATATTTTTCAAAAATTTCATCTTAAGAGGGTATACTTATTGTGCATATGTTTTTCTCTTATTTGATAATTTCAGAATATTTGGAATAACCTCATGACACTTAGAGGCATTCAATGAAGAGTTTTTGATAGTATGCGTGACTTGAGACAGTTTCAGAATGCCTGGTCTATGCTATCCACCCAAACACTTTTTAATTTATATGGCTTAACAATATTGCAAGCCTGATTTCATTTTAATGCTGCATTAGCTGGGTGAACATGATTTATTGTGACAGAGTGTAAATTCAACTATTGAGTTTTTAACAATAAATAACGGACAGGGTTTGTGATAGGGAACAATAAAACATTATGTTGATAGAGGCAGAATTGAAATGATGACAAAATATAGCAATCTACTATCAGACAACATAATTAAAGTTTAGATGTGGGGTGCCTGAATTCTATTATTTTAAGGTGATTTGGGTATGTGAGTATGTAAGCTAGAAACAGTTATTCTCTACTGGACAGCAGTGAGGTGGTTTCTTCTTCTTTCTTTTTTTTTCAACTAACATCTTCTTTCTTTATTAAAAATTTTTAAATTCAGTTAGCCAACATATAGAACATCATTAGTCTCAGATGTAGAGTTCAGTAATTCATCAGTTACATATAACACCCAGTGCTCATCACATCATGTGCCCTCCTTAATCCCTGTCACCCAGATACCCCATCCCCCCAACCCACTTCCCCTCCAGAAAAACCTTAGTTTCTTTCTCATAGTTAAGAGTCTCTCTTGAAGAAATCAGCCCCTCTCTGATTTCTTCTCATTCCATTTTTCTTTCCCTTTCCCCGTGATTCTCTGCATTGTTTCTTATAGTCCTCATATGAGTGAAACCACTTGATAATTGCATTTCTCTGATTGACTTATTTCGCTCAGCATAATACCCTCCAATTCCACCTTTGTCAATGTAAATAGTAAGATTCCATCCTTTCTGGTGGCCAATATTCCATTGTATATATATATATACCACATCTTCCTTATCCATTCATCCATCAGTGGACATCTTGGCTCTTTCCATAGTTTCGGCTATTGTGAACATTGCTGCTATATACATTGGGGTGCACGCGTCCCTTCAGATCAATACATTTTCTCCTTCGGGTAAATACCTAGTAGTGCAATTGCTGGGTCATATGGTAACTCTATTTTTAGCTTCTTGAGGAAACTCCATACTGTTTTCCAGAGTGGCTGCACCAGCTTGCAGGTCTTTCACCTCTTTGGTTAGATTTATTCCTAGATATCTTACTATTTTGGGTGCAAATATAAGTGGGATTGTTTTCTTAATTTCTTTTTCTACTGCTTCATTATTGGTGTATAGAAATGCAATAGATTTCTACACATTGATTTTATATCCTGCATCTTTACTAAATTCATTTATCAGTTCTAGTGCTTTTTTGATGGAGTCTTTCTGGTATTCTATATATATAATATCATGTCATCTACAAATAGTGAAAGTTTGACTTCTTCTTTGCTGATTTGGATGCCTTTTATTTCTTCTTATTGTCTGATTTCTGTGGCGAGGACTTCTAGAACTATGTTGAATAAAAGTGGAAAGAGTGGACATCCCTGTCTTGTTCCTGATCTTAGAGGAAGGACTCTCAACTTTTCCCCCATTGAGAATGGTGTTTGCTGTGAGTTTTTCATACATGGCCTTTATGATGTTGAAGTATGCGTTCTCTAAACCTTCTTTGTTGAGGATTTTTATCATGAATGGATGCTGTACTTTGTCAAATGCTTTTTCTGTGTCTACTGAAATGATCTACAGTTCTTATCCTTTCTCTTATTGATATGATGTATCACATTGATTGATCTGCAAATATTGAAACACACTTGCATCCTGGGAATAAATCCCACTTAATCATGGTGAATAATTTTTTTATTGTGTTGTTGAGCTTGGTTTCCTCGTATTTTATTGAGGATTTCTGCATCTATGCTTATGAGGGATACTGGCCTGTAGTTCTCTTTTTTTAGTGGTGTCCTTAACCAGTTTTAATATCAGGGTAATGTTAACCTCATAGAATAAATCTGGAAATTTTCCTTCCTTTTCTATTTTTTTTTTTTAGAATAGTTTGAGAATAGTATTCACTTTTCTTTAAATGTTTGGTAGAATTCCTTGGAAAACCATCTGGTCCTAGACTTTTGTTTGTTGAGAGTTTTTTAATAATGATTCAATTTCTTTAGTGGTAATCAGTTTGCTCAAATTTTCTATTTCTTCCTGTTCAGTTTTGGTAGTTTTTATGTTTCTAGGAATTTATCCATTTCTTCTAGGTTATCCAATTTGTTGGCATATAGTTTTTCATAATATTCTCTTATAATTGTTTGCATTTATGTTGTGTTAGTTATTGCTCTCCTCTCATTTGCGATTTTATCTCAGTCCTTTCTCTTTGTGTTTTGGTAAGTTTGGCTAGAGGTTTACCAATATTATTAATTTTTTTCTTCAGAGAACTAGCTCCAGTTTCATTGATCTATTCTATTGTTATTTTTGCTTAGTTTCTCTATCATTTATTTCTCCTCTAATCTTTATCATTTCCCTCCTTCTAGTGGTTTTATTTTTTTAAGATTTTATTTATTTATTCATGAGAAACACACACACACACAGAGAGAGAGAGAGAGAGAGAGAGAGAGGCAGAGACATAGGCAGAGGGAGAAGCAGGCTCCATGCAGTGAGCCTGATGTGGGACTCAATCCTGGGACTCCAGGATCATGCCCTGAGCCGAAGGCAGACGATTAACCACTGAGCCACCCAGGTGTCCCACCTTTTAATGGTTTTAAGTTTTATTTGTTGTTCTTTTTCTAGATCCTTTAGGTGTAAAATTAGATTGTTTATTTGAGATTTTTCTTGCTTTCTTGAGATAGGCCTGTACTGCCATAAACTTCCACTTAGAACCACTTTTGCTGCATCCCAAAGGTTTTGGACTCTTGTGTTTTCACTTTCATTCGTTTCCATGTACTTTTTAAGTTCCTCTTTTATTTCCTAGTTGACCCATTCATTATTTGGTACATGTTATTTAAGCTGCATGTATTTGTGGTCTTTCCAAATTTTTTTCTTGTGGTTGACTTCTAGTTTCATAGCATTGTGGTCAGAAAAGATGCATGATTTGACTTTGATCTTGAATTTGTTGAAGCTGGTTTTGTGGGGTAATGTGTGATCTGTTCTGGAGAATGTTCTGTGTGTTGTTTTGTGATGGAATGTTCTGAATATATCTGTTAAATCCATCTACTCCAGGGCTTCATTCAAAGCCTTTGTTTCCTTGTTGATTTTCTGTTTAGATAACCTATCCATTGATGTAAGTGGGGTGTTAAAGTTATATAACCTTTTCCACATATGGTAGTCTTTATTAAATTTACAGTTGTTTAAGTTTGAACCCATTTTTTTTTCCCTTCATCCTTTCATTTAAGTCAGTTATGTCTTCTGCTTTTGAAAATAGTGACTTTATGAATAGGAGGTCCTAGAGTGACTCACAGTTCACTACCCCCTATTCACCAGAACCTGGCACTTAAGGAGAATATCCTATATGTGTTACTTACATCATACTGTTATATCTGTGTCACTTTTCCTTACCTGCACTGACTCTCTGCCTGTTATGGGCTGTGCTTGCTTTCTGTGGTGTTAGTGTTAGACCCATGGCAAGCCAGCTCTGAGGGGATGTGTCCACTGGAGAATTTGAGAGTGGAGTGGCAGTGTTAGCAAAATCTGCATTGGGCCACTAATCCTCTGCCAGATCCACAGAAGCACTATGGAGGCTGGGAGCTGCATGTAGGGTGGCTGGGCTCAGTGCACTACTGTGGCCGAGAGCGCACATCTGGGCAAGGTGTGGTGGCAGCTGTGCATCCAGGGGCTGGGTGGCATATAGATATTATAAAAGATCAGGGTATTAAGAACAAACTTGTCTTACACTGAAACCACAGGCATGTTCCCTTGGATTGGTCCTAGGGATTGGACTCTTTGGAGCTCATTGGGGCCACAAGTGGGAACTTGAGAAAGCAGAGAATAACCCATGTGGAAACCATCCAAAAAAGGCTCTGTGCTACAATGTAAGAAAACTATCCTGGAGACCCACAGCACACAAGCTCCCACATTATTCATTCTTACCATCCCACTCTTGAAAGGGGAAGCTATTGTAAAACTGGCGTTCATCAGACTTGGAATATTATGTTTCATAGGACACAACCAGTATGTAAAAGATATTGGGTTACTGATAAAGGACAATGTTTGGTCCTAGATGACAAATTTTAGTCTATGGAGGCCACTAAATTAAAAAAGCTTCTGTGAATACCTCATGAAATTGAAAACTAGTTATTTTTCCTCTTTAAGTCATATGTAATCTCTTTATGCATTATATATATATTTTTTAATATAATTTTATATACTGCGCTAGTATTTTGCTATAATGTTGTCTATTATACTAGTATTTTCAGATTTGAGGATACAGATTCCTGCAGACTTTGAAAACATTGAGGCATATCCCTCTTTACAGGAACATCCTCACTAAAGCCAGAATTTGTCACTTAAATGCATCTTTGAACAGCTGTCAACATAGTAAAAGTGCTGCCCTCATCTATTAGGATCAGAAAAAGTATTACAGTAAGACATTTGCCATGGGGCATTAGGAAGGGTTTCTAAGGGAGTGGGTTCTTACAGGCAGGTTTTACAATGAAGACTTACTGAATAATTTTGTACTTCATTCCAAACAAGAGAGACAAACCTGAATTCTAATCATTGGTGGAGCTAATCAAGAATGAAGAATAGAAGATACTGGAGTGGTAGTGCTCTGACAAGCAAACACTGAATTGATAAGGGAAACTTAGGTACAGAGAATGTTACACATGTATCTCAAACTCTTGAAACTGGATAGGGTCCCAGGGGGCTGGGGTTAGTGCATTTTCCAACACTGTTATTGATCTCTTAGATTTGGTAAAATTAACACTGATGGATACAGACTGACTTAATTTGGCATCCTCTTCCGCGTTCCTAGAGGGAAATTCTCTGCCTAATAGATGAGGAAAAGTAAAAATGACCTTGATCTAAACAAAGTGAGAAAGAGATAGTATGCTTTTTTTTTTTGAAGAGATACAGAAGCATTATTTGCCCTAAAATTTTACTGCATTATTATGGTGTGGAAGATAGTCTTTAGGAAGTTCACAGATAAAAACTGTACACTATTTCCAATTCCCAGTGATATATTTTTCCAAGTTCAAATGTTTTGTGTGTGACTTTCTTCTCTAGATTTCAGTAAAATATCTCCTATCCTAGTACATCATTTCTCTAGTGATTGTTATTTTTTGGCAAACTGTTCCTACTTAAGCAATGATAGTGAAATTAAATTTAAAAATTTTCTCTCTGAAATGTCAAAATACATCCCTTTTATTTGTTTTCATGCACTTTAACTCTAGAAAACTTCTCAGATGCTGAAGAGGTCCATTTATTCATATCTACTCAAAATCTAATTACAGTGCTTTGGTTTTCTGATTCCCCAAATTACAGTATATTAAAAACATCAAATTAGAGAATGATGGAAGTTTCAGCAATAGGAACACATGTATAAAAATATGGCAGTTGGCAATATTAAATCTGGGATGGAGAACATAAATATATATATTTTTTTAAATAATAAATTTATTTTTTATTGGTGTTCAATTTACCAACATACAGAATAACACGCAGTGCTCATCCCGTCAAGTGCCCCCCTCAGTGCCTGTCACCCATTCACCCCCACCCCCCGCCCTCCTCCCCTTCCACCACCCCTAGTTCGTTTCCCAGGGTTAAGAGTCTTTACGTTCTGTCTCCCTTTCTGATATTTCCCACACACTTCTTCTCCCTTCCCTTATATTCCCTTTCACTATTATTTATATTCCCCAAATGAATGAGACCATATAATGTTTGTCCTTCTCCAACTAACTTACTTCACTCAGCATAATACCCTCCAGTTCCATCCACGTTGAAGCAAATGGTGGGTATTTGTCATTTCTAATGGCTGAGGAATATTCCATTGTATACATAGACCACATCTTCTTTATCCATTCATCTTTCGATGGACACCGAGGCTCCTTCCACAGTTTGGCTATTGTGGACATTGCTGCTATATTTTAAAAGTGATTATGATATATAAACCAGAAGTGAAGTTATTGGCTCATGGAGTAATTTTATTTTTAATTTTTTGAGGCATCTCTAAACTGTTTTTCATAGTGGTTGTACCAATTACATTCCCACCAAAAACATGCTTAAGTTCACTCTTCTTCACTTGCAAAATTTGTTATCTCTTATGTTTTTGATTATAGCCATTCTAATAGGTGTGAGGTGATATTCAATGTGGTTTTGATTTGCATTTCCCTGTTGATTAGTGACATCAAGTGCCTTCTCATATATCTGTTGGCCATTTTAATATCTTCTTTGGGAAAAAATGAATATCTTCTTTGGAGATATGTTTATTCAGGGCCTCTGCCCATTTTTAGTTGTATTAGTTAGGGCTTTTTGCTTTTGAGTTGTTCATCGCAGCATTATTCATAATAATCAGGACATGGAAACAACCTAAATGCCCATTGACAGAGGAATGGACAAACAAATTGTGGTATATAATGGAAAATTATTCAGCCATAAGAAGAAGGAAATCATGCCATTTGTATTAATGTGGATGGACCTTGAGAGTATTATGCTAAGTAAAACAAGTCAGACAAAGAAAGATAAATATTATATGATATCACTTATATGTGGAAACTAAAAAAAGCAAAACAAAACAAACAAAAAACCAAACTCATGAAAACAGAGAACAGACTGGTGATTGCCAGAGGCAGAAAACAGAATGACATAACTAGGTTAAGGTAGTCAAAAGGTACAAACTTCTAGTTATAGGATAAATAAGTTCTGGGAAGTAGCGTACAACATTATGACTATAGTTAACACTGCTATATAGCATATTTGAAAGCTGCTAGAGAGGAGATCTTAAAAGTTATCATCATAGGTAAAAAATGTGTAACTATATGCGGTGATGAGTATTAACTGAAGTCATTGTGGTAATAATTTGTAATATCTATATATATCATATCATTTTCTGATATCCCTTAAACTTATACAATGTTATATGTCAATTATAACTCAATAAAATTGGAAGAAGAGATTAAGAACTAGAAAATCATAGTAATGTAAAATCAATACAGCTGATGGTGTTTTAAATTATCACAAAATACTCTTGCTTGCTATGCTGTTTATGAAGGCAAAGAGAAGAATTAAACATTTCAGAGCAGCTTATATCAGAATAGTGAACAAATAATGTGGGGTTGGTTTTTATATTTTTGATAAAAGTAAACTTAAATAATTCTAAAAATACAGTGTTGTGTGGCCTGAATTACTGCATGATACCAGAAGTAGTAAAGTATTAATTATTGTCAAGTAATTTTTTCACTAATCATTTCCTGTATGTGATACAGAATTTCCTATGAAATTTGTTCTGTTATTTTTCTAGAACAGAGTTTCAGTGGTCTCAGTAGTTGTCATTATTTTTCACAGTCTTCTAAGATGGGCTGAGTCTCTTGAACAAGATCTATGATTATTTAACAGAGAATTATTTAATCTCCAACTGGGCTTCATAGCATTTTCACTTTCACTAACCTACCATGACAGAGGCAAGATCCAGCACTCTTGCTGCATGCGAACCATGATGTTTAACGCAGTGGATGTCTTCCTCTGCATGTATTTTCACAAATAATCATGATTTTCTTTGCTACACAGAATTTAATTTTCTTTTGAAGTCATATTCCAGTATTTCTTTCACTGCATTATTTTTGGTAATTTTTCTCAAGCCTTATTTCTTTAACTGCATTACTTTTTGGTTTCTGTCCCCTCTTCTTTCAGTTGTATTAACCACCACTTAAATACTTTAGTAACTATATCAAGATAATGGATATAATATGAAATACAATTTAGAAAAATATATTAGAATTTGAAGAAATAATTCAACTCTTAAATTAATGTGACTAAGAATTTCTTTGTTTTTAAAGGAAAAAAATTGCTTATATGTTGTATGTTACAAATAATGATTTAATTTAAGCCTTGTTCATTTTTACCGTTAGTAAATATATATATTTTTTCTAACAAGAGTGTTAACGTATTTTTGAAGAAATTCTAATTTACTTTTTATTATTTAGATTTCAAGTAAAAGACTATTTTGATCTCAAACAATTTTTCTCAGAAAAAATGTTTTCAAAGTTATTTATCTAACATAAAGCAAGTTAATTAGATCATGTTACTCAAATGTTTTATTTGTGTGTTTTACAAACTGAGCATGAAGGCCTTGATATTATATTGTAATAAAATAAAATAGAAAAAAAAACATTAGTGCTGATAAATGATACCATCTGGTAAACGTTGTTTCACTTTTTTAGTTAAATTTCCTTTGAATACACATAATGGGAAATAACTCCAGTTAACTTAAGCAATAATGTGTCTTTATAGGATGGATACTGGGATTTATTAAAATTTAAAGGGAGCCAGCACCTAAGAGAAGACCAGAACCAGGAATTTAAAAAGTTAAAGGCAGATAGTTGACCCTCTTCCATTCCATTCTTCCTGCTTCTCTATCTGCTTCATACTTGCTATGTTGAACGTCATTTTTCTCTGTGACTTTTTGCAAATAAGACAGAAGTAAGTTCCTTCTTTAAGATTTGTGAGTCTCTCCATTCCAGCATCTGCAGAACCTAACTTCATGGCAATTTCACATTCCTAGGAGAGAGAATCTGATTAACTCAGCTCAGACCTGGTGTCCAACACTGGTCCAATCAATAGTGCATAGAATGACATCTTCTGCTGTTACTGTGGTTTCAGCTGTCCACACTACTAGATATGGTGGCTGGGGACAATACTTCATTGATAAAGGGGATCCTCTTAAACTTAGCTGACATCTCCAAAGTTATTACCACACCTGTATTGTAACAGTTGTTAATCAGAGGAGGTAATGATACTGAATATTCAAAAGATATTGTGCGAACTATGTGCAAAGCTTCCCACCCATTATCTCACATTTTCTTCACAAAGTCCTTATTTTTATCTATGAAGAAACTAAAAATTAATAGTGGCTAAATATTATGCTCAAACTCTCAAAAGGGTGTGAAAAACTACCACAAAATTATAGGATATAAATTTCTTTAATGGATAAAAAACAGATGCTTATATAAAGCAGAGAACAGTACGTGACCTCAGGGAGAATTTTACCTCCCAGATCTCCCAAAGCTCTTGATAAAGAGGTACAGCTGTGGGAGATACCACTGGAATTACCATTGTCATTTTCATAGCAGTTTTATTTATTTTTTATTTTTAAAAGATTTTATTTATTCATGAGAGACACAGAGAGAGAGAGAGAGAGAGAGAGAGAGAGAGAGAGGCAGAGACATAGGCAGAGAGAGAAGCAGGCTCCATGCAGGGATCCCGATGTGGGACTCGATCCCGGGACTCCAGGATCATGCCCTGGGCTGAAGGCAGGAGCTCAACCCCTGAGCCACCCAGGTGTCCCCTCATAGCAGTTTTAGATCCTCTACATTCTTTTACGACAATGGACTATTCTGCAAATTCTAGCTGCATGCCAGTCTATTCACCAGCCAGAAAATAATTCATATGAAACAACCTAAGTGAATTCTCATGTGAACGGTGCAAGCTTAGGTGAAATAAGAACCAGTTTCCTATGTGTGTCTCCCAGCAGGCCCCTCAAATGCTTATGATCCACCATCAAGATTTCCATTTTCAGGTCACCGGCTTCTTTGCCAAATGACTGTAGCTTTTAGTGCTAAAGCTTAATACATATGTCTAATACTTTTAAATAAAATTTATATGACCACTCTTTAAGAAAGGATCTGTACTCTTAAAACTACAGAACACTTATCAAAGAAATTGAAGAAGACACAAAGAAATGGAAAAACATTCCATGCTCATGGATTGGAAGAATAAATGTTGTTAAAATGTCTATGTTACCCAGGGTAATCTATACATTCAATGCAATCCCTATCAAAATACCATCAACACTTTTCACAGAGCTGGAACAAATAATCCTAAAATTTGTATGGAATCATAAAAGATCCCAAATAGCCAGAAGAATGCTGAAAAAGAAATCAAAGCTGGAGACATCACAATTCTGGACTTCAAGTTATATTACAAAACAGTATGGCATTGGCACAAAAATAGATACATAGATAAACAGAATAGAAAACCCAGAAATGAACCCACAATTATATGGTCAATTAATCTTCAACAAAGCAGAAAAGAATATCCAATGGGGAAAGGATAGTCTCTTCAACAAATGGTGTTGGGAAAATTGGACAGCAAATGCAAAGTAAAGAAACTGGACAACTTTCTTATCTCATACACAAAAAAATTCAAAATGGATGAAAGACCTAAATATGAAAAATCCTAGAAGAGAACACAAGTAGTAATTCTATGACATTGGCTATAGTAACATTTTTCTAAATATGTCTCTTGAGGCAAGGGAAACAAAAGCAAAATTAAATTATTAGGACTATAGCAAAATAAAAAGCTTCTGCACAGTGAAGGAAACAATCAACAAGACTAAAAACCAACCTCATGAATGGGAGAAGATGCTTGTAAATTGACCTATCTGATAAAGGGTTAGTATCCAAAATATATAAAGAACTGATATAGCCTTAAAAAAACAAATAATACAATTAAAATTGTCAAAAATTATGAATAGGCATTTCTCCAAAGCCATCCAGGTGACCAAGAGACGCATGAAAAGATGTTCATCATCACTTACCAAAAGGGAAATGCAAATGAAAACTACAATGAGCTATCATCTCACACCTGTCAGAATGGCTAAAATCTACAACATAGGAAATAACAGGTGTTGATGAGGATATGGAGAAAAGGAACCCTAAATGAACTATTGGTAGGAATGCAAATTGGTGCAGCCACTGTGGAAAACTAATGGAGGTTCCTCAAGAAGTTAAAAATAGAACTACCCCAAGATCCAGTAATTGCACAACTAAGTATTTACCCAAAGAATACAAGAACACTAATTTAAAGGGATACATGCATCCCTATGGTCTTTTTAAAAAAGATTTATTTATTTATTTGAGAGAAGGGGAGAGACAGCAAGCACGAGTGGGAGGGGCAGAGGGAAAAGGAGAAAGAATCTTAAGTGAACTCCATGCTGAGTGCAGAGCTCAAGGAGGGGCTCAATCTCAGGACCCTGAGATCATGACCTGAGATGAAACCAAGAATTGGATGTTTAACTGACTGGACCACCCAGGCACCCCCCAATTCACCCCTATGTTTATAATAGCATTATTTACAATTGCCAAGATATGAAAGCAGCACCAATTGATGAATGGGTAAAGAAGATGTGAGATATAGATAGATAGATGATAGATAGATAGATATAGATATATATCTAATTCAGCTATAAAAATAATGAAATCTTGCAGTTTGCAAAAGCATGAATGGAGCTGGAGACTATAATGCTAGACAAAATAAGTCAATCAGAGAAAGACAAATACTATATGATTTCCCCATATGTGGAATTTAAGAAACAAAACAAACAAGCAAAGGCAAAAAGGGAGAGACAAATCAAGAAACAGACTCTTAATTATAGAGAGCACATTGATGGTTACCAGAGGGAGGTGAGTGGAGGGATGGGTTAAGTAGGTGATGAGGATTAAGGAGTACACTTGTCGTGGTGAGCACCCGGTGATGTGTGGAATTGTTGAATCACTATATTGTATACCTGAAACTGATATTATAGTGTAAAAAAAAAAAGTTATGTTTACCCAAAAAGAGAATGAATACTGTGGTCTGGGCTTATTTTAATTATTTTAATATCTTTATGTGCAATAAGTTTTGCATATTATGTACAAAATCCCAGATGAGAGCCCCCCAAATATAACTCATATATAAACAGATTTGGCCTCACAGCCATTTGACTCTAGCTACCTTGACCTAGTATGTATCTATACTCTAAATTTTCTTAAAAGAAGTAGTGTAGGAGTTTCCCATAATGCTTCACAAATAAAATTTCCTACAAATACTGGTTAAACAATTTTTCCTCTCCTTAAATTTCCACTCATTGCAATTGTCAAGACAAATGAACAGAACTTGTTTACCCTAGAATCTACTCTTCAACATTCTCAACTGAATTTGTTCACCATCATACTGATTTTTATTTATTTCTCCAACATCCACTATCTCATAGAAACATATCTAGATTTTCTACCTCTGCTCACCAAGCATGTTGTAATGAATATTTATTGATGAAAGGATAGGCCCCTGTGCTCACTTTGACATTCTCTTATAATTAATATTCATGGAAAAACTGGTGAATAGGATTCTCCACTTTGTTATATCACTTGGAGACAAAGGTTTTTGTTAAGTGATTTTTCTTGTGATTTTCAAATTATAACATACATTGTTGTTGTTGTTGTTTTAAGATTTAGTCATTCATTTGAGATAGGGTGTGAGTAGGGGGAGGGAAAGAAGGAGAGGTGAAGAATCTCAAGCAGACTCTCAACTGAGGGGGGCTCAATCTCATGACCCTGAGATCATGACCTGAGCCAAAATCAAGAGTGGATCGCTCAACCAATTGAGCCACCCAGACACCCCCATATCAAGCATTCTTAACTAATTCATTTACAAGTTATTTATAGAATTTCTGCAACCTACATACCTCAATGCTAGGCACCAAGGAAGATAGATGTAATAAAATGAAAGAGGAGTGGTCTGCGTCTGTCAGGAACATATTGCTGAGATCAAGAAACAATGCTAAGTGTCTTGAGTAAGGGTAATTGAAATGGGCCATTCGGGGTATGAACGTGACATAAAATCAGGAAAAGTTCTACTACTATAGTATGCATTTGTAAAGTTTTCTACTTGTCTAGCACCTTAATGCCCTAGCCAGTGCAAATAATTATTATGCATTGAATTTCATTTTCAAATGTAGAATAGAGAAACAGTCCACTATGCATGGCAATTAAAGATACAAAACAAAGTCATGCTTTTGCTACCTTAAGAAAAGATCAGACCCCCTAAACCAGTATCTTCACAGTTGATGTGATTACAAGACAATGAAAAGCTGAGGGTAGAACTTTTTTCCTCTGTATGAAAGTGAAGAAGAGTATGTTTGAACCTCTGCTGGAAGGGTTCAGTAAAACTATTATTGCTGTCACACACAAGATATCAGAGAGTATAAAACATCACTGTGTATAGTTCTTCAAAAATTTCTGTAGCTTTGTGGAAAGTTGTGAATGCCAATAAACAGCTGCTTACCTGTTTTTATGTTATCCTATGAAAAAGGTTTTAAGGTAGATCTCCCAATGTGACAACAAATCTAACAAATAAATTGCAAATGGTCACAGAGTGCCTTTAAATTCCTGTAGCCTTTAAAGCTATCTTACCCTCTAAGCCTGTAGCTGATAACAGCATGCATTTCATATCCACTTGCAAAAATTAAAACATGTACCTATGTCTATCAGTGTTGATTGATATGTAGTTCAAATAGTTGTGTCCTAGAATACTGTACTTCAGAAATATGCTTTACACATGTTTTATGTCTGTGATATTGGTTCTTGTTTAATGGTTTCTGCTTCTAACTATGTACAAACTTCTTGGCTCAATCTCCACTAAATGATATATGACTGGTATCCTTTTGCTTGAATTAAAGCCTCCAAATCTATTATGTGTGATTTTATATCATTTTGAACTTTATAATGCAGGCTATGAATAATTCACTTTGTTGAATAAAAAGTATCCAAAGGTGAATAAGTGAATAACTAGAATGATACATTTTAAATATGGTCCCTGAGCACTTCAAATTCCTAAGCTGTTTTGCAAGCCAAAAATAAAGTGTAAAATGGTAATCTAAAGTTTGGAAGGTTGTCATCCAGATTTCGAAAATAAGCACAGAAGTTTTAAAGCAAAGTAGTTAATCAGGAAGTAAACACTCCAATGGAATATGTACAAAATAATAAATGTGAGTAAATAAATATGTTAAAAATCACTAATGATAACATAAAAATTAAAACAAAAAGATTGTATTTCCCATAAAACAAGGAAGAAGGACTGCTGCCTTGGGCCCTACAGAGTCGTAAACCTCACAAAACAAAAATTACTTAAGGACACCTAAGTGTCTCTGTCAGCTGCAATTTTGTTATCACAAAAAATACCTTATAAAATGGAATTATGTTTTCAAAAATGAACATAAAGTTTTAACTGTTTTAAGTAATTTTGAGTTTTGTTAAATATTAAGTATGCATCTTTGAATTCAATGGAAAGTTTTGAATATATTAAGAGAAATATATTTTTAAATTATAAGAAAATAATTTTAATTTTTAAAAAATACATTGGGGTACCTGGGTGGCTCAGTGGTTGAGCGTCTGCCTTCAGCTCAGGGTGTGATCCAAGGGTCCCGGGATCACGTCCCACATCGGGCTCTCTGCATGAAGCCTGCTTCTTCCTCTGCCTCTCTCTGTGTCTTTCATGAATAAATAGATAAAATCATTTTATTTACATTTCCTAGCATTCATGTTTTTAGTGAAATTATTTCAAATTATGTACACTTTGAATGCAATTACTTTTTTAAAAAAGATTTTATCTATTTATTCATGACAGAAAAAGAGAGGCACAGAGACACAGGCAGAGGGAGAAAGAAGCAGGCTCCACACAAGGAGCCTGATGTGGGACTCTATCCCAGGAATCCAGGATCTCGCCCTTAGCCAAAGGCAGACGCTCAACAGCTGAGCCACCCAGGCATCCCTGTAATTACATTGTTAATCCTTTTAGGTCATTTCATATAACACAAATTATGTGAAAATTCAGCTATACTAACACAAGTTATAATTTTTCCTGATATAAAGACAATAACACATTTTTAATGGATGGGTATATAAATAATTTATGAATTATTATGTCTTTATTACTCAGATAAACATCACTTAACCATAACATGTAATAGTAATGATCAATTTGTTTTATTCTTGCTATTTTGTGACTTTTAGTCATAGAAAATGTAGAGCTTAACACAGATTTTTGTTTTGTATATTTTCAAAGTCAAGAAATTAGCACAGTTTAACAATTCTTTTAGCTTGAATGTTAACTTTAATACATTAAGACCTATCACAGTAGCCTTTTATTTATATTCTTGCCCAGGGCCTCACAAATGATAGGAGCTGGGCTACAGGAAGATTATATGCCTGTTTCTGGAAAATGGCAAGATTATACCATACTTCTGAAAGAATCTGATAGTATCTTCTTATCTGGCAATCTGGGAATATATAATTGCATTTAAAAAATAATATGAAGACAATTTTTCAAAAGAGTTAAAAAACTGGAAGGACAGACATATGACAAAATGTTTATGATTATACTGTCAATTTTTACTCATGAAATCACTACCATCCTAAATTTTCTGTATATTCTCATTATTTTCCACATTTTCTGAATATTCAACAGTAGTCATAAAGAATTTTATTAATAAATGAGAATATAATTTAAACTGGCCTCTATTATATTACCAATATTTACATAAATTTAAGTATTTCTGTTTCCATAACCCTAAGATTCTCTAAGTCAGTTACTTAAGTAATGCATTTCCTTAAGCAAGATAGTTAACACAAAAACAGTATTTTAAACTGTAATATCTAAAATCTTATGTTCTCCTTCCATTCATATTAACTGATCATAAAGAGTATTTGAACAACTTGAATGGAGAAACATCCTTAAACTTATGTTTTCCTTTTCTCCTTTCCTCTCCTCTCCTCTGCTCTCCTTTCCTGTCTCTTCGATGTCTTCCAGGACGTCTTCAACAAATTGGTCACAACCCCTTTTTTGACTTCCCTAGGATACAGTTATGTGTCAGGTCTTGGTGACAACAGGACTCTGATAAAATAAAGGCACATGGAGAAGAGATGGTTAACGATGATTTAGTCAGTTTTATTTCTGTGATATCTAGAATCACATTAGATGTTCCAAATATATTTTCAAAGATGTTTCTTCAGCTTTAAGATTAGAAAATGTAAAGTTCAAGTTTCTCAGAAGCTTTTGTTTGTAACTAAAGAGCTTTCAACATCACTCATAACAAAAGATCAACATACGTTAGCAACGATACAGAAGTGAACTGAAAATTTTTCGTGCCTGTCTAATCACAGGTCTTTGTGATAAAATATTTTGATATTTTTGCCCATGCCCTTCTTGGCTTATATCTGCACATAACTAAAAATAAATTGTTAAAAGTAAGAAGTAATATAACCGGTTATCTAATGATGATAGTGATGATGATGCCCATACTGACATTTAATATGCTAGTATGGAGGAGGAAATCTGAGGTGGTGTGGTAACAGTTGTACATGTGTTTCTATGGGATGACTGACCATTAGTAACCAGGAGCCCAATTAAGGCAGATTGGCACAGAATATATGAGTAAGAAGTGAGTGTTTAGTTGGACATGAACTATTAGAACTGGAAGGAAAAAGAACTGGAAGGAAAAGCAATCACCCAACCTATTTCATTTTATTTATACTGCTGGGTCTTTTACCATAAGAAAAAACAGATGTATGTGCAATATATAAAATAAGGAAAATGTTGGGAAAAAAGAATAAAGGAAAAATTACACATAATTATATCATCTAAATTTATTATTAATATCTCAATCTAGATTTTTCTTTGTGTGTGAATTTTTTTAAAAAATGTGTGTACTCATATCTTCATTTATCTTTCATGTATATAATTGTGTATGTATTATTTTCAAATCTGATCTTTAAATTTTTGTTATGCATACCTTCTTATAATGGACATTTTTATTACTCAGCATTTCAGTTGTAAGGGTGCACTTGCCTTAATGTAAATGTTTGCAGCCAATGGTGATTACTGAAAAAGAGACCTATATGATTTACTCTGTGAAGTCAATAGTTCCTGACACTGAAACCAGAAAAGAACAACATATACAATAATAATAAATTACTGGTGAGGCTCCCTTATGTAATACAACAAAATTGATAATACTGTGAAAATCATGACCTAATAAGGTTTACCTTAGAAAGGCAAAGAGAATTCAGTATTTAAAAGCCCATCCCTAAAAAAAAAAAAAAAAAAAAAAAGCCCATCCCTGTAATCACTATATTAACATATGAGGCAGAAAATCCAAGTAATCTTTTAGTAGGAAAAAAAGAAACTTCTGATAATATTACCACATGTATGTTAATGCACTTTGTAAACTAAAAACATGGCAATTTCCTTAGATTGGCAAGGCATTTAAAAGAGTAGAAAGACATTTAAAAGATTTAGAGGCATTCTCACTAATAAACACAAGGCTAAATTCAGATTGATTCCATTACTGCTATAATTCATCATTATTCTAGATGTCCTATATTAGATAATAACAGAACAAACAAAAATCAGTGTCTTAATGTGTCAGATATTAGCCACTAAAATTAAGGAAAATCAATGGAGACATTATTAGACCAAATCAACTGGTTCAGTAATTGTGCTATATTCAAGATCAACTTATAAAGCTTCAGCATTAAAAAAAATCAATAGCATTACTTTATATCAACTATAACGAACTAGAATTTGTGGTAAAGAAGCAAAACCCTTTATAAATGCAATATAATTTAAAAATTCCTGGGAATGTTTCCCTAAAGTTTGTGACACTTTTATAGAGAAAGTTATGTAACATATTTGAAGTACATAAAAGAGGTCTGAATAAATGAAAAGACAGATCGTTTTCCTGGATAAAAATGCATACTCTTTTTAAAATGACAATTATTTGTTTTTGCTTTTTTAAATGTTATTTATTTATGTCTTAGGGTGCCTGGGTGGCTGAGTCATTAAGCACCTGCCTTTGGTTCAGGTCATGATCCCACAGTCCTGGCATCTGCCCAAGCCCTGTGTCCAGCCCCACGTCACTCCTTGCTCAGAGGGGGAATCTGCTTCTCCCTCTGCCCCCTCTCCCCCCCCCATGCTCTCTCTCAATCTGTCTTGCTTTCTCTCTCTCTCAAGTAAATAATTTTTTAAAAAATGACAATTATCTCTTACTTTCTTCAAAATTCTAGCTACGCCAGACGGTAATCCCAAGAGTACTTGGTAAACAGAGTAAATTTATATGGGAGAGTAAAACTGTATGTCTGGCTATTTTTTTAGTAAAATAAGAACAAATAGAGGAATTCACCTTCCAGATTGAAAGATATTTATAAAACCATACAATAATGTTTTATTTAGTAGACCATTTAAAGAGGATTACAAGTCAAGCAGCATACCTAGGTGTGTATTGACATTTGATGTGTTGCAGAGGTGGCATCATAAACACCATAGAAAGCAAACACTACTCAATAAAGTTGGAAAAGCTGGCTTTCCATTTAGGACATACATTCTAGATGGATTAAAAGGACACATATTCTAGGTGGATAAAAAATTTTAAATACTTACTTAAAACAATTAGATGAAAAAAATATGAGAGTACTTTTTATAACTTCATATTAAGAAAGGCTTATTTAAATTTTATATAACAAGTATATTTGAAAAAACAGACAAAATGTGGGTCATTACTTTAAAGACAAAAAAAAAAAAAACAAGCCTCTCTTCCAAACTACGAATTCATATATTAATTTCCTTGCCATGCCTCTGCTCAAAACTTTCACAGTAAAAGCCAGAGTCCAACGACATTTTGGCCCTTTCTTATGTGGCTCCCTGGTACCTGTCTGACTTCATTTCCTACTACCATTCCCCCAACACTCTCTATTCCAGGCATACTGGCATTCACCTCAGACACATTTTTAAAATTCTTTTTTATTGGAGTTCAATTTGCCAACATTTAGCATAACACCCAGTACTCATCCCGCCAAGTACTCATCCTGCCAAGTGCCCCCCTCAGTGCGCATCATCCAGTCATCCCAAACCCCCAACCTCTCCTTCCACTACCCCTTGTTCGTTTCCCAGAGTTAGGTGTCTCTCGTGTTTTGTCATCCTCACTGATATTTTCACTCATCCTCTCTCCTTTCCCTTTATTCCCTTTCTTTTTTTTTTTTTGCTTTTATTTTTTATTTATAAACTTATTTTTATTGGTGTTCAATTTGCCAACATATAGAATAACACCCAGTGCTCATCCCATCAAGTGCCCACCTCAGTGCCCGTCACCCAGTCACCCCCACCCCCACCCACCTCCCCTTCCACCACCCCTTGTTTGCTTCCCAGAGTTAGGAGTCTCTCATGTTCTGTCTCCCTCCCTGATATTTCCCACTCATTTTTCTCCTTTCCCCTTTATTCCCTTTCACTAATTTTTATATTCCCCAAATGAATGAGACCATATAATGTTTTCTGATTGACTTATTTCACTCAGCATAATACCCTCCAGTTCCATCCACGTCGAAGCAAATGGTGGGTATTTGTCCTTTCTAATGGCAGAGTAATATTCCATTGTATACATAGACCACATCTTCTTTATCCATTCATCTTTAAATGGGCACTGAGGCTCCTTCCACAGTTTGGCTACTGTGGACATTGCTGCTATAAACATCGGGGTGCAGGTGTCCCGGCGTTTCACTGCATCTGTATCTTTGGGGTAAATCCCCAGCAGTGCAATTGCTGGGTCGTAGGGCAGATCTATTTTTAAGTCTTTGAGGAACCTCCACACAGTTTTCCAGAGTGGCTGCACCAGTTCACATTCCCACCAACAGTGCAAGAGGGTTCCCCTTTCTCCGCATCCTCTCCAACATTTGTTGTTTCCTGTCTTCTTAATTTTCCCCATTCTCACTGGTGTGAGGTGGTATCTCATTGTGGTTTTGATTTGTATTTCCCTGATGGCAAGTGATGCAGAGCATTTTCTCATGTGCTTGTTGGCCATGTCTATGTCTTCCTCTGTGAAATTTCTGTTCATGTCTTTTGCCCATTTCATGATTGGATTGTTTGTTTCTTTGCTGCTGAGTTTAATAAGTTCTTTATAGATCTTGGATACTAGCCCTTTCTCTGATAGGTCATTTGCAAGTATCTTCTCCCATTCTGTAGGTTGTCTTTTAGTTTGGTTGACTGTTTCTTTTGCTGTGCAGAAGCTTTTTATCTTGATGAAATCCCAATAATTCATTTTTGCTTTTGTTTCTCTTGCCTTCAGTCCTAGCCTCAGCAATCAGACAACAAAAAGAAATAAAAGGCATTCAAATTGGCAAAGAAGAAGTCAAACTCTCTCTTCACAGATGGCATGATACTGTACATAGAAAACCCAAAAGACTCCACCCCAAGATTGCTAGAACTCATACAGCAATTCGGCAGTGTGGCAGGATACAAAATCAATGCCCAGAAGGCAGTGGCATTTCTATACACTAACAATGAGACTGAAGAAAGAGAAATTTGAAAGGAGTCAATCCCATTTACAATTGCACCCAAAAGCATAAGATACCTAGGAATAAACCTAATCGAAGAGGTAAAGGATCTATACCCTAAAACTACAGAATACTTCTGAAAGAAATTGAGGAAGACACAAAGAGATGGAAAAATATTCCATGCTCGTGGATTGGCAGAATTAATATTGTGAAAATGTCAATGCTACCCAGGGCAATTTACTCATTTAATGCAATCTCTATCAAAATACCATGGACTTTCTTCAGAGAGTTTTAACAAATCATCTTAAGATTTGTATGGAATTGGAAAAGACCCTGAATAGCCAGGGGAATATTAAAAAAGACAACCATAGCTGGGGGCATCACAATGCCAGATTTCAGGTTGTACTACAAAGCTGTGGTCATTAAGATGGTGTGGTACTGGCACAAAAACAGACACATAGATCAATGGAACAGAATAGAGAACCCAGAAGTGGGCCCTCAACTTTATGGTCAACTAATATTCGACAAAGCAGGAAAGACTACCCACTGGAAAAAAGACAGTCTCTTCAATAAATGGTGCTGGGAAAATTGGACATCCACATGCAGAAGAATGAAACTAGACCATTCTCTTACACCATACACAAAGATAAACTCAAAATGGATGAAAGATCTAAATGATCTAAATGTGATTTTCCATCAAAATCCTAGAGGAGCGCACAGGCAACACCCTTTTTGAACTTGGGCATAGCAACTTCTTGCAGGATACATCTATGAAGGCAGGAGAAACAAAATCAGACACATTCTTAACTCAATGTTATTGTACCTCATGTCCTCTCCCTTCTCCTTCTAACCCAGTCCCTTTGCCCAGATACCCATAGGACTCATTTTCCCTTTTTTTTCAGATATTTGACTGTCATAACATTTGTCCTTCACCAATTGCCTTTCTTGCCAACTCTATTTAAAATCCCTCTTAGCCCTCTTCCCTCTTGTATTATATGTGTGAATACTGCTGCAATGAACATGGGTATGCAGATACCTCTTCAAGATACTGATTTCAATTCCTTTGGATGTATGGATGTATTCCTAGGAGTGAGATGGCTGGATTATATATATGGTCGTTCCATCTTTAATTTTTTGTGCTATACTGTTTTCTGTATTAGCTATACCATTTTACATTCCCATCAGCAGTATACAAGGGTTCCCTTTTCTCTGCGTCCTCGGCAACATTTGTTATCTCTTCCTTTTTTGATAATAGCCATCATAACAGGGCTAGGGGGTAGAGGGAAGTGAGGTGACATAAGTTAAAGGGTGCAAATTGTTAGTTATGATTAGTATAAGCTCTGAGGATCATAATGTTCTTACAGCATGTTGACTATAGTTAATAATACAGTATTGTATACTTAGAAAGTGTTGACAGGAGTTGTAAGCATTCTCACCACACACAAAAGAGTTAACTGTGTTAACTATGTGAGGTTATGGATGTGATAATTATTTGATCTTTGTAATCATTCTCCACTGTATATGCATATCAACTCATCATGTTACCTACCTTAAATATATAGAATTATATTTGTCAATTTTTTTTGCTCCTAAGAAAGTATATTTTTTATTTTTTTCACCCTGTAACCCCAGAAAGGACATTTTTAAATGGAAAGCTTACATAAGAAAATAGGGATCCCTGGGTGGCGCAGCGGTTTGGCGCCTGCCTTTGGCCCAGGGCACGATCCTGGAGACTCGGGATCGAGTCCCACGTCGGGCTCCCGGTGCATGGAGCCTGCTTCTCCCTCTGCCTATGTCTCTGCCTCTCTCTCTCTCTCTGTGTGTGACTATCATAAATAAATAAAAATTTTAAAAAAAAGAAAATATATAGTGATCCACGAAACAGCTTGAGGTAAATACACGATAATAGGGAAAACCAATAATAATAATAATAATAATAATAATAATAATTCCACTTATCCTCCTTAGAAGCACAAAACCCACAAGAAATGATAGTGCAGAGGCTGGAGAGCCTGCTAAGGAATCAAGGCATCAAAGCCAAGGTGATCCAGGAGGAGGGCTAAGACATGGGATAGTCTCAACTAACTATGTTCTGCTCTTAGCTACTGAGGACAGGCATGTCACCACAGCTAGGCAGTAGCTCAAGAACACCGTCAAAAATGGTTGTGCTAGATAATAGCATGTTGATTCCACATAAATGTGTGTAAGTTCCTGAGATCATAGGAAATCCTCCCATAAGTTCGAAGTTATTCATAGTTGAAACAAATTTTGAAAATAAATTAGATCCTTTTAATGTTTCCTATCATTTGCTGTATTATCTTTTAAGCAATTATGGTGATCTGACATTTTATGTATTTTATTTTTATATTTTTATTTTCTCTATACAACTCCCCCCACCCCAGCCTACTGCTGGAATATAATCAGTTCTATGAGAGCACGTGTTTGATATGTTGTATATTTCCATGTCTCCAGCACCAGAGACAGAGCCTGGCAGTGCCTCAATACATTTTTTAAATGAATGAATAAACAGACTTAATTGGTGAAATCTAAAGAGAAATGGGCAGGATATAATGATTTAATGAAATTTTTCTATAAATTGATTGTCTTATTACATTCAAAAACAGACAAAGTAAACATGAGAAATCATAATTAGTGGTTAATTTTGTATAGTAAGAATATGGGCTTCTTGTATTTTTCTATAATTTTAAATTTTATTAAAAATTTTTAAATAACTCAAAAAATGAGATTAAAAAATTGTTACTTTTACTAAGGATATGCGCACGGTTGAGATTCTTAATCCAATCATCAGATTTTCAAAAGTGGAAATAACTCAGTATCCAATAATAAATTAACACTTTAAAAAGACAGTGTGTTAAATCTGTTTGATGAGATTTCATACAACCATTAAGAAGCATATTCTGCCATTAGGAATATTTAATGACATGGGAAGTGTTCAAAATAAAAATTTAAGTGAAAAAAATAAGTCATGAAATGGTGTACACAGCAAGATCTTAAATTTGTTATATGTGTGTTAGTGTGTGTATATATAAGTATATTACAAAAACAATAAAGAAAATATACATCATTTTAGCATGATTTCTAAGAAATGAGATTGTAAGAGATAATTTTTATGCTTTTTCATACTTCCAAAATTCTGATACAAAATGTTAGAATCAGAAAAAGAGAGAAAATCTCTTGGAAATAAAATTTGCTCTGTTGTATTTGAATTTTGTCTCTTAATAGAATCATATGATATTTAGGAACATTTCTGTTTTTGTTTCAGAAGTTAGCTTTATAACCATACATTTATATAATTACCTTTAGTCCTCTGTTTATAAATGTCTAGTATTTCCTATTGTGGACAGTGATATTATTCTCTTGTGTTTTTTTCTCTCCACTTCCTTCCTATTCTCTATTGTACCACCCAATTTTAGTTAATACTATTATCTTTGTTGGTTTTTCCCTTTATCTTGTTATATTTTTAATACCCTATCTTCATGCAAGCTAACTCATTGAATGGTATAAATTTTTTGAGCATCAAAATATAGATATGATGGCCATTGTTGTAATCACTAACTATGGTAGTTACCTGGCTCTATGCCAGTGCTCCAAAGCCTGTGGGCAAGAGCTTCTCGCACTACTTGTATTTGTGACTGTGAGAATCAAACCTCAAAACTTCCAGACAAACTTTTTATTACTATTAGCAGTAGTAGTGTCACTGCATTATCAATGCTTTACATTAAAAATTAATGCGTTGCTCATATGCCTGAAACTTTGCAGATTTTGTATGAGTGAAATCAGTATCAGTTTCCTGGAGGAAATGGAATCTATTTCATGTGGTTCAAATGAAGAGACATTATTAGATAAAAGTCTCCTTACGGAGGTGTGAAAAGATTTAAAAGAACAAGCAAGGGATGGAGATAGCAGCCACAGACTAGCAACGGAGGAAAGCTTTTATCACTCAAGGAAGGTTTTTATCACTCCAAAGCCTGGAGTGGAAAGGGAAGGAAATAGTGTTACTGGATCCCGGAGAGACCTAGTACCAAGGAGAAGCCCACTCAGTGGAAACTGATTGTGGAGGAGAAAGCAAAACTGTAGCACCAGAGTCAGCATAGAGTAGGAAAAAAAAATGTCCTACCTCTTTCTAGTCCCATTTTGTGATCACTCATTGAGATCATGCCTCTCATTGCCTGCATCCATTCAAGATGCAGCTGGGAAGAGAGCCTGCAAGATTCAGTCAACAGGGCTCAGCCTCTCCAGACACTAATCAGGGCAGAAAAGGGCAGGTTAAGTATCTGTGTGTGTTTGGGATTGGCAGTGGAAAATAACTTGCATATGCTACCACTTTGCCACTTAGCAAATGCAGCAACTTTCACTTCTGTATGGTGCCATCATTTCCTGCAGACCCATCTTTAGACTAGACCTCTGTGTTTTTCCTCTTCTGTTTTCTGGTCATAAAGAGTTCTGCATGAAACCATAGGGACTGGTTCACAGTGAGTTAGGACAGTGGCAAGGAATGGTCAGTAGAAAAAAAAAATCTCTCTCCTCTTGCACTGGGGCGATTTCTTGCTGGGGCCTTCCATTAGCCAAACCCTACAAGAACATAGAGGGCTAGGTAGCCCAGGTGATGAAGTCTGCAGGCAGCAACCTGACAGACAGAGATGGAGCTGTGGTGGTGGAGGACAAGCATAAACATCACAAATTGAATCTGTTGAAATTGGGTCTTGTATTGACTCAATTATTGAAACTCTATCAATACACAATTAGAGCTGTCACATTTTAAATGGGTAATATTTAAATAATTTTGTTTTCAGTCTGTAGTGTGCATAAGTTTTCCATTTATACAGAGATAACTGTCATGTTTGAGGAACAGTGTGAATTCAAGAGTAAGAAGAGTGGGGGAAAAGCAGCTATTTCACTGTTTTCAAACAACTGTTGCCAAAGATACTTAAATAATAATAAATAATACCAAGTTAGTTTCCAGAGCACTCTAACCTGGGTGACTGACTGATTAGGCTTCTCAAAGAACAATGAACTTTTCTCCTGTTGATGTTCTCACAGGAGATAATACATTCCTCCACCATTTAGTGAACTACCTCGTCAAAAACACTTAGAACTTTTGGATCTCCATACACTCAAAGTAATTTTTAGAGCACCATAGCTTTTGCTGATGATGAATTATTTTCTGTAATTCTTACAATGCTAAACAAACATTTTTTTAGGCAGGATAGTGCCTTAATATTGTATTTTTTAGATATGTCTGTGTTACTTCATGCAGTTGTCCTATCCATTTTCATTGTTGTATAGTTTTCTTTATAAAACGTATAATAATGTTTTTCCATGACTCTTGATTTGAAGTTTGAGTTAGCTACAGTTTGAGTTTTATACATAATGTTGTTAAGATGATTCTTTTATAGTCTCAGTGTATGAGAGTTGCAAATTTAATCATTGAACACTCCAGTCCTCAGTTTAACAGATCAAGATACAAATCACTCATAAAATTATGTAATAAAGTCAAGTTTACTTTTTTGATGATTTAACTTTGCTATGTTTTAAAAGGAAACATTTTTATTTCATCCAAAATATATTGTTTTTCAGCTATCCCATGTATGCCAAATTTTCCCATTTCTTTACTCCTTTGTAGGGAGAATATTTTATTTGTTGTATCTTGTAGAATTATGGCAATCATCAATAATCAATAATTTATATCAAGACAATATTTATATTTTGAAGCAAATTAAGTAGTTTTTATTTTCTTTAGATTCAAGTAGATGCCCTTAATTCCCAGCTTTGAGAAAAAGCCTAAGCATCCCATAATGCACGAGTGATATAAATAATGTCAGAAGACAAAACATTACTTTCTGACCTTTCGCACAAATTCTCCTATGCCCTGTTGCTGGGGGGCTGAGAGCCCTTTAAACTTAGTGACCTACTTAGCGTGGCTGTAAATGTCATTCTTATTCATGGCAACATTTAATGCTTTCCTGAATTTTGCTAAACTATTTACCACAATGATATATTGAAGAATTGAATTCCACAGCTTGATTGTGTGCTGCATAAAGAATTGTATTGTTCATCAGTCTAAAGTGGAATGCGATTCATTCTCATTGAGAGTCCGCTTGTTTCTGTGGTATGAGACTGGGAGGAGAAAACACCTTATGTTTTCAGTAAAACATTCATTATTTTTATAGCTGTTTTTCTTTTTCATCGTTTACTTCTCTCCATTACTAAGTAAATCACACTATCATGCCTTCCAGACATGAATTTTTATATTTATTTTGGCCTTTTTACCCAGCATTAACATTTGGCCTGATTTTAATCTGTCACACTTTACATAATCTTCATTATAAATTGACTACTGAGTGAAACTGATGCTCCAAAGAAATCTACAAGCACTGCAAGGAAAAGGCATCAACATTATACAGTTAGGAATAAATCAGAAATGAAAACTCGGAATTTTTAAGTTCTGTTCTTATGAATGCTCTGTGTTGTCTTTTGTTTTCTTATATCTGCTTGAAAATTAGAAAATTCTTTTCTAATTATAGTTAAATTATATTAAAATTTTTATCTTATTTAAAACAAATGTTTCCTTATAATCAACATCGAAATAAGTTCTCATACTTTTTTTTACATACTATAAATCAATGCAAATGTCCGTGATACCTCTAAGTCTAAATGGACTCATACTGAGTGTCTTTTGCAAAGACATTTGTAGTTAGCACTTTTCCTCATCAGTGTTTCAAGAGTACTTTTCTAATATCAACAGGAAAGGAATACAATCATTTTCGCTATCCAGAAAAATTGTTTGCGATAATATTATTCTTTGCATACTAATTGTAGAACCAATGATTTATGTATATCCTAAAATACTTCCTATATATAATGCTAAGATTTTTTTAAAGGATTGAAAATAAGAGACAAACGCTACTGATGAATAGTATCCATAATTATACTGATACTCAAAAGAACAAAATGGCAATAAGATTTTTATGAAAATGAACTTCAATAATTAATTTTTGCACATAAATTTAGATATATTGAGAGTTTATTACTTTGTATATGGTTATTTCTTGTGGGATTCTTTTCATATATTACTTTGGACATGTTTGCCTTAATCTTTACTTTCATAGACGATTCTATGACTGTTAAAATTAGAAGTCTGCTAGGTGAACTTTTCACAGAAAATATATTGCCTTTCATCCATTAAACAATGTAATTGCTTAAACAAATCAAATGTGTGTATATTAATAATCATATCAAGATCTGTAACCCCTCTAGACTACAATGATATAGTAATTTAACAAGAATTGCTTTGTTCCTCTACAAGCCTGTCAGATCTAGGTTTTAATTATCTTCTCACCACCTCTAGGCCTTTTCATATTCAGACGGTATGTAAATTAATGTAGTCTCTCATTTTGAAAGAGTTAAGGGATAAGAATATCTCTAGAATATTTCTCTCTTACCTCTATTAACCACATATCTACTTTTTTATAGAGTGTAATTCAAAAGGAAAATACAGAAACTTAATTCTGGAGAGTGAGAGCAATAGAAAAAAACCCCTGCTTTTAACAAAATAAACACTAACAATCCTTAGGGTCATCAAAGTATAGGTGAAGGAAAATTTGTTTGTTTGTTTGTTTGTTTGTTTATTTATTTATTTATTTTTGAAGATTAGTTTAAAAAAACTTTTTTACAAGGGCACCTGGATGACTCAATCAGTTGTGTCCAACTCTTGATTTCTGCTCAGGTCGTGGTCTCAATCAGGGTTGTGAGATCAAGCCCCATATCAGGCTCTGCGCTCAGTGGAGAGTCTGCTTGAAATCCTTTCTCTCCCTCTTCCTCTGCACCCCGGGCCGCCACTCCTGCTCGTTCACTCTCTCAAATAAATAAATAAATCTTAATTTTTTTTCACAAATTTCTAAAACAAACAAAATTCTGTGCTCATTAAAATACTTCTTTGTTCAAAAAAAAAATTTTTAAGCCCCTACGTATATGTCAGGTAACTATTTTAAACCTGCAGCTATAATATTGAACTTAGAAGGACAAAACCCCTGTCTTTGTCTGTCTGGCTCCATCTTGCATGGTAAGGGGAGAGACAGAAAATAAATTATTAAAGATACGATATATAATATACCAGGTAGTGGTAAGTGCTGTGAAGAAAAAGAAATTGGGTAATGGGAGGGAGCGAATGAAGGCGGAAATCTAGGGAAATCATAAAAGGCTTTTCTTACATGGAAGTTGAGCAGTGAACAGTAGTAAGGGAGTAAAATATGGATATCTGTGGGAACAGCATTAGAGATGGTCAAAGCTGATTCCAGGCTTTAGAATCTGATCAATTGAATGATGGAATTATCATTAACTGAGATGAGAAAGACTAGAGGAGAAGAGCATTGGCAAAAATCAGGAGTATAGATTTGGGCATGTTACTGTAGGGTTTGATCCGGTTGGTAGTGAAATGAAATAGGCCAGGCAAAGGTGGGTCGAGGCAAGCTTTTAATGGAAGCGCTCTCAGGGGAGGTTCCAGGGCCTGCAAGGGAGGGAGACCAGGCAAGTCACGCGCGGGGATAATACAGGTAGGCTTTTATAGGGAAGGGTAGGATGGTGCCGGTATAGAGTAATAGCTGCTTATGTCTATATATGGTATGGGGTTAGGTAAGGTTCAGTTTCTGTTCCTGCATAGGTCCTGTTTTCCCATGATGATGTGTCCTTGGGCGGTCTCCTAGTGGCGGGAAAGTCCCAAGCAGGGTGACAAGATGCCCCAATCGCCTCCCGATCCCCCTTGATCCCACCGGCCCAACAGTTACTTTCGAAGTACCTGTGAGATATGCAAAGGGAAATAACACAATTTGATATTAGAGTTTTAGTGAAAAGTCCATACTGAATTATAAATTTGGTAGTTATCAACATATAGATGTTATTTGAAGCCATGGGTTTGATGTGACAATGAGGGACTAGGTAAAGATGCAGAAGAGAGGAGGTCTAAAGACTAAGCCCTGGAGCTTTCCAGTCATTGGGAATAAATTAGAGGAAGAGGAAATAGCAACAGAAAATAAGAGAACACTTGTGTGATCAAAGGAAACCCAAGAAAGAGTATTGTACCAGAAACCAAATGAAGGAAAGATTTGAACTAAGAAAGAGTGAACAGTTGTGTCAGATACTGTTAGCTGGTGAAGCACAATAACGATTGTGAGTTGATTATTGAAATTCACAAAATGGGGGCCAAGAAAAAATGTCACTAAGATGTGAAGATTTTAATGTAAAGAGGCTCAAAAAAAGAGAGAAAGCTATACAAGTATATGAAGTTGAAGTTTTATTTGGAACAGGGAACAGTACAGCCTATTCATGTGCTGCTGAGAAATACCCACAAGAGAGGGAAACTCAGAAAAAAGAGGAGAAAGAGAATTGTGTCTTTGAGTAGGAAGAGCAGATGGGATCCAATTCACAACTGTAAGGGTTAGCCTTGGATAGCACCAGTAACCATTCTTTCTTTGATAGCAATAGGAGGGAAGGGAAGAAATAAACCTAGACAAAAGTAAATTGGTAGATGTGATGGTAAGAGTAGAGTCTTTTATCAGTTATATTTTGTATCATCAACAAATAAGAAAGGTCATGAACTGAAGGTAAATAAGGAGAAGGGAAAGGTTCCTACTTTGTGAAGAGGTAAGGTATGAAATAGTTACTTAAAAAAGGAGGAGAATAAATGCATTAGGGAAATATGCTATGATTCTGTTAGGACTCATGCATTTACAATGAGATTCTTTTAGCACTTTTATGTGTTTTTCCATTCAAGTTTAGTTGCTTAGGTGCAGATATAAAATAGAGAATTATATTTAGTTGGGTTTTATCAGGCAAGTAAGATGAAAAGAGAAAAGACAAGGAAATTGAGTATATGTGAGGGCAAGCTAGGCTGGGTAAGGTTGAAAGTAATAATTGAAGGAATGAAAGACAGGGAAAATATGAAGGTCAGTTGATTGATGGTTCCATGCAATTGAATATTAGAGGTTAGTTTAGAAGATGGAAGGAGTTGGAAAGAAAGAAGGCAGTGGTCAGAATGCAGAATGGATGCATGGAAATGATATTATGGAGTGAGTACAGATACATTATATCAGATATCAGAGTGGAAGGCATGCAGACTGACTTCTTGATCTTCATATTTGAGCCAGGAGGTGGTTGAGTCATGGTTCAACATTGGATTCATTGGTACAAAGACCTCTGGTTCACAGGCACCACAAGACTCTAAAATGGTGCAAATTCTCCCTGCTTTTCAGTCCTGCCTTGGTTGTCATTTTCCCAGGAAAACTGGAGTGAGGGGAACTATTAGGCTGAGTCAATTACCATTGTATTTGCAAGTCTTTCAGCCTGTGTTTTGTCCTGGCTGCTAACACCTTGGCCAATAGCTTGATAGCCAAACCCAACATTTGCCCTCAGATAGCATCCTTGTCTCATCCTTATTTGTAGGGCTCTTTTCTCTAGAAATCAGCTCATTTAGGCTGGAGTGCCTCCACTACTCTCTGAATGTCCTTTAGAACATTTTTTGTTTTATTTGGATTTATCTTGTACTACTGGAACAAAGATATCCTGCATCATCTTACATCCTATGCAGAGTGGAATTTACTATCAATGTTTTCAACTTCTTGATGCCTGCCCCCACTATAATCAGAACCTCTTAGGATGAGCTTAATCAATGACTGAATGGCGAAACCAAAAAAATCTTTTCCTATGGTTCTAAATGATCATGATCATTTTTCTTTCCCTGAACCTCCATAGTGTTCAATATATATTTGGGAACATATCACATTCTGCTTTATTTTTATCCCTTCTAGATTATTCCATGTAGGAAATCCTGACAACTTTGCCTCACAATTTAGTCCTCAGTGATCTACCTTTTTGGATGCAGAAGTGCTCATCACTCCATCTCCTAGTGTACCTGATACAATTATTTGGCAATAATAATCAGATTTCTAGATTCTTCATCATCATGCTTTTCATCTGAATGCATTCATGCTTGTTTATGCTTCTGTAACCTGGCATCCACAGCTAGAAAGTCTTCCATGTTCAAGAAGCATGCAGTCATATTTAATTCCTTTACCTGGCCACTCCAATTTATGTCTAACTTTCATTAAGTTTAAATTGCAATGAAAGATTTTGGGTTGGTTTCATATTAAACTTCAAGTCAAAGAAAAACACTTGGTAATCTCCATGTGGAGCAGAAAGCAGTTTAATCTAGACATCCTCCTTTTCTATTCTGGAGTGATAAACAAGTTGAACAAAAGGTCAAGATTTTATCTGTATTGCAATTTACTTTGTTACAAGGCATGATTACAGTCTATGGTGTCCTATTAATTATTATGAATTTTTATCTAATATATTAAATATTGACACATTTTTAAAATTGAATATTTCTTAAGCATAGTTTATATGCTTTGAGACTTCATTCTTCCTCCCTTATTTGTATCTGCTCCTTTAGCACAAGTAAACAAAGAAGATATTTCATTTTATTTTTTTAAAGATTTTATTTATTCATTTATTTGAGAGAGAAAGAGAAAGAGCACAAGCAGGGTGAGGGGCTAAGGGACAAGCAGACTCCCTGCTGAGCATGGAGGCCAACCTGGAGTTCAATCCCAGGACCCTGAGATCATGACCTGAGCCAAAGTCAGACACTTAACCAACTGAGCCACCCAGGTGCTCCACAGAGAAGATATTTTAAAATTCTATCTTTGTTCATAATGGTTGCACATCTCATAAAAACATGATTGATTAGAAAATTCATGTGTCTGAACTGGTCCTTTTAGAAACTGAAGACTATTAATATCCCTTCACAAAATATTTTACAAATAAACACAATTATTAAGCACATGTGTTCTATACTCATAGACCAGGGACTAAGTGGCATAACTGATTGCTATATTCTCATGGTCCTAGAAGTCATAAGTCAGTTGCAGAAAGTAAGTAAATACGTAGGCTACCTTACTATTATAATATTGTATGGCATATCATGTTAATCGTAAATGTGAGTTTAGGGTGCTTGATATCTGACTTTGAAATATGAGCAAAGTAAGATAAATTTGACTATTTGGAAATTGTTATCAACTATTAATAGTAAGTGGTAATTAGACTTCCTCATACTGTTTATAAGGAAATTTTTAGTTATCTCATAAAGTTGCAAGATACATATCAAGCTTTTCTACCAAGAAATAATGATTTTAGTTGGATTAGAAACTTAAAGTTAAGCTGGTATCTAATTAAAGACTATGCTCAGTTGTTAGCCATTAATATATATGAGTGTATGTTCATATATATTAATATATGTATGTGAACACACATATATTCAAACATATTCTTACTATTTATTCAATATTCTGAATAAGCTAAAGAATACATTGAAATTTAACGATAAGCTATGAAATGACTGATACAATTAGCAATGCCTTATATATATGAATTTTCTTTTCTTGAGATTGTGTAACAGAAATAAAATTCAGAATGAAAGGAATATTGTGAAGTTAAAATGGTAAACTAACTACAATTGTCAATCATTATGCCAATTTTATGTTATGTTCATCAAAACAACCCCATATTTTATTGCCTGACTTTGCAATAATAAAATATTATACATGTGAACTTGTAAGATACATTAATAATTTAAAAAGTGATTTGTTTTAAACATTGTGGATAAGCATGTGATTTCCTTACAATAAAAGAAATTTCAAACTATTTCTTCTCCATTTCCTCTCCTTGCTTTGACAAATCTAGGCCCTTATAGCTTAGTACTTTGAATGCACTTTGGTTATTATAGAAATCAGTTGATGGACACTTGGGCTGCTTCTGTAATTTGGCTATTGTAAATAATGCTGCTAAAAACATAGGAGTGCATGTATCCCTTTGAATTAGTGTTTTTGTATTTTGAGGGTAAATACTCAGTAGCAGGATTCCTGGATCATAGGGTGGCTCTATTTTTAAGGTTTTGAGGAACCTTCATACCATTTTCTACAGTGGCTGAACATGTTTGCATTCCCACCAACAAGAGGGTTCCCCTTTCTCCTCATCTTTGCCAACAACTGTTATTTTGGGGTTGTTAAATTTTAGCCATTCTCTCAGGTGTTACTTGATATCTCACTGTGGTTTTGATTTGGATTTCTCTGGTGATGTGTGATGTTGAACATCTTTTCATGTGTCTGTTGGCCACCTGGATGTCTTCTTTGGAGAAATGTCTATTCATGCCTTCTATCCATTTTTCAATTGGATTATTATTATTATTTTTTAGTTATTGAATTGTATCAGTTCTTTATATATTTTGGATACTAACCCTTTATCAGATATGTCATTTGCAATTATCTTCTCCCATTTAGTAGGTTGCCTTTTAGTTTTCCAAGACGCTAGTTTCAATTTCACTACAGTAATATACTTAGAGAGTTTCTTGACTTCTCTGAGGCTTAGGTTCTTTTTTTAACCTAACATACAAAAATATAATATATGCTTTCTTAATAGTACAATAATTGAATAAGATAATACATAGAAAAGAACTTCTTTTGCTCTAAAGTATCATGAAAAAAAGATGTTTGGTTATTATGTTTTCAATAACAGTTTCTAAAAAGAAAGGAGAGATGAGATAGAGGTAGAGGGAGAGAGAGAGAGAGACAGCAAGAAGAAGCAACTTATTCCCTTACTTTTATAAAATTAGCATCATAATCGTCTAAATCAGTATGCCAAATTGTTTCCTAAATGGAGAAAAGGCAGGTTATGAAGAAGTTGACTACATGGGAGTGTTTTGGTTGTCACAGTATCTAGAAAGTGCTACTTGTTTATGGGGATGGGTAGCTGGGAGCCTAAACTTTCTATAACCTGCAGAATAGTGCTACAGAAAAGAATTATCTTATTTTAAATGACAATACCTATATCAAGAAAATATTTTTAAAATTTTCTTCATATTTGAGCTAAAGAAATTGAACTATATATTGGTAGCTATATTTTTAAATTCTGGATCAAAGACCAACTTGTATAATAAACCAAATATACTCCTACTCATATCATATGTTCATGTGATAAAATATTTAATGAAATCCAACATAACCTGCTAAATTACATATGTCTATAATGTAAGAAATTTTAAATAATTATTTATGGTGCTATATAAACCTAACTTTATAATTTGAATTATTTCTATTCCATGTTAATTTTTGATATACTGTAGGAATATTTTAACATTATAGTACAAAGTTTTGGGACAAAAAATACTTTACTAGTTATGAAGCTCAGTGCCTAAAAAGAAAAAATAATTAAGATTTATGGTATTATTTAGCACTAGGCAATTGTAAAATGTTCTGAAAAATTAAAAAACAAGCCTATTGGGACGCCTGGGTGGCTCAGCAGGTAGCTGAAGGTAGCTCACACCTGCCTTCAGCCTGGGGTGTGATCCTAGAGTCCCAAGATCTCTCTCTCTGTGTCTCTCATGAACAAATAAATAAAATCTTAAAAAAAAAGAAAACAAGCCTATTGTCCCTGACCCCAGTATTAGTTGAGGCAACTTTTAAACATAGTGGGATGAATCTAGTGACTCGTCTTTACACTGGAAGGGTGTCTTTGCAAGTAGAAATTAATCTTTCTTGACTCCAGATTTAAAAGTGCTTTCCATGGCTCAGTGTTAAAATCAATGCGTTCATTATATACTATCAAATCATTCACCCTCCTTTGCATTTGAGCAGTATTAGATGTTATCTTCCAAATACTTTCATGGGGGTGGTGTTCAACTTCTGTGATTCTTCACATATGAACTGTCTTTAATCCTCTTTCTTGCCATTAATTTGAGTCCTCTCCAGGCTGTAAGCAAGTAAAAGATCCATACACACCATTATATCAAGCTCTAAATACTATAAAGACTATAAATTTTGAAAAATTGTGAGTAACATTGTAGCTTTCTAACTTCATCCTAATGAAATGTTGATAATAGGACCTAACAATTTCTACTACTTTTAGGAAAGCAAACCACTAGAGTAATCAGTTTTCTTGGATTTCAGTAATGGTTTAGGATTTGTTTCCTACCAGTCACCTTACAGAGACAGATATTGTTGCTTTTTTTTTATTTGTTCACCTGATATTTGCTTCAAGGAAAGTGCTGCTCATTTCCATATAATTCAAAACTATTTATACAGTGATTCAGTCCAGAAAGTTAGGGGGTGGAATATAAATATTAAAAGAATATTAGTAATGGTGGAATATGGTAATGTCATCAATCAGGAATAACCTTGCTTAGCTTGGTCCTTATGTACTCTGCAAGTTCAATTTACTTCTTTTTTTTTTTTAATTTTTTTTTTTTTTATGATAGTCACAGAGAGAGAGAGAGAGAGAGAGGCAGAGACACAGGCAGAGGGAGAAGCAGGCTCCATGCACCGGGAGCCTGACGTGGGATTCGATCCCGGGTCTCCAGGATCGCGCCCTGGGCCAAAGGCAGGCGCTAAACCGCTGCGCCACCCAGGGATCCCCTGCAAGTTCAATTTAATTGAAAAGGGGAAATGAATAAAAATTGTAAGCCTTCTGTATGAATTAGAGTGGTTTATTCTTTTATCATGTGACATCTTGATTAAAATACTTTTATTTCTTCTAATTTCAATGTTACCTAGAGCCAACTTTAATTTTTTGGAAGAGTTGTTAAATCCAACTTCTTCTCTCTGTTCCTTTTTTATGTACAAATCATGAGGCGATAAATTCAAACAAAATGTTTCCTGACATAGGGACCTGATCATTTTCTCTTTGAGTTGGGTAAATTAATCTTTCATTTCCCATCACAGGATACAAAATTTTCAGGAAAATATATTTAAAAATACAACTAAAGGGTCCCCTGGGGGCTCAGTTGGTGAAGCGTCTGCCTTCATCTCAGGCCATGATCCTGGAGTCCTACATCCAGCAACCTGCTCAGTGGGAAATCTGTTTCTCCCTGTCCTTCTGTCTCTTCCTCCTGCTTGTGCTCTCCTCTCCCTCTCGATCACTATCTCTCTAAAATAAATAAATAAAATCCTTTTAAAAATACAACTAAAATGTTATTAAGCTGATTAAATATTGTATGTAGTAAATACAGTTAATTTAAAATAATACTCATTTCACCATTTCTATGGTTATACCTACATTGCAAGTGCTTGCTACATTTACTCTCCAAAAATGTTTCTTGCAGTGCATTTGCCTTTTTTACTGCTTCTCAACTCTTTAAATTAAAAGTCACTATACCCAAGGAACACAGTTTCTATATTGATAGCCCATTTATGGCCAGATAAACAACTTTTTAAGATGACATATAACTTCTTGGTGGATATTTTCTTAGAACCATGTCTATGAGACTATAAGTTCTCCATTTAAATGGACTTTCCTTAATATATTCATGGTATAGTGAAGGAACCAACCATAATCTCTGATCTGAGAATTTTATTCTTTCTAGTTCTTGGATCTATCACTAAATGAGTGACCCTGAGAATTAACTTATCTTGATTACCAGTAATTTCTAAATAGTAGGGATTAGCCCTTGTCTTTCCAGCTTGTTTATGTACTGTTGTGAATATGTCTTTTTTTTCTTTTGCTGGTTTTTCTGTTTATTATTGAAAATTAGAAACATACACAAAGGAAGAAAACAAGCCCCTTGTGCACCCCTCCTCAAATAAATTCCCTCTTTATTCACCATAAGATTTATACTCTTAGATTGCATGTTTTCCTCATTGCATTCTTAATACATGGATATATATTCCAAAACAATATTGATGTTCTTATTAATAACTATAGTTTTCATATCATTCAGATGCAAGTACTAGAGTTGTTACATAATTAAATCTATATCCTTTGCCTCATATCTTCCCAAATCTCCACTTAAGAGATTCTTTGTATTAGGCTAAAACACAAAACACTCCAGGGATTATCACTACTCCACTTACTACTAGCAGCATTGTCCTTGCTTCTATCTAACCAGCAATTGATGTGATTCCAGAATTCATTCTTAGAGTCAGCTTCCTAAAACCACTGCCATTTCCAACTATCTTAGTTTGAGTTTTCCCAGCAACAGATTCTGATATGAGAATTTGAATGAAAGCAGTTTATATGGGAGGTGATCTCAAATCCTGGAAACCCTGATAGGGTAATGAAAAAATGAGAGATGGAAGGAAATAAACCAATAAACAATTTGTTACCTAGCAGCAAATTCATGAAGCTGAGCTGGGTTCAATCCATACAGAGAGGATAAAGGAGGTCATCTACCCGAGGATAAAAGAGGCTGTGGTACTTATCCTCACACTCTCCACTGTCATTGGCAAAGGGAGATATTAACTCTTTGGCACTTTGGGCCTGCCCTTTGGATAGGTTGGGAGAAAGCCTTCCATGGAGAGCTGCTGATGCTTCCTGAAGGATGTACTGAAATGGTGAGTTGAAAGTGGACACAGGCCAGGCACTAACAGCATCTGCTACTATCTTCCACTATCAGAGGACTTCTCTTTCTAATGCAGAAATATGATTACATAATAGTCCTAATTAAAAATGCTAAATGGTTTCCAAATTCCTATAAGAAAAATAAATCCAAATACTCATATGTGCAATTTAAAAAACAAAACAAATAAACAAAGGAAAAAATGACAAACCAAAAAAAACAGACTCCTAATTCATAGAGAACAAACTGATAGTTACCAGAGGGGAGGTGGGTGGGGGTACTGGGTGAAATAGGTGAAGGATGCACTTCACTTATGTTGATGAGCACTGAGTAATATATGGAATTGTTGAATCACTATATGGTGCACTTGAAACAAATTTAACACTGTTTGTTAATTACACTAGAATTAAATAAAAAAAAAACTAAAAAGAAAAAGAGAAAAAATCCAAATACTAAAATAAAGTGAAGCATCAGAGGCTCTTCAAAATCATTAATCTAAAAAACAAATGAGCAATCAAAAATAAACAGAAACAGAATCATAAATACAGAGAAAATTGGTTGCCAGAGAGGAGGGGCACTGGGGTGTGGGCAAAATAGGAGAAAGAGATTAAGAGGTACAGACTTCCAGTTTTAAAATAAATAAGTCATGGGGATGAAAAGTACAACATAAGGAATATAGTAAAAAATATTGTAATAAGTTTTGGGGTGCCTGGGTGGCTCAATCAGTTCATCTGACTCTTGATTTCTGCTGCATCGGGCTCTATGCTCAGCACGGAGTCTGCTTGTCTCTCTCTAAGCTCCTCCCAGCCCCACACTATCTTTATCACTTAAATAAATAACAAATAAAATCTTAAAATAATAATAAGAATATTGTAATAAGCTTTTAAGGCATCAAATGGTGACTATACTTACCATAGTGAGCATTTTGTGATGTACATAACAGTCAAATCACTATGTTGTACATTTGAAACTAGTATAATATTATGTCAACTATACTTCATTTAAAAAGTTTTAAAAATTATTTCTAAATATTATTAATAAGCTATGTTCTGGTGTTCTAGATGTGTTGTTTTTCTTTTCTCTGTCTGCTTTAGAATATGGCATATTATTTAACTTTTAGCTTATTTTTTATTCCTATTACCTAGGAAATGTATAGTTCTTTTTCATAGAGAGACTTAGAGAAGTACCCCATATTAACAATACTAGTACAAGAAGGTGTGCTTTTTTTCTATTAGAGGTGATGCAGTTCCAACAGACTCTACCGTATTATCTAATGATCACAAGTAGTCTGTGTGTATATTCAAAAATTAGAATTTTGCAGGAATCTCCATTTCCGTAGTCAAATCCAGATCCAATATGTGATGTGTTTTATATTATTTCCATTATTTCTATAAATTACTTGAATAAGATCATTCTCAGTCTGTGTAAAGAGAATCACTGGTTCCAGTTCTCCAGAAGCTAGGCATGGGGGTGGAATTGGGGTATATTCAGTAAACTCCTCTTCCCAACCCTCACCTACTTCCTGAAATCAGTTTATATGTCATAGTGAGTTGCTCTCTCAGTTGGTTTAAAATAGTATTTTTTCCTAATTTTTTTTTCTACTGGTAGTAGTCACTACTAAATTCCCTTTGATGATGAGATAGTTTGTGTTTCTTGGATTCTCCCAGAGCACAGAAAGCCCTGCTGACTAAGTCGTATGATTAAGGACACTGAAGCCATGCTGGATGAATGTGGAAAGGAATAGAACCCATATTGTCAAGATTAATTTTCTTTCCTTATGGAGGTAAGGGTTTCAAACCACTTTTTACTTTCATCTGTGGTTCAGGCCACAGTGAAAAGGGAATACACAAGTCCTTTTGGGAAAGTCATTTTGTCAACCTACTATCTAGTTTCTTGTTACCTATTCTTTTGCATATTACTTCAATTTTAGATTCCTGAATGGGAGTTTACCAATAATATTGTGCACACTAATAAAATGGAAATGCTCCACACCGTTTACTTTTTCTTTTGTCTACATTTTTAAAACTACAATATTTCTGTTTATATTTGGTAGTGTACAATTGAAATATTCCAAAAGTGGTACTAAATGTTTAGGATGGAGAGTATACTGGAAACTACCCCATGGGCCTCCTAATTCTTCAGAAGCCAACCCAAACATTCTCTTTTATGATTTTATCTTTATTGCTGCTACATTACAAACCATGGCACCTTGCATTTCACCTCTTATATTTTCCCTAAAATAAAATCGACAAACACAGTAAAAAGGAACTTCTTGTATGGTTCTTTTATTGACAATTTTCTATGGATTGTACAAGTGTATACTATTTCTTTAAATGTAACTATATATCTCAATATATGGAAAACATGGGGGAGATAGGTTATTGTTAAAAATAAAATAAATATTTTAGTAGCAGTATATTGAAAGTGTTTTTTTGTGTGTGTTTTTCTATTGGAAAGATTTTTTTCCTATTGGAAAGATTCTTAAAGGCTTAATTCAGAGTATTATGGTGTGAAGATTAAGTACATGTTTGTATTTATGTGATATAATTATGTTTCAGAAAAAAATAAATTTAAAAATAAAAATTCTTGATATGTGGGACTTTAAGAATATGGGGATAAAAATAATCTTTCTAAAAGCTCAAAGAATATAGCAATTAAAAGATGGACATGCTATTGTCATATTACTTTGTCTAAAAACAAAGTCCCCTTGATCTACAAAATCTTGTTTCTGATTATTAAGATTCTTTCAGTTGATAACTAAGTATCTAAAACTTGATTTTTTTTCAGTTCTTTGTCTTTAGAAACCAGAGAAGAGATAGAAAGTGGGAATAAAAGTGCAGATAATTCTAATACCACTCCTATATTCATGGGACAGACAATATACAGAGATAAACAATTTAACAATCATTTCAGTAAAACATGTTAAATATGGAAGTATGCAACAGAGACACTAATGCCAGCCAGAATGGGAGGATGATGTGGCATGTCAGAGAAGCTAATCCTGGAAGAAACTATGTAGATATTGTGGGAATTAATAAACCATACTGCTTTGAGCATCCTTACCCCTGCCTGTTTTAGTGAATAGATGCAAGAATCGGTGTCAGCAATTACCGATGGGTCATATGCATGTGTTCAGGTTTAGTAGATGCTGCTTAAGAGATTTCCGACATAATTGTCCCAATTTACACTTGCATCAACAGTATATGAGAGTGTCACTTGTTCTATAAACTTGTTACTACTTGGAAGGTAAAAGGAAGGTAGGAGCTGTTGGAGGTAGAGTTTGGAGGTGAATAGTGTTTCAGGGTGAGGGATAGCATACATATGTATATGCTAAGGAGAAGGGGAAACATGGTTCATTTGAGGTACCATGGTGTGTATGTTTGTGGATGAGAATTGATAGAAAATGAGACTAAGTAATACAAAAGAAAGAAATAAAGAGGAAAGAAAGAAAGAAAGAAGAAAGAAAAGAAAGAAAGAAAGAAAGAAAGAAAGAAAGAAAGAAAGAAAGAAAGAAAGAAAGAAAAAAGAAAAAGGATGAAAGAAAATACATGAGACTAAGTAGGACTAAGTAGTAAGCAAGTATGAGATCATAGGGATTTTGCATGCCATATGGAAAGGTTTGAAATTTATTTTTATGAGACAATTTTATATTTATTTATATATCAATTTTATAATTCATACTATATAATATTATTTATTCATATGTCAGCTCTAGAAAGCCTATTTCTTTCTGTTTTTAATTGAAGTATGGCTGACATGCAATGTTACATTAGTTTCAGGTGTACAACATAGTGATTCAATGAGTCTATACCGTTTTCCATAGTGGTCGCACAAATTTGCATTCCCACCACCAGCTCACTAGGTTCCTTTTTCTCCATATCCTCATCAATACTTGTTATTTCTTATTGATACTAGCCATTCTGATAGGTGTAAGGTGTTATCTTATTGCGGTTTTGATTTGCATTTTCCTGGTAATGAGTGATGGTGAGCATCTTTTCATGGATCTGTTGATCATCTATATGTCTTCTTTGGAAAAATGTTTATTCGTGTCCTCTGCCCATTTTAATCAGATTACTTGTGGCTGATGCAGTGAAATGCCGGGACACCTGCACCCCAATGTTTATAGCAGCAATGTCCACAATAGCCAAACTGTGGAAGGAGCCTCAGTGTTCATCAAAAGATGAATGGATAAAGAAGATGTGGTATATATATATATATATATATATATATATATATATATATATATAAGCTGTGTTCTATGTATACAATGGAATATTACTCACATTAGAAACGGCAAATACTCACCATTTGCTTCAACATGAATGGACCTGGAGGGTATTATGCTGAGGTAAATAAGTCAATCAGAAAAGGACAAACATTATATGGTCTCATTCATTTGGGGAATATAAAAATTAGTGAGAGGGAATAAAGGGAAAGGAGAGAAAATGAGTGAAAATATCAGTGAGGTTGACAGAACATGAGAGGCACCTGACTCTGGGAAATGAACAAGGGGTAGTAGAAAGGGAGGTGGGCAGGGGGTTGGGGTGACTGGGTGATGGGCACTGAGGGGGTACTTGGCGGGATGAGCACTGGGTGTTATGCTAAATGTTGGCAAATTGAACTCCAATAAAAAAAATGTTTGAAGATTACTTGTGGCTTTTTGATGTTGAGTTGTATAAGTTCTTTGTATATTTTGGATATTAATCCTTTATTGACACTTATCTACTCTCATCAATATGTTGTCTTGTTGTCTTTTAGTTTTTTTGTTTTTTTTAATGATATATCATTTATTTATTTGAGAGAGAGAGAACACATGAAAGCAGAGGAGGAGAGGGAGGGGCAGCAGGAAAGGGAGTAGCAGAAGCCCTGCTGATCAGGGTCCCCTGCAGGGAGTTCTGACAGTGGGGCTCCATCCCAGGACCAGGATATCTATGACCTGAGCCGAAGGCAGACGCTTAACCTACTGAGCCACCCAGTGCCCCTGTTGTTTTAATTTTATTGACGGTTTCCTTCACTGTGCAAAAGCTTTTTATTTTGGTATAGTCTTAATAGTTTATTTTTGCTTTTGTTTCTCTTGCCTGAGGAAACATATCTAGAAAAATGTTGCTAAGGCCAATGTGAAAGAAATTACTGCCCATGTTTTCTTCTAGGAGTTTAATGGTTTCAAATATCACATTTAGGTCTTTAATCCATTTTGAGTATTTTGTGTGTGTGTGTGTGTGTGTGTGGTGTAAGAAAGTGGTCCTGTTTCATTCTTTTCCAAGTCGTTGTCCAGCTTTCCCAGCACCATTTATTGAAGACGCTGTCTTTTCGAGAGGTTTAAAATTTATCTTAAAGGTAAAAGAAAAAAAAAAGGTAAAAGGAAACCAATAAATATGAACAACTTTTTAAATGTTGATTAAACTTCAATAAGGTGATTTAGAAAAAAAGGAATGGGGGATTTTTGAAAGACCACAGTATCCAATCTTAAGGAGCCCCGAATAATCAAATTTGGAACATTTCGTGGGAAAAAAAAGATAGCACTGGATTTAAATCCATAAAATAAAAACCACAGAAAAATATCCATAAGTCCATATGGATATAGAGAAAGGAAGGAAGGAAGGAAGGAAGGAAGGAAGGAAGGAAGGAAGGAAGGAAGGAAGGAAGAAAGAAAAAGAAAGAAAGAAAGAAAGAAAGAAAGAAAGAAAGAAAGAAAGAAAGAAAGAAAGAAAGAAAGAAAAGAAAGGACAGATCTTTCTTAGAGTAGAATTCCAAATGATCCATGGAGGAAGAAAGAGGGAAATAGAAAATTCACTACTAAGCATACACTGTGGTCTTAATTGATGAAGAGTAGCTCTGCTGCTGGAGTCTAAAACTGGTAAAAGTTTGATGAGAAGCAGAATTTGCATCATCTCAAACTATCTCTTCAGAAAGATTTGTCAGTGACAAATGGAAAGATAGTAACTTTACAGTGGAAAAACCTGGAAATGATCTTACCCAAATGATTATGGGTAACAGAACTAGTAATAAAACATGTTGACATAATGAAGTGTTTGATGTGATGCACAAAAGGGCACAACATCATGTCTGTGATGTTCTTACAAAAATGTATAACCTCATTCAAATCATGAAAAAAACATCAAACAAACCCAAACTGAGGACCATCTACAAAGTAACCGACTAATACATATCAATAGTATCAAGATGATAAAAGACAAAGAAAAACTCAGAAACCATCAGAGATTGGAAGAGACTAAGGAGACAAAACAACTAAATACAATATGAAATAGGACATTGGATCCTGGAACAGAAAAATGGGAATCAGTGCAAAACATGGGTGAGATGTGAATAAGATTTATGGTTCAGGGAATAGTATTGAACCAATATTAATGTACTGATTATGATCATTCTTATGTAAAATGTTCACTTCAGAGGATAGATGAGGAACTATCTTCACTATTTTTGCAAATTTTCTGTAAGTATAAATTCAAAATTAGCAGTTTAAAAAATATAATTGATTTTTCACGGTAGGAAAGGAAGTAGAGATAGTCACTGCCTGAAACGCAGTGACTTCAATGAATAATTGTAAAATGAATAAATAAGTGAAATAATAAGAGACAATGTACGAAACTCCCAAAAGGTGCGTAGTGGCCCCAAATGCCATAATAAAAGGGACTTAAATGTTTCCTAATCATTTATTTCAGAACATATAAGTCAAACATTAAATTTCAAAATGCGTTAAATCCATAGCTCCTAGTTCTCTTAGAACAATAACAACAAAATACAAAGAACAAATGGAACAGAAGTTTTATGTTGGAGAAAGGTAGTACCATCTTATCTAGGCCTCCAAGAGAACATAAATAAAAACTAAACATCAGAATGGAATAATAGAGGGAGCAGTGATATGTTTAATCTCTAGGTTAAGATAAATTAGAAAATGGGCAGCCCAGGTGGCTCAGCAGTTTGGTGCCGCCTTCGGCCCAGGGCCCGATCCTGGGGACCCCAGATCGAGTCCCACATCAGGATCCCTGCGTGGAGCCTGTTTCTCCCTCTGCCTGTGTCTCTGCTTCTCTCTTTCTCTCTGTGTCTCTCATAAATAAATAAATAAAATCTTTTTAAAAAATTAGAAAAAAACATTTTAATACCTATATTTAAACACTTCACAGAAAAAGAGAGATTGAGATCCAAAAATCAGTGTAAGTGCCAACTTAAAATACCCAGTAAAAAGGAAACTGAGAATTGTGACATCTATGTGTTTCGTTAGCACAGTGAAAAGAAGGAAAATAAAAACAATAAAGATCATGAATAGGACATTTACGGCCTCTAGTCTAAGCTGCTTATGAAGTCTAAAATTATGACTATATAAAAGTGAGCTGCCTAGTATGTTCACTACAAGCCTTATGTGGTTACTGAGCACTTGACATATAGCTAATCCAAATTGAGTCCTGTTGTAAATGTGCAATATATACCATATTTTGAAGACTTAGTATGAAGGAAAGAATGTACATTACCTTATGAAATTATCTTGATTATATATTGGAATATTATTCTAGTTAGGTTAACAAAATTAGTTATTAATCTCATATAATTATTTTACTTTTTGTATTTTATTTTTATTTTACGTTTTGAATGTGACTACTAGAAAATTCAAAATTATTTCTGTGGTATACATTTTATTTCTGCTTGCATTATATTTCATTTGGATAGTGCTGATACAGAAGATGAGAGCTGAAGCAGTATTTTTAGCAGCATTGAGCATAATCAGTAAAACTCAAGCATTTCTTTTTAATATTGGTTATTTGTTCTTACATTCATACTTTCTTTTAAATTTCCACCGGTGCCACCTTTTTTTTTTTTTTTTTTTATGATAGTCACACACACACACAGAGAGAGAGGCAGAGACACAGGCAGAGGGAGAAGCAGGCTTCATGCACCGGGAGCCCGACGTGGGATTCAATCCCGGGTCTCCAGGATCACGCCCTGGGCCAAAGGCAGGCGCCAAACCGCTGCACCACCCAGGGATCCCATGGTGCCACCTTTTCACTTTAGAACTAAAGTATTCATCAACTATTTCATAAGGCCTTAATTCCAAGACATGATGTTCTGGAGGAGTATGATGAAGCCTGGCAATCCTTCAGGGCATGAGCAGACCTGGATCCTAGAGATAGACCTTATGTGGCATGTTTTAATTCATGTCTTTCAGTGCCCAGCTTAGAATTTTGTGTCAATGTTTCTTAAAAGATTATCACTTTTTCTAGACTTACCCAGTTTCTGGGAGCTATAGGACAAAAGGAACACAAGGGAAAACGTAATTTCTTTCCTCTTTGTGTTTAAACCACATCTTCCTTTCTGCTCTGAAATCCTAATGAGACACAGCACACACATATATCAAATCCTTTCTTTTATTTTTCTCTCTTGAAAGCGAGACCAGATAGTCCTGATTAACCAGCCTCTTTTGTTGCTTTTCACTTGACACTGCTTGGCCTTTCCATGACAAGGACCTTATAAGCAAAAGAGACTTAAACTTAACTATTCCTACTTAATATGTCTCATTTGAGTCCTATATTAATTATTATCCAAACTCTTTGGTCTCACGAACCCTGTACTCTAATCAAAATCATTGAGGACCCCAAAGGGCTTTTATTAATATTCATTAGGACTATCTATAGTTACCATATTAGAAATTAAAACAGAAATCTTTATAAAACATTTATCAATTAATTTAAAATGACAATAAATAACCCATTAAATATGTTTATAACATTTTTATGAGAAATAATAACTACATTTTAAAAATGGACATTAGGGATGCCTGGGTGGCTCAGTGGTTGAGCATCTGCCTTTCAGCTCAGGGTGTGATCCTGGGATCCTGGGATTGAGTCCTGCATCAGGCTCCCCTGCAGGGAGCCTTCTTCTCCCTCTGCTTATGTCTCTGCCTCTCTCTGTGTGTCTCTCATGAATAAATAAATAAATCTTTAAAAACAAAAGTTTAAAAATGGACATTAGTGAGAAGAATGACATTGCTTTACATTTCATAAAATCTTTCAGTCTGAGGGTGCTTGGGTGGCTCAGTTGGTTAAGCGTCTGATTCTTGGTTTTGGCTCAGGTCATGATCTGAGACATGACATCAAGTCCCACATCAGGGTCTATGCTCAATGCAGAGTCTACTTGAGATTCTCTGCCTCTCCCTCTGCCTTTGCTCAAGTTCTCGCTCTGTTTCTCTGTCTCTCTGATAAATCAATCAATCAATCAATCTTTCAGTCTGACTTAATAGAAGAGAATTAGAATATCATATCTGCTTTGGCATTTAAGCTGGAGCAATGTATAGTTTTGGCTGTCTATGGATAAAATCTGGCCTTATGCAGGTAAGGAGTTTGAGAAGGGAGGAATATGGTACCAGTCTTTTCAGATAATTGTATGTATACTTCTTCATCACTATGCTCAAAGGGGCAAGTGGCAATTTCTTAAAGGTTAGTAATAATGTGGAATTTGAAACCATTATCAATGATCTTTTTGTTCTTTGTTACACTATAATCTTGCATGCTAGATCTTTTGACCTCACAGATATCCTTTAAGCCATGTCATGGACTCCTTGTACCACTGTCCTACAAAAATGTAGGCCTAAATAACCTCCTCAGTTCCTTTCTTCCTGAATGGCATCCTTTTAATGTCTAGGTGTTCATTACAAAGGACATTTCCTTCAATATAGTCATAGGCTAGAAAGATCTTGGTCAAAAGCAGAAAATTTTTAGCATATCACTTTTCCAAAATAAATCTTCCCTCTCAGCAGTAGGTCTCCTGATGACCTTTTTTTAAAATTTATGTCAGAGATTCATCTCCATGACATAGATCAAGGAGTAGAATAAGTGGTCAAGATATAAATATTAGTATATGTAGTAATAATATATATAATATAGTATATATATAGTATATATAGTAATAATATATACATATATATATAGTATATGTAGTAATAATTACTAAATATGTGAATATGATATCACACATTTGCAATTTTCAGTAAACTGTTTACCTCTTGATTATAGATGTTAGCCAAGTGAAAATATTGGCTTAATTAGGTTTCCTGGTATGAAAAACAATGAGTTAAAAATTCAGACATTCACAAGAAATGAAAGTACAAGAAAATTTTACTTACTTATGAATTTTAATTTTAATAAAGATGAATATATATATCTTATGTGTATGTAAGTCCCTTCTCACACCTAGAACTTTGATTTATAGTCTTCTATTAAAATCAGTTCATTCATAAATTAATTCCTTTAATGAAATTGTGAATTTACTCATTACCCTTCCTTAGTTTCTATGGTATATCTTTAATATTGACATATAAATCTTGTTTTTAATTATTTTACTATTTTGTATTATACAGTAATCCTAACATTTACAAGTTAGCATTCTTTCTCCACACTTTCTAGGAGACAGAAGAGTGCAGACTCAACATTTTCTTCTCTCTGGTCATTGTGCCACACATTAGTTAGTAAATTTTTCTTTGATTTAGCCCAGATTTATGCAAGGTCCCCTCAGATCCTGCTATGGGCTGGCTATACCAAGAGACACAGGTGCTTTGGGCTATCATATTTGAGCCATTCAGATAACTCCTTCATCAGCCTTTTCTAATTGTGGTTGACTTCCTTTGGCATTTTTCCACAGGGAGAGAATGTGCTAGTCTGGCCGACCTGACTCTCCAATCAAGTAGACTGTTGTGTTTCTCATTGTAAATTAATAGATTGGCATTCAGTTTTATTCTAAAGTATCCTGAGAGTTGCTTCATGTGGGCCAACATCCTGAAGTCTGATCAACACTAAAGCACTGAAAACATTGTTTCTAGACCTGGATAATGATAAATACATTAAGGAATTTCCACTGGGTGAGAGCCCTTAGCAGTCAGTTTTCTCTGTTAATGCACTTGTATATCAGAATGCAGTTCATTGCTTTTCACATATCTTTGAGATAACATCCATAGTTGAGATATAATAGATGTCTTGAGTTCAATCTTAGGTAGAAAAATCACTATTTCCTTATAAGGGACAGTGATCTTCTTTAGATAAAGCTGCTACAAATAGGCTTAACTTATCTTCAGTATAAACCAGGAAGCTAACTTAATTGCTATGCCCCAGAAAGAATTTTTTTAAAAAATTCATACTCAATGCATTATTTTTAAAGTTTTTTTTCTATATTTTTGTACTGGTTGATTTGAGGTAAATCTAAAAATTATGTCATGAGAAATAAACCTATCTGTGTTGAGAAAAATATTGTCAGGTTGTCCAGAAGTGGGGATAATCCCGGAGGTAAATAGAATGAGGTAACATTTTCCTTTTTAAACTATCACCACTGAAGACTTACGATTAACACTGGACAATACAGTACACACATACTTAAAATAAATAGTGTGCCAGATTTCTCTTAATACAGCCTGACATATAAGGAGAATAAATGTTACTTCTGTTCTAGAGATAAGGAAACAGAGGCCCAGAGTGGTTCCATGACTTGCCCAAGTTCATATAGCTAATAAGATCCAGGTTGAACTGTATCTATGTTTGTCAAGCAAGAAGATACAGATCAACAATTCAAATGCATTATAAATTAATGCTACCCTGCAGTGAGTTAAACTAATGTATAATCAAGTTATTCTTACTGCACATACTTTGGAAGAAGCATCAGATGAATTGTCATTAGAAATATTTGTTTTTTTTTTCTTGCTTTGCTGAATGTGTTGTATTGCTAAACTGTTTAATCTAGTTCTCTCAGAATTTGTTCCAACAAAGTGGGGAGGCTTTGTTGTCTCATCCAAATGGATACATTAAGACACAATCCAATGCTTTGATTGGGCAAAGCATGCAATTCCCAAACATTACTAGGTGTTGGTAATAACACTACAAGTTCCTTGCCCCTCCCTCCACATACACCAATAAGAATTCAGATTAATTCCTTTTTGTATGACTCCCATCAAAACAGGGGAAAAGGTATGATGCGTTTATAATGACATTATCAAATTATTATCAAGTATTTTCTGCTTTGACAGACATCAGTGGAAACCAAATCCTCCCATTACAATGTTATATGACTAATGAGCAGATGAATTTCTCACAGACCAGCTCCTAGCTTCACACATTTCAAACTTTGTTTCTTCTCTCGTGTCCACAAACTTTTAATGCTGAGTTCCTTAGAGCATATTCATGTGACAGTAATAACTGGTTCCGTTTATCTCTGTCACAACACTAGGTCAGACAGAATGGTGAACTCTAGCAGTTTTTGTGGCAGCCATTGTTGGGTGGCTGATAAGAAATCACTTTCTTGGACATGGCTGAAAACCACACAAGTATCTCCCAGTAAATCCACAGTAACTTTCCCAACTCACCTTCGCCTTAGTCATAGCCCTGAAGTTTTTTGGCTACACCGGTGGCAACTGACATAAGGAAAATGTGACAGAAAGCATGCCACGATGCAGAGAAACTGAGCTACAAAAAGCAATCTTAATGTGCAAATTTCATGAAATACAAGATCATGCGGACACATTGCTCGAGGCCCTTGAAAAAATCACCAGCAAGTGCAGGACCTTGAAGCTGCAGCATCCTTAGCTTCACAGAGAATCTGCTTCTGCCAGATGCCCATATCTGTTCTGCTCTGTCAACATTCTGCCATGGCTCTATTCTTCAGTCTATCTTATATTTTCTAATAATCTAAAAGTTTCTTTATACTGACCCTGTTGGCTCCTCAAGTCCATAAAATGCAATAATTAAACAATCACAAGGTTTAACATGCATGCACTCAGGTGACCTAAGCTTCAGAGAGCCCTCCATGGCTAAGGATATTCCAGCCATCCTTGGTTCCTAAACACAGTGATTAGTGTCCTTTCCAAATATGTTTCCTTCTCCACACTGTATCTTCTGCATGTTGCATTTTAAAAGTTCGAGGGTTGGTGAAAATCTACTCCTCTAGTTCAGAAGAGCCTGGAGATTGCCTAATTTTCAACCAGCCTCCAGCCTTCATCATCAACAGTCCAACTCAACTCTCCTTGCTGACTTTTCTGGTTATTAGATCTGCAGGCCCTGAGTGTACCTCTGCACAATCACAGCCATCTGTTTATTCACCAAGGGTCTATGTCTAACAGATTGTCTATGTCTTTGGCTTGCCTTTCTCAATTGGCTGACTTTTCATTGCCTCTATGAGAGATTGTCTTCAAATGTGTTCTTCAGGTAGGACATCATTGCTTCTATTATAACAGAAATACCTCTCAGTGGCTGGGGACTAGAATAAGGGAGAAGATTAAATCACTAAGATATTTCACATCAATAGCCCCAGCCACACTAATTGTTGGTGTGTGTGTAAGTTTCTCTTTCTGTGTATGTGTGATTTCTTAAATATCCATTATTTTCACACTTTAAGAAGTGGGAGAAAGAGTGCAGATATCAATCACATTTGGCAGTTAAAGTAAAAATAATCTTGCACAGGTGACTGCTGATAGTGAAAGCGTGTTGGTAGCTATAATACATACCCTGAAGTATTTTTTAAAATAGTTGGATCCGCAGGAACTAAATCTTTTGATTTTCTGCCCTTACACAAGTAAACCAATGATAAATAAACCCCTACTTTTGATGCAGTAATAATGAGGGAAATAGGTCAGTGAAGATCAGTCCCAGTGAAGATCATTTTAGCAGGATTGAGTCCTGTTCATTGATTAAAAATAATGCAGTGTGTAATCTTCTTGTTCAGATCATGCTCTGAGACTTGCAGAAGTTTTCAGAAAATATAACCAAACTGGGAGCTCTAAATAGATCATTTTTCTATGGGGGAGAGAGCATAACACACCCACAGCACCCTCCCTCAATAAATAAATCTCTGTTTCAAGACCCTGAGATTTAGGAATGAGTATTCATGACTCAAATGGATGGAATAAGGAATCCTTGTACACACTGCAATTTTGTCCCTCACCCTCCTATACATACACAACCACATTCTCTGTCATATTTTGTAGCTTTATTCCCAGAACAAAAATAAATCAGGAATCAGTCTTCCATGTAAAACTATGAGACACAATACTTACCATTTGACTTAGAAGAGGTTAAAGTATAGCTTGTATTAATCAATGATGATATAGAACTTATATTTCATCTTCACATGGTCTCTATAGCAGAATGATCTTACTTGTCACACGGAAGCTCAGGGCTCCAAGATGGAAAAAAAAAAAGTGGAAACTACCACAAAGAGATTAAATTGCCTATTTAACATTTTGGTCTTTCCCAGTGACCCTGAATGAGCTAACTGTGGTAGCCAAGTAACCTAGAAATCCAAATTCTTGGAGAAGTACTTGGAGTTGTTTATATGATGATAATCAAACACTCTACATTCACCCCAGAGGTCACAGCCACAACCACAGCCACTTGGCCAGAGTACTCAAAGATACTTACAGGCTAAGGAAATGTTGAGGGACATACAGAAAAAGTGGTAATGCAAAGAGAAAGAATTGTGTTTCTTGTTCTGGCTAGGTATTATTATATAACAAATCATTACAAAACTGGTAGCTTACTAAAACAATTTATTATCTCTTACAGTACTCTAGGTCAAGAATTTATGCAGGGCTCAATGAGACAGTGCTTTTGCACCATGTGGCATTGACATGGCCAATCCATAGTATTTAGCTGGTGGTTGAACTGGTCTGGAGGATCCAAGATGGCTTCACTCACATGCCTACCAATTTGGCACGGACTACTGAAAGGCTTAGCTTAACTGTGTCTCTCTCCCTACCTATGTAGTCTCTACACAAGTTCTCTTAGGTAGTTGGATTTATTGCTTGTCAGCTCTGGACTCCAAGAGGACAGAAGTAGTAGCTGTTCATCCTCCGAAAAGATTAGGCCTGTACAATGGACTGAATGTTTGTGTCCTCCCACTGCCCCAAATGTAATGGTATTTGGAAGTGGGGCCTTGAGGGAGTAATTAGGGTTGGATTAAGTCAAAAGGGTGGAGCCCTTATGATGGAATTAATCCCCTTAAAAAGGAAGAGACATGAGAGCTCTCCCTATCTGCCATGTGAAAATACAGGGAAAAGGTGGCTGTCTACAAACCAGTGAAAGTATCTTCCTTCCCCAAGAACTGGATCTGCCAATATCTTGATTTGAGAACTGAGAACTAAATGTTTGTTGTTCAAGCGACTGGTGAGTTTTGGTATGATGGCCCAAACTAAGACAACCTAGAACTATGCATAATATAATCCTTCCAAAGCCAGAACTTTTAAAGGTGACTCTCTTATCAAAGACTTCAGAGCTCCAGCACTGACTATAAAGGCCTTAGGTACACCCTGGTTAAGCAGGAACTGTACCATATTCAAGCACCTATAAACAAAGACATTGTTCTAGTTCTGAGGGGAGTTGAACTTTGATAGGGAGGAGTAGTTCATTATGCAGCTTTTTCCTGGGACTCTCTAGAGTCGAAGTTAAATTTTTCATTGATAAAAATATATGGGAGAAATTGGAAAGGATCCAGAGAAGATCAAGTGAAAAGATTAAAGGATATGAAATTGCTTCTCTGAACAAAAATGAAGTTCAGGCTATCGAGCCACAACAAAGGAAGCTATCCAAGCTTAATAGATGTCTTCAAGTATATGGGAGGATGGCCTCAGAAGGAAATGAAGCAGTTGCTCCACTTTGAAAGTGCTGTAGCAAGAGGAAATGACATATCAAAATAGATAAAGTAGGAGTAGGATATTTCTGTCTATTAGAGAATCAAAGAGTTTGAAACTAGATATTTTAAAAGTAAGAGGCTTTATTGGTTTGGGGAGTTGGTGTTTATTATTGAAATCTACTGCTTTAAGTGCATGGGAAAAATAAACTAGGTAGCAGGATGAAAGAGGAAGGAGAAACATACACACAGAAGTGATGTAGCCCTGACATTAGGTTGCTGACAGTCTATTGGGTAGATGACAGGTATGTGTCAAATAAATAAAGGTAACCAAAAAAATTTATAAACATTTATGAGCCCTTACCTGGGAAAAGCTGCCCTGAGTGTGCTGTACCAGGCCCATATTTATCCCCCCCCCCATAGAATATTCATTCTCTCTTCTTTTTGGTTGCTTCAGAGGCTTCCCTTGCCTTTAATCATAGGAAGAGTTATAGAAAAGGGAATAAGGGAAGATTCTCTTGAATTCCTCAGAAGCATTCTCCATTAATTTACTGGATGGCAAAATTCCCATGGGTGGGACAAGAACTGCAGAGGAAAGGAGTTGTCAGTCATTACAGCAGTTATGGAAAGAATCAATAAGAAGAAATAGGGTAGAAGTAGCCACTGCTGAATTGGTTCATCTGCACAAATGGAGGAGCCCCAAAGCGCACCTCACTCATTACCAGTCTCTTTCTCTTCCTCTTAGCACACCCCACCTTGCAACCTGTTGCTAAGTTTTTAGACCATAGAAGTATCCACCTACTTTCCCCTTACTTCCTCCCCAACCCCCTCCCATGGGATATTCCTGAATCACTACCCCGAAACTTGTGCCAAGGAAATCATAACGTCTTTATTTATTTTTTTTAATTCGTGATAGACACACACACACAGAGAGAGAGAGAGAGAGAGGCAGAGACACAGGCAGAGGGAGAAGCAGGCTCCATGCAGGAAGTCCGACGTGGGACTCGATCCCGGGACTCCAGGATTGCACCCTGGGCCAAAGGCATGCGCTAAACCGCTCAGGGATCCCCTCATAACGTTTTTAGAAGCAGGGAAGACAACAGAGTAGTCTCTCTGTTTCCACTAGCAAGATTCCGGAGGTGCAATGGGAGGTGTGGTGTAAGGGGAGGCTCTGAACATATCACCTTCCCCATGGAAATGGCAAGAGCTACAAGTTAGTCCGTGCTGTTTGTACAATTCTCTATATACATTTTCAATTGTGAATGATAAAAATATGGACTGGACCAATTTTTTAGGTTCCAAAAAGTTGAACCTTGGCCATATTCATTTGGTTCAACCAAAAAATATTATATTATGCTTTAATCCGCATATTCTCAGAAAGAGGATATCATTAACCTTTTTATATAGAACACATTTAACAAAACTAAAGCCCTAGGAGTTTAAATCCAGCAGGTGCTGAATATCACACAGGAATTAAGAAAAGGAGTCAGTGCAGGGACTCCTGGGTGGCTCAATCGGTTGGTTGAGTGCCTGACTCTTGATTTCAGCTCCCGTCAGGATCTCAGGGCCCTGGGATGCTTCCTGCTCAGCAGGGAGTCTGCTTCAGGGTTCTCTCTCTCCCTCTGGCCCTCCCCCCACTCACACTCTCTCCCTTTCTCTTTTTTCTAAAATTAAAAAAAGAGAGCCAATGTATTAACAGAATTTTGTTCAATTCCAAAACCCCATCTACTGCCCCCATTATACATTGTGTCCTTTGATATGTGTTGATATTTTAAGTCAAATGTGTTTTATTTTGCATACTTTTGGGAAAGCCTCCTATCTTAAGCATAATTTATACACTATTTTTCAATTGGAGAATCTTACAGAGTTAAAAATTTAGATTCTGAACAGTCTTTGTGAATATAACCTCCTAAAGTTAGACACTCCCTCATTCAAGGAAGTAAGCAGATCCTTCCAAATGAGTCCAAATAATAATAAAGTCAATGAGAGATAGAAAAAAAATGTTGGCCACTGATATTGAAAATTTGGATTCCTGCTTGATCTAGGATATATGATTATATAATAGAGATGTATCCTGTTTGCTTGGACTCAGATCATTATCAATTCATTTGGCTAAAACGATGTCTGTAAGTGGCTACGCACTAGCATTAGAAAGAGTGGGGGAGACCCAAGCTACAAGCAACAGAAAGCTACAGGCAATGGGTTTCTGAGAGCAGGAGGAGCCCATACAAATATATCTACTTCTTAATATAAAAGAAGAACATGTGATTGGGGTTGTGGTGGCAAAGGAGCAGTTCTAACTGTAGGGATATGTAGAAGTCCAGTTTGCTATCATTTCATTGGGATAGGACAATATCTTCGTCATTTTCAAATCCCTAACACAATAGCTTGTTCATAATGGGTGCTTAGTACATGGATGATGAATTGAATTGGTTTCTAGGCAGCAAATTGGTCGTGACAGCAGAGGTTAAAAATTAACTACCCTGTACATACATTGTAAGTTCCAAAGGCTTGGTGAGATATGAAAGAGGAGAGAGGAGTTAGGAACCAAGTGTCAACTAGTTCATGTATCTGTTCCTTGCTCCACGTGCCTTTTAATTGAATAAAAATCTCATGAGGACAGTGAAAAAAAATCCAGCTTCTACCTGTTATAACTGAGGTTCAGTTTAAGTTACAGCGCTGGCTAAAAAGAAGACGGATTTGTAGTACTGGCACTTGGAAACAATGACTCATTTATTTAGACAATATAGTATTTAAAATTATTAAATTATTAAGCCAAAACTTTAATGTCATGCTTTAAGATCAAGTTATGGTTCTCAAAAATGTTTCTGTAAGCAAACCAGACCTGCTAAAAGCTTTGAAGCTTGGTTTGAAGAAAAGCATTTTATGGAAAGAAAATTTTCTATATATTAAAAAAACCTGATTATTTTGGAGTTACTGCCCCTTCTTATGACATAAACCCTAGTTTCAGAGGAAGCTTTCTTAGTAATACCTGGTTTCCTCACATATATGATGCTTGTTCATTAAACATGTTTTGGTAAATAAAAGCAGGGTTAAAAGTAATAAAACTAATAATAAAAGCAGGTGTTTTTTTCCCATAACCAAATAGACATTCTTGAGTTCTCTAGATATCCTATTAATAGAAAGAACATAAACAAATAGTTTCTATTGCCGAGGTTGTTATCTAGTCCTAGAACAAACAAATTCAGAAACATGACAACAGGGGGAAAGAAGCAGCACAATAACTTGACAGTATCTCAATATCTCGTGTAATACTGGTCTAATTTATCCCTATATTGATTTTTCTTAAGAGAGTAATTCTTTCCATTTAAGCTGTGCCCCACTTTTTTCTCAAGTGAGAGGCAAAAGAAAGAACAAGAAGTCATAACATTTCACTTAACAGAATTTCTCTTCAGGACTTTGCAAGGATTGAAAAGGCTTTTAAAGAAAGCATGTCCCCAAATTATCAGTTGTATGGGTGGCTGTGTTCTTACAGAGGGAATTTTACCTGTCAGCTCCTTGACAACAATTTTGTTCCAGTCTTTTAGGATGAGAGGTAATTTTATTACTCTAGTAGTTGAAATGGGCCCACCAACCCATTTCCAGTCTCCCCCTTATCCACTGTGATAAATTCTCTACAGGAGAAGAAAAATCAAATAGCCCCTCAAGTATTCTGATGTAGCATAAAAGTTCATGGGTGTGTGTGTGTGCGCGCACGCACTTCAATTATGATAAAGAACTTATCCACTCTATCGCATGCTAAAATTCACTTTCATTTGCCTTTCATTTCAACTCACTGGAACTTAAAATTTTCAGACTATATACAGACACATTGAAGTTAAAGTGCTGAAAGCACACACCTGTGTAAATTACTTAGACTAAGAGACAGCCACTGGACCCTCTTTAGGTAAATAAATACACAAGCTATTAAAATTCAGAAGCCATTAGAGCAGATCAAGTGAAATGTCTACTTGTTGAGAAAAAAATAAAACATATATTTTATGAGAAAGTCATTGCCTAGAAAGTAATATGTTAATGTGTATTAAAAGATTTGTTCTTGTTATTCACCTCTACATAGGCATATTTGAAACTACTTTGTATTAAGACTAAATGGGTAGTGTATCTGCCACTTAAGGTAGGATTTCCAATATGGTTTGCCTCTTATAAGTAAATTTCTTTCCCTGTAGCAAAATTGCCTAAATTGATTTGGGTTCTTCAAAGCGCATATTGTATTACATTTTATTCCAGTCAATTCTACCCTAAAAAGTGAATGTCCAAGACATGAAAGATCAGTGCATTTGCAATATAACAACTGAATATTGAAAAAGTCATGTCCTAATATCAAAAGGTCAAATTACAGAAAAGGCTAGAAAAATGTGAGAAGTTCATCTATGGTTCTCTCTCAAAGCCAGTAAAATTCTGGGTAAAATTTTGTACTTTCATTTTGTAATAAACGTCTTTGACATAAAAGTAACTGCCTGTTACAGGGAAAAGTTTCTAAATGAGAGAAAATCATTTTAAGCAATTTTTACATTTAAGAAGAAAGAATATTAAGCAATAAAAACTACCAGAGTTGTGTGTTTGTGTGTTTGTAGAGAAAAAGAGAGGGAGTGATGGGGGACAGAGAGAAAATCTTATTCAAGACCAGGTAAATATCTCAGGCTGTACAATTTGATGTGTTTCATCAGAAGAAACCAGTTTGTACTTCTGTTTCTACAGAATAATAAGTAGGCAGCAAAATATAAATACATGCAAATAAGTAAACAATTGAAAAGAGGAAATTAACCCCTGCATATGTCGTCTATCAACACTTCATATTCATCCCTTAATTATTTAATGCTTGGAGATTATTCAACATGGCCAAAAGCTACATAATAAAATATAGTTAATTATTAGGAAGGCTTATAAATTGCATCCTAGTATAACATTTATGGTAGACATGGTGATATGATACTCAGATCACTATGGAAATAAAAGATTTGATGCTGAGCTTGTGGGAGGAAGTCAGCAGACAGCCTCCAGCTGTCAGTTCCTCCTGGTTTTGCTTCATCTGCAGAGAATGGCCTTACTTGCGATATACCCTTCTGAGGACAATCCACATCTGGTGGTTGAATCAGTGAAGTGTATTTGGGCCCCAAACGGGACACTATAATGAACAAGTGCTGTTCCAGAGCTCCCCACCAATTCAACCTGGTCTGTCAGGCCTGCATCTAGTTTGACTTCATTCTCTGTCTGATCCTCCATCTTCTATCTCCCTTAACAGATGTTGATTCCTAATATATCTCTTGTACCACAAACTGTCTCACATCTGCTTCTGAAAAACATAGTCAGCAACAGTTGGCACCAGGAGTGGACTGAGAAAGCTGTAATAAGATTGTGTTTTAGACTAGATCACTCACCACCCAACTTGCTATGTAGACTCCTGGTGGCAAGTGGAGCATGGTGAACTCCTGGCACAAGACAGCTGTTTTGTTATTAAAATTTCAACTAGTGGTGAATTAGGCAGGTGTACTAGTGGGAAGGATTGTCCTAGGAGGGGCAATGTACTAGGTATGTGATAATTATGGAGGAAATATTAGATAAAAGGATAAAGGAACACAAGAAGCATGCTCCACAGTAGGTGAATGAAAATCAAATTCACAATGAGATAGCACTTCATAACCAGTAGGATGGCTATAATGAAAAAGACAGAAATGAGTGTTGGTAGGGATGTAAAGAAACTGAAACCTGCATATTTTACTGGTGGAAATGTAAAGTGGACCAGACTCTATGGAAAACAGTTCCTCAAAAATTTATTAGTAGAGTTACTACATGATCTTGCAATTGCACTCCTAGGTGCAAACCTAAGAGAAATGAAATAATACATCTACATAAAAATTTGTACGGAAATGTTCACAGCAGCATTATTAGCATAGACAAAAGTGGAAACAACCTAAATGTCCATCAATGAATGGATAAACAAAATGTGATGTGTCCACAGAATTGAATATTATTTGAGACTTAAAAGAAATAGAGTACTGATTCATGCCATCACATGTATGAAAATTGAAAAAAATATACTGTGAAAAAGGCTAGTGACAAAAAAATACATATTTTATTATTCCATTCATATTAAATATCTAAAATAGGCAAAGCTGTAGAGATAGAAAGTTAATTTATCTTTTCATAGGGCTGAGGATAGAAGGTAGATGTGACTCCAAATGGGTATGGGCTTCTTCCAAGGAGGCAAAATAAAAAGTTTGATCATCATGATGGTTGGACAATAATGCAAATATACTAAGCAATACTGATGTAGACTTTAAATGGGTGAATGATATGGTATGTGAATTATATCTTAATGAAGCTGTTTAAAAATTAAGCTCACCCTGACCTGAGAATGTGAGAGTTTCTCTCATGAAACAATGGGGTTTCTCTCATATAAAACAATGAGATTTGGTGGCTATCACTAAACGCCACTCTTAAATTACAAACGATATCAAGCAGTCAAGGAAGAAGATGAGACAACTGAAAGCCAGGTGTGAAAGCCCACAAACTTCTTTGGTAGCATATAAAGAAGCAAAGGATGGCTACCACATAGAGGTCTTGGAAAAACACATGAGTTCCAGAAATAAGAGAGAAAACCTACCAAGATGCAGGACTAACCACATCCTTAAACTTTTGGAAATCCTCTAGTCAAGGTATGCTGGGATATTCCCTCCAATGTAAGAGACAAGCAGGTTTCTCCACGTTCTAAAAGCAGTATATTCCACACTTTGCAATACTATTCCTACTTAAAGATTGTGTGGCATGAAAGGCTGCCAGCTTTGAACAGGAACCAGAGAATACTAGGGCTCTGCAGCAATCCCATGCTGCAGTGCAAGCAGCCTTTCTGCTTGGGCCATAAGATTTGGCAGACATTGTTGTGCTGGAAATATCAATAATGGGAAAAGATGCTGTGTGGAAATTGTGGCAAGCCCTCATAAGAGAATCACAATACAGGCTCCCGGGGTTCTGGAACAAAGCCTTGTCCTCAGCAACAAATAATTATATTCCTTTTGAAAAACAACTTCTGGTGTGCTACTGGCCCCTGACAGACATGGAATGATTGTCCATAGGACACTAAGTGACCATATGGCCAGAACAGCTCATCATGAGTTAGAGCCTATGAAAGTCACTAAATTCTAAGCCTGGATAAATCCAGCAAAAATCCAATGTCTGATGGCAGTGGTACATCCAGGATGGAGCACGAATAAAAGTAGGGAGACAAGTAAGCCGGATGACGTAACCCACCCCCCTATGAGAGCCATCACTGTCATTATCGCTCTCTCAGCACACTCCTACAGCTACATAGCAGAATGCTGTATTATCTGCTGAAGGAAGATTTTTAAAAACAGCCCAAGATTTATTTACACATAGATTGGCTTAGTATGTGGGCACAAGTTGAAAAGTGGATGGTAGCTGAATTATAGCCTCAATGACCCTTTCAGATGATGGTAAAGAAAAACCCTCCCAATGAACAGAGCTTCAGGAAGTTCATCTGGTCATCCTTTTCATGTGGAAAAGGAGTATTCCATGTTTAAAGTATATACAGATTCATGGACATAATCAAATAGTCTGGCCAACTCATCAGGGGCCTTAGAAGGAGGAAGATTAGAAGGTTTGGAAAAAGAAATTCTGGAGTAGAGGACATACATACAAGAGTGGGTATAGAGTATGAATACGAGGTCTTTGTATCACATGTTCATACTCAACAGTAATCATCCACCATGGTAGAAGCACTAAACAGCAAAGAAGACCATGACCCATCCAGCCAGTAATGTTGATGAGCCTTGTCATCAACCATCCCAGTACTGAAACAATGTACCCATGGTGACAGGGGTAGAGCTTATGCATTTTCCTAACATCATGGACTCCCACTGACCAAAACTGATCTTGCTACTGTAACCAGTGATTATTCAGTCTGGCAGCAATAAAAAACAGTTACTATCTTTAAAATGATCCCATTCACAAACATTATATGGTCTCATTCATTTGGGGAATATAAATAATAGTGAAAGGGAATAGAAGGGAAGGGAAAAGAAATGGGTAGGAAATATCAGAAAGGGAGACAGAACATGAAGACTCCTAACTCTGGGAAATGAACTAGGGGTGGTGGAAGGGGAGGAGGGCGGGGGGTGGAGGTGAATGGGTGACGGGCACTGAGGGGGGCACTTGATGGGATGAGCACTGGGTGTTATTCTGTATGTTGGTAAATTGAACACCAATAAAAAATAAATTTATTATTAATAAAAAATAATAAATAAATACATACATACATACATAACTTCAGAAAAATAAACTATTTTTTAAAATAATTCAAAAAATGAAATAAAATAAAATGATCCCATTCCCCAAGGAGCACAAGTGACCCTCTGTTGGCATGTTGACCATATTGGGTCCCTTCTAACCTGGAAAGGCCAATGGCTCATTTTCATAGCAACAGATGCTTATTCTGGGTATGGATCTGCCTTTACTGCCTGCAGATCCTCAGCTAGCACCACTGTCCAAGAGTTTATAGTGTTTGATCTCTTGTCATGTGATTCCACATAACAAAGTGGCAGGCCAGGAATCTCTTTACAGTAAAGGTGATGTGGGGATGGGCCCCTGAGTATAGGGTCCCCTGGTAATATAACATATTTTATGACTCAGAATCTGTGGATCTGATAGTGTTGGGACAGGCTGGTGAAAGCACAGCTGAAGCACTGGGTCAGAAGCAATATTCTATCCCCCAGGATTTTGTGTACCCTCAGACTTATATGATACTGTGTTCCCACTAAGTAAGAATACTTGGGAACCAAACATTGGAATTAGGAGTTTACATTCACTTACCATTATTTCCAGTGACCCACTGGGGTCTTTTGTTCTCCCTATTTCTCCAACTTTGGGCTTTGCGTGGTTAGACATCCTTTTCTCAAAGAGGGCACAATTTTCCCCAGAAACTCAGCAGAGTCCCACTGAATTAGAAGCTCCACAAGAAAAGGTGTCAATGAGTCACAGGGTAGGAGTAACTAACTCTGATCATAAAGAAAAAGTAGGGCTGCTTACACAGTAAGAGCATAGAAGATTTTGTGTAGAATCCAAGTGATCCACTTGCATGCTTCTTGGTATCCCCTCTTGCCCAACTGTGAATCTAAAGAAACAGGTATGGCCACCATGTTTTTAGAACAGCAGAGGGATCCCTGGGTGGCGCAGCAGCTTAGCGCCTGCCTTTGGCCCAGGGCGCGATCCTGGAGACCCGGGATCGAATCCCACGTCGGGCTCCTGGTGCATGGACCCTGCTTCTCCCTCTGCCTGTGTCTCTGCCTCTCTCTCTCTCTCTCTCTCTCTCTCTCTGTGACTATCATAAAAAAAAAAAAAAAAAGAACAGCAGAGTGTCTAAGTACTCAGGGACCTCAGGGGTGAGGATCTGGGTCATGTCACCAGATAATCCACCAAGGAAGATCAACATGTATGGTAGCTGATGATGAGGTTATGCAAAAGAAAGTGGAAGAAGCAGATGAAGAGCAGTTGTGGTCCAGAGCCCAATTGCAGCACTAGAGACTATAGTTTGTCTCACTAACCTCCTTCTTCTAAGTTTCCGCTCAGAGAGGGATGTTACCAGAATTTCATCGGAGCTGTTCCCAAACATGCATAAAGATATGGATCTGAGTGGCAGAGGGTATGGACTGGTAGACATGGAGATGTGCCACCCAGATCCATTTTCAAGGCAGGACTTGGTACCCAGCCATGGGGAATGTCGGCAGGCAGCCTCCAGCTGTCAGCCTCTTCACAGTGTCTCTCAGCTGCAGACAACTTCCTCCTCAGAGGGCACATCCTCCCCAGAATAGCCCAACATCTCTCACTCATCTCGCACAGCAGGAATATAAAGGCCCAGCCACCTACAACCCAACACTAGACGTTTTAAAAGGCATTACTCACTCTGGAGCTTCCTGACTCACAGTTCAATTGCTTCCCCTCCTCATCTCCAATAAACATCTTGTCTCCAACTCTGTCTCGGGAACTGTTCCTGGAGAATTCAACCTGGGACAACACATTTAATAGCAATTTTTATTCATCTTCAGACATACCTGTGGTAGTAATGCTTACCATTATATTCCTTCCAATTGATGAAATATTCTCTTAGAATATGAAAATGTCATTATTACTTAGTCTAAATTCACCTGTAAAAGGCATTCTTTTTTTAAAATATTTTATTTATTTATTCATGAGCGACAGAGAGAGAGAGAGAGAGACAGAGAGAGGCAGAGACACAGGCCGAGGGAGAAGCAGGCTCCATGCAGGGAGCCTGATGTGTGACTCGATCCCGGGTCTCCAGGATCACGCCTTGGGCTGAAGGTGGCACAAAACCACTGAGCCACCCGGGCTGCCCTGTAAAAGGCATTCTTAATAATTGCAGTATTACCAAAGCTGCACATTTCAATTTTCACGTATTTATTGTCTTTAAAATACCAGGAAGGACACTGAAAGTAGTTTGGTAATAAGATAATTTAACAAAAAATACCTAAAATATTTTGGTCATTCAAGTTGATAGAAATAGCTTCAGTTCAGAAGAATTTACATGTGAGTTTTTGACTGTTTTTATTCTTTTCTACACCTTTGAACTGAATACCTAAAAATATCTCAAAATCACTTGCACAGTTCAAACAGCAAGGTTTACGTTTCAGTTGGTTGATTCTATTTTAATTTTTTCCTGTACTACTGATTTGAATACTTTCAAAGCCATTTACCAAGTGAAAAATCACACACAGTTAATATATTTATGTGTTATTTAGATCTGAGTATTTTCAGAGGTAGACAAAATTAATATTGGGGTTTAAATTCTCCCTCTCCCTTTTCTCACCAAAGTTCATCATGCACTCCCTTTAAAGGGTGCATTTGGCAGATGAAAAGCTCAGATGACCTGTCCTGTAGCACATTCCTAATAGCTACATCTGGAGCTGATGTTATTTTCCTGGATGCATTAGTATTCAGCTGTGTGATAAATATCAACTGCCTGGGATTTCTAAGCTTTATAAACTTGCTTGGGTGATTTTGCTCTTCGAGTCTTTGGCTCTTCATCATGTTCTTATGGCACTTCAGTCAGAATTCTTCCTCTAAGTAAAATTTTATGATAGAGAAGGGGATGTTTTATCATATCACAGCTTGCATTTTCAACTTTTCTGCATGAGTGGGAATGATAATTTGGAAATAATCCACAAAAAACTAGACCATTTTTCAGAATCAGGAATGGTGGAAGCATAATAACTAAACATTTGTATCAGTAATCAAATATTACATGTGCAAAGTCAATCATCTAACATTATTAATACAAAAATAAAATCGCTTGCATTTATATTTCACATTACACTTAACAAAATGCTTGTACATGCATCATATCAATTGAGCCTTAGAAACAGCATGTGATCTTGTTTGGGCAATTTTTAGTATCTGTTTTATAGAAAGGGTACTGGGGCCCAGAGAAACTACAATTTAAACAGAGGAAGCTTAATATAAATAACTATTAAGCAATGATAAAAGAATAAGTATAAGAGAACTTTACGTGATAACCTAGGGCTGGGGAGAGAGTACCCAAGGAGGTACAAACTTGGGAGAGAACCTCCTTCCTAAGGGAGACTTTATTGGAGAAGCTGGGGTTGCAGCTCACTGGTTGGCAAAAAAGTCTGCTGGTTCCTCTGGGCCACAGCTGGGTCTGCAGTCCCTGATGAAGCAGGCAAGCAACATCTGGTGGGTAGGTGCACAAGTTTGCAGAAAAGACAGGCAGAGGCGGTGGTGGTGGTGGTGGTGGTGGTGGTGGTGGTGGTGGTGGTGTGCATGTGGAGGGATCAGTGCTGAAAGGAGACCCAGAGCACCTGATGTTAGAGTTTCCTGGGCCAGGGAGGGTGATCACCAGGCAGGGCCAGAGCCGTGAGGTCACCAAGGGACCACACATTCTTGGCACATGGCTGGGGCAGAAAACCACGGGACATTCTCAAACCCACATCTCTTGACCAATGGCACAGCAGCCAAATCAGTTTCTTCCTCCTGCAATGTCACTACAGCGACCTCTAGTGAGTAAGATTAGCTTCATGTCCACTCTAAAGGAGCAATGCTTAGCTGTCCATTATTGCAGAGTAGGTGTTGAAGGGTGGATTTGGATCTAAGAAATAAAAATTAAAAAGGTCATGACCTTGGGTGAGGCAGCTTATTTTGGCATAAGGTAGTTCTTGGAGAGGGACTTGGATGTCTCTATAACACTTCCAGCTACTAGGGAAAAGACGGCTTCAGTTCTGAAGGTAGAGTCTGAGTGGCTCACCACAGTAGCCATTACAACCATTTATCTATAAATCGGTGCTCAGAAGCTATCTGAACTGTGTCACATGTATATCCTCTGTTACTAAAGTAAATTAATGGGACTTAGATTATTGCCCTCAGTGATGTTTTCTCAAGTCTTCTTTTATTTATTTTTTAAAATATTTTATTTATTTATTCATGAGAGACACACACAGAGAGAGGCAGAGACATAGGCAGAGAGAGAAGCAGGCACCCCGCAAGGAACCCAATGCAGAACTCAATACCAGACCTTGGAATCACGTCCTGAGCCAAAGGCAGCCGCTCAACCGCTGAGCCACCCAGGCGTCCCATCTTCTTTTATCTATTGAAATTGCATTAAAATCTGTGGCCTGAATATGGAATGTATTAACCTTCAGCACTCATGCTAATGTCTACCAAACAGAATATTCTTTTCCTTTGGCAATCCCTCACACTTCGTAGTAGTTTCTACAACATTTCCTCCCTTCAAGTTATCTTTCCTATAGAAATCTTGCTATAGCTACCATGCTGCTATAGACCATTATTTTCAATTGACTGGCACGAATGGCAGTTAGCCAAACATCATCATGTAGAGATTTCCAAGATGCTTGTGATCAATAATTTTTTTCATGAACTGAAAAAGCAGTCACTTCATATGTCTTGCGTTTTGGAAGTTCCCCTGTTTCATCTACTTTGCAGATTAAGGGGAAAAAGTTTTTTAGAAGAGTGATCTATTTCAGAATTTGAAGGGGATAAAATAGAGTGATACTTTTCTTATATACCAATTAATGCAATTTCCACTACATAATGCTGCTTCTCACTGGTTACATAATAAAAATAATTACTTGTGTTCACTCCTGTAACTTCTTCTGCTGTCATCCAGATGATTAAGGATGCTTCCTACACTGCAAGCATGGAACTATGGCCTTGCCTTTTGCTACTGTTCTGGATCTCTTTTGGTGTAGGCACATATATAATATATTTCTTTTTCTATGGAGAGAGATGCTTCATTACTACATCCTTTATGAAGTCTGTGCCAATCTCCCCTTACTTCCTCCATATTCCTTACTGTTCCTACAACATTTAGAAAACATTTTGGTTATAGCCTTCCTCATGCCTTTTTGTATACTTGATTATTGCCACTAATTTCTAATTTCTTTGAAGAAAGGATGTCACACGTACTGTTGATATCCAGATTGCCTCTACTGAGCCAGGTACAGCTATGCTGTTGCTACTGGCTTCCCTCACTCCTCACTAAAAGATTGCTCTTGGCTAACTGGAGCCATCACACTTGAAGGCACTATGAAGTAGTATTCCCCCCTGTAGCAGCTCTAGCGAATGACTTACTGATACAGGTATATAATAGCCTATCCCCTCCTCCTGTCTGTATACTAGAAAACCCCTGTGTTGCAACTTATACTCCTCATGGAATCGAGTTGAGGCTAATCTTTTTTTGTATATTTTTTATTGGAATTTGGTTTGCCAACATATAGTATAATACCCAGTGCTCATCCCGTCAAGTGCCTCCCTCAATGCCTGTCACCCAGTCACCCCATCCCCCTGCCCACCTCCTCTTCCACTACCCCTTGTTTGTTTTGAGGCTAAACTTCTGAAACCATGTCTTCATCTGACACATCTGCTTCCCTCTCTCTTTTACAATTTTTCTCCTGGGATCACTTCCTCCATAAGTCATCTTGCCAAAGAGTCTCCATTCATGTTGTGCTGAGACACGGGAATTTCCATCTGCTAATATTTGTAAACTCTGGACCTAACATAGTGCTGCTAAGGCATAGGATACTCAAGGAAGGTTTGCTTAGTGAAAGGAATTGAGTAACTATATTGAATATATTTGGTAACTCGTGCTTTTCCTGCTTCACTGCCATTGCTGCCTAGCTTCTTTCTCTCAATCCCTGGCCCTGAGAAAATAGTGATGCCTCAATGGGGTCCTGGTAAATACTTAGCTTCTGTTGAAATTATTATCAATTTTGAGATCCCAAGCCATATTTTTGCTTCTTAGGTTTTCAATTCATGATTATCTTATTTTCTATCAATTAGGGCCGGAGCCATGTGGATTATATAATCAACATGTAAATCACAAACAAGCAAATAATTTTTTAGGACGTGCAGAAAAGTAAAGAAACCATTACATTGTAAATGGCTTACATTGAAAGTCAACTTTGGTGGTCTTAAGGTTTTATCCAATCCACAAATATGTTTTATTGGATTCATACACTGTTCACAATTTTTAGACCAATTGCCAACACTTAAAAATTCCAAATTCAAGATTTCAACTCATACATAATTGGAATATCTCTGATTATTTACCCTAATAACAACAATGGATAGATGTTCTTTGATTCACCATAGTCCTGGTTAACTCTATTGTCTTACATCCAACCTGCTTCTTTCTTTAAGGGACTTGCTTGACTGCTTTAGGTCTTTTGGTTTGGGCCCATAAGAGATACTTGGGAGCATACAGGCAGGGGCCATACTCAAGCCGTTTCTGAATCCCTAGCATTTAGCACAGTATCTGCCAAAACAGGTGCCCTGTAAATGTTTATTAAATTTACTGTTTATTTTTAAAAGTTTTTTCTAAATTTATTTATGAGAGAGAGAGAGAGAGAGAGAGAGAGAAGCAGAGACACAGGCAGAGGGAGAAGCAGGCTCCATGCAGGGAGCCCGATGTGGGACTGGATTCCGGGTCTCCAGGGTCACGCCTTGGGCTGAAGGCGGCGCTAAACCGCTGAGCCACCCGGGCTGCCCCTAAATTTACTGTTTAAAGTGGAAGGGAAATATCTTTGTGGGAAAAATCTGCTTTTCAACTCAAAGTAAGAATGCCTGAATCCTATAAAACATCTTTAGAAAAAAAGCAGCAGAGAAAGGGCGACAGAAAAAAGGCAGGAGTGGCTGAGAGATGTAACAGAGGAGAGGTGTTTGGTTTCCAGTATGATCCAGATGAGCGCAACAGCAATTAGGAAGAGAAGTAGGAACACCGATTGACCTAGTAGTACAGCTGATTAATTCTGTATCCAGGAAGAGAGATTTAAGGACAGAAATGAAAGCAACTGCAAGCAGAGGGACACTGATGAATTACCACAATTAACATTTCTGATAGCCTGAAGCAACTAGCACAGCATGATAAAATGTTGAACATAGAAGTTACAACAGGTGAGAGATACAGACCTCAATTAAAGATTGAGACCTCAATCTAGATAAAGACTCTATGATGCCTTCTGGATAAGGCAGAACCAACATCCCGTTAAGAAACAAAACAGGAGGGATCCCTGGGTGGCGCAGCGGTTTAGCGCCTGCCTTTGGCCCAGGGCGCGATCCTGGAGACCCGGGATCAAATCCCACGTCGGGCTCCCGGTGCATGGAGCCTGCTTATGTCTCTGCCTCTCTCTCTCTCTCTCTCTCTCTCTCTCTCTCTCTCTCTCTCTCTGACTATCATAAATAAGTAAAATAAAAAAAAAAAATTAAAAAAAAAAAAAGAAACAAAACAGGAGGGGATCCCTGGGTGGCTCAGCGGTTTGGCGCCTGCCTTTGACCCAGAGCGTGGTCCTGGAGACCGGGATCGAGTCCCACATCGGGCTCCCGGTGCATGGAGCCTGCTTCTCCCTCTGCCTGTCTCTCTGCCTCTCTCTCTCTCTCTCTCTCTCTCTCTCTCTATCATAAAATAAATAAATAAATCTAAAAAAAAGAACTCTTAAAAAAAAAGAAACAAAACAGGAATCAGTTTAAGCTTTACATCACACATATATGTTGTGTATTTTCTGCACTTAATTATGACTAACTTGATTAGTTCATTCTATATGTGTATATAGTCACAGACATATACACGCATGCTATTTGCCATAGATTCTCTCAGCAAAGCTTTTAATAATTTAATTTTCAAGCAAGCACGGAAAGCTTCACCTTCAGGCTTTGTGAGAGAGATATATTGAAAACAGAGGATCCTGAAAGCATATAACATTTAATATCATGGTGTCGACTAGGATTGACAAAAAGGCACCCTCCTGTTCCATTGACTGTGTCCCTGTTCAGTTTGGGTTGTTTTCTTTTTAAAGATTTTATTTATGTATTCATGAGAGGCACACACACACACACACACACACAGAGAGAGAGAGAGAGAGAGAGAGAGGCAGAGACACAGGCAGAGGGAGGAGCAGGCTCCACGCAGGGAGCCCGACATGGGACTCGATCCCGACACTTCAGGACCATGCCCTGGACCGAAGGCAGCACTAAACCACTGAGCCACCTGGGCTGCCCCAGTTTGAAGGTTTTATTTTATGTTCCCTTTGCTTGTACTGGATTTTTTTCCTACTGTCCAGCCATCATTTGCCACAGGTCAGTCTTACTGCTGTTAAGTCATAGCCAAGGCCAAGGTGCCTATTTAGTTATCTATGAAGTTTTGACGCTCTACTTTCAGAAAAAGAGCCAGGAGTTTCTTCTTTCTCACACACATATGAAATGATGATATAAATGAAATATACTTGTAACTGAGGAGAAAGTTCATCAGTAGGAAGAGCAGCATTGGTAGTGTATAAGACATTAGTCATTAGTTTGCTAAGTTTTTCTGTACTTTGAGGTACGTGTTAGGATTACATTTCCCTGACACTGGCTAAGTTTGGCAGAGATCCATGGATTTGGTCAGCCAATAAAATATGAAAAGGAAATGAAACATGCCTCTTTTGTGGCAGATTTAGGAGGTGATGAGTACTTTCTAAATTCTCCTCTCTCTGCCAAAACTATTGTTGAACAAATGTGAATGTACTTTCATCAGTCTGGGTTCCTGAGTGTTCACAATGAGCAGAGCTGCTAGTTCCCTGTGTCAGATAGCATGAGTGAAAAATAAATGTCTGTGTGTTAAGCCATTGAGGCTTGGAGTGTGTTTGTTACAGCAGCATAATGCCCTTCACACACACACACACACACACACACACACACTCTGCTGTTAAAATTCAAACAGCTATGGTAGCAAATTCTGCTGTGATGTACCGGGAGTTTTTTAAAAATTCATGTCTCAGCTCAGAATTTAACAAACATGTAAACCAGAGAGAAATTTACATACAAATAATATAGGGCCAGATGACCCAGGACAATGGATTTCATACAATGCTGGGGTAATCTCTAGGGATTTCTCTGACTCACATTAGAGATCGCCTGAGCCATTTGAGCTGGGGAGTTCTTTGTAGACCCTAATCAAACAAAACATCTGTTTCTGAAATCAACTGAGATCATTTGTTTATAAATGGGGTTTCCAAATATTGCATTTGAGCAAAAGATTGCATGCTGAAATAATACTGGGAAAAACATTCTTTTGAGAATAACAGGTAACATAAAATGTTGATAATATATATCGAATTTCTCACTAGTTTTTTTTTTTTTTAAAGATTTATTTATTTACTCATGAGAGACACACACACACACACACAGAGAGAGAGAGAGAGCAGGCTCCATGCAGGGAGCCTGATGTTGGACTCGATCCCGGGTCCCCAGGATCAGGCCCTGGGCCGAAGGCGGTGCTAAACCGCTGAGCCATCCGGGCTGCCCTCTCATTAGTTGTTAACTATACCATGTTAATTCATACTTCAGCATCTTTGTGGAGTGAAACACATCCTCTCCTTGCCAACCTCTATGTCACAAACTGCTGAGCACTCCAACACACACATTAAATGTTGCCTTCTCTGTAAAACCACCTCAGATGCATGTTTGGGATTACATGCCTGCACACATACAAACTAATATACACTGTTCTTTCCCTTATAGGGTTCTTCCATCGTTGACTTTAGCACATTAGAATGTAATCAGTTTGTAAATGGCTCTCCTTTGCTAGATTATGAGTGACTGGCAGAGTCTAGAACGATACAAGTAGTTTGGAATGACTAAAATGATATTTAAACAGTAAAACTTTGTTTCATTTACTTAATTCATTTTGCTGTATTGTTTTCAGCAAAATGTCTAATGAAAACTTCTAGGTCTTTTCCATATTCTGCCTTAAACATTTAACATGAATTCCCCATAGGCTATAAAATTAAATGTTATCCAAATAACTACCACAGTTTTATAGTTGAATACATTTTTTGCCATTTCTGTGCATAAACTATGACTAACAGAGGATTAAACAATCTGGGATAACAAAAACTGAAGCCATTGTTCTTTGTTATTTCAGATAATCCCTACCCTTCCCTACTGAAAGACCTCTAGCCAATCCTCTATATCTTTTTGTTCTGATTTTTATAAGTTTTGTTCATACTGTAAATTCTTCTCTCTGTACATTCAGCAAAAACATTCAGTTTTGAAAATATACCAACTATACAAACCGTCATACTAGATTCCATCTACAGAACACCTCTACATGTGAATAAAATGTTTACATTTTACAAATAACAGTGTTTTGTGAAGAACTATTATTCAGGAAAAGGTGCAACAAATAACAGTAATTTTAATATGCATCTGTCAAATGAGAAAGGCAAAAAATAGTTTGGATTTTTGTTTCCAAGTACTTATGGAAAGGGAAGGCATGAGAGGACCCTCATTTTGTTTTCATTTCAAAATATAACAGAGAAAGATATTACAGTCTGTACTTCATGTTTCCTCCTTAGAAGAGATTCTATCAGTGTTTTTTTTATATTCTACTATACAGAGAAAGAATTAGGAAGTGTTAAGGTACAATATTCTCTGTGTCAAATAGTAAATGCCCATTCCAAAAGAATATCAGAAACTTACCTCACGTTCAAGATTCTCTTAGCATAGAGCCAAGCTCGAAGTACATTGGTCAAAGCAGAGTTTAAAAACAATTAATATTGTGTTATGTATTTATTAGGTTTAGTTTTTCTGTAGAAATAAACACTGTCAAATTTGTAAGTACTTTTTTTTTTTTTTTCAGAAGGCAGTGTTCTATTTGGGATGCTATTCTTATAGGGGGAGTGTTTTTGCAGATTTTCAATAAGTGTGTGTTTAAATTAGGTTGACATTGGACGTCAGTAATTTTATATGTCCCTCGAGACAATGTAATTATTACAAGTAACAACTTGTAATGACTAAATTCTAAAAATTCAAAATACATTTTGTTTGTTCTATATTTTAAGGTATAATACATAACTACTTTTATTTTGTCATTTCAACAAATATTTATGGACACCTACTATGCATCAAGTATGATAGATACTGGAAATTGAAAGATCAATGTCTTTTCTATCCGCAGGAGCTCAGTAAAGAAAGAGATAAATAAAAATCTGTAATTGGGTGACATTCGCATTATAGAAGTATACAGCAGATCCAGGGGTGTCTCAGCAGAGTATGAAAGGGTATGGCACTCTGGCAAAATCAAGTTATTGGATGGCTCCAGAAAAATGTGAGGAAGGTGGTCGAAGTGAGAATAGGAGAGACAAGTTAAAGGAACCTTTGGGTAGGCAGAGGACAGGGTACAAAGTGCTATTAAGCTTTGTTGAGGTGTTCGGAGGCTGCCTATGGCCAGTGGGGAGCTATTGAAGAATTTTAGGCAAAGGAGTGGCATGTCATGACCAGAATTGCTTTTGAAAGTGGTCACACTGTTGGGAGTAAATGTCATGCTGTATGATGGTAGTGTGATAGGGGTTGACTTAACTTTTACTTCTTCCCTTTATTTTCCAAAATTTTTACACTGCATTTGTATGTTATGTGGTATTTCAAATTTCTTTACATAGTGAAGAGGACTTACATCTTTTTCCAGTAGAAAGCAAGCTTCATCAAACTGAGCTATATACACACATCTTGTTCACTATTACAGTTACAGTGCTGAATACATAGAAAATAAAAATGTGTTGAATGAATAAATGTCAGTATGAATGGAGACAAAGAGAGATTAAGGTATTTTATTATGACCCAAAAGAAGGCTATTTGCCCACACTCAACCAGTTATACCGGTGCAACAGAGATAGGCTGTGTAAAATAAACACTCCCATTTTAAAAAATAGAAGAATAGGGTCACCTGGGTAGCTCAGTCAGTTAAGCGTCTGCCTTAGGGTGAGGTCATGATCCTGGAGTCTCCCCATCTTGGGCTCCCTGCTCAGCGGGGAGTTTGCTTCTCCCTCTCCCTCTGCCCCTCCTCCTGCTCTTTCCCTCTCTCTCTCTAATAAATAAATAAAATATTTAAAAAAAAAAAAAAAAAAAGGCAGCCTGGGTGGCTCAGCGGTTTAGCGCCACCTTCAGCCCAGGGCGTGATCCTGGAGACCCAGGGTGGAGTCCCACGTCGGGCTCCTTGCATGGAGCCTGCTTCTCCCTCTGCCTGTGTCTCTGCCTCTCTTTCTCTGTGTCTCTCATGAATAAATAAATACAATCTTAAATTAAATATAAATAAATAAATAAATAAATAAATAAATAAATAAATAAATAAATTTAAAAAAAATAGAAGAATCATCTACTTCAGTTTTGAAATCTTACTAGGCAGACTATACAAAAGACCACTACCCAGTGGGTAGACAATTTTCCTTTGTTGGACTCCACCTCTGCTTCCTAGACCACTGTTCTCCTGAGCCATTGGTTCTGTCCAAAAGGTCCCCCCTTTTCTGTTCTCCTCCTTAGCTTCGTCGGAAAATTGAGCTCTGGAGAATATGTTCTCCGTGTCCAGTTTTTTTTTTTTTTTTCAGTCTTCTTTCTGTTTATATAAAGTTTGAGAACCAAGTATGGTTTAATTTTTTATTTTTATTTTTATTTTTTTCCAAGTATGGTTTTAAATCTCAATTAGCCTCTTTTATTCTGGATTTTCTCCAGAACTTGGCCAGCTTCTTACTGCTTGATTTCAGTAAGCTCCATGTGCCAACAGTCACACCTACAGTTCTTTGCTAAACAAAATCTTCCTGTTTGCTATTGTTCTTTGATTTTTTTTATTGAGAAATAATTGATATACATCACTGTATAAGTTTAAGGTGTAAGCATGATGGTCAAATATAAATATATATATTTATATATATTATAATTATATATAATATAATAACTATATATATTATATAATAAATTATATATATTATATATAGTATTTATATGTATAATATATATTTTATATATATATAAATATATAGAGAGATGTTCTTTGAGTTTTAGGCCCTGTTCTTATCCTTCTGGATTTAATTGCTGGTGCCATGAGAATATGACATTATTTTCTTTTCAAGACATTCTGTTTAACTGAAAGGAGTTTCTGGGTACTGCAATCTTCATTGTGAGACTCAGATATTTGCTCAGAGGTAATTTGATCCATTCTCATGTTTCAACAATTTGTGTAGTGATCAACTCTTGATTTGACACTTGATGCAATTCTGAGTTTTAATCAACCTTTTTTTGCTCAAAGCATTTCTTAAACATTTCTATTACTGTCTGTATTTCAGAATCACTTGCTTTTTCAACCCTATAAGCCCTGAAACTGGAAGATGTTTCTCTATGCTTTTTCCTCTTCTTTTTTTTAGATCTTTTACTTATTTATTTGAGAGAGAGAGCACACAGCAAGCACATGCCCAAGCTGGGGGAATAACTTCATTCTCTTAATGTGGAGTATCACATTGATTGATTTTCATATGTTGACTCATCCTTGAAGTCTAGGGATCAGTTCCACCATATTGTGGTGTATGATTCTCTTAATGTGCTCTTTAATTTGGCTTGCTGGTATTTTGTTGAGGATTTTTACATCTCTATTCATCAGTGAAGGATGCCCACTCTCACTACTTCTATTCACAATAGTACTAAAAATCCTAACCAGAATAATTAGGTAAGTAAAAAAAATCCAAATTTGAAAGGAAGAATTAAAGTTACCTCTGTTCATAGTTGACACAATATTTTATGTAGAAAACCCTAAAGATTCTAGAAAAAGTTGTTAGAATAAAAAATTTAGTAAATTTGCAGTACAGAAAATGAACATGAAAAAAGCAATTGCTTTTCTATACATGAATAATGAATAGTCCAAAAAGGAAATTAAGAAAACAATCCCATTTTCCATAGCACCAAAAAGAATAAAATAGGACTAAACTTAACCAAGGAGACCAAATATTTATACACTGAGGCTATAAAACATTGTTGAAATAAATTAAAGAAGACACAAACAAATAGAAAGACATCTATGTTTATGGATAGGAAGACTTAATATTATTAACATGTCTCTACTACCCAAAGCAATCTACTGATCCAATGTGATGCTTCCAATGGCATTTTTTACAGAAATAGAAAAGAAACCAATCCTAAAATTCATATGGAATCACAAAAGATCTCAAATAGATAAAGCAATGTTCAGAAAGAACAAAAGCTGGAGCTATCGCACTTCTTAATCTCAAAACATATTACAAAACTATTATAATCAAAACAGTATGGCACTGGCATAGATACAGATGTATAGTCCAATGGAGTGGAATAGAGACCAAAGAAATAAACCTACACCTAGATTGTCAATTGATCTCCAAGGGTGTTAAGAATACACAATGGGGAAAGGAAGTCTCTTCACAAAATGGTCTTGGATATTCACATGCAAAAAACTATGAAATTAAACCCTTATGTCACAACATACACAAAAATAAACTCAAAATGGATTAAAGACTTGAACATAAGATCTAAAACTATAAAACTCCTAAAGAAAACATAAGGGAAAGATGCGTAATATTGGTCTTGGCAATGATTTCTTAGATATGATACAAAAAGCATAAGCCACAAAAGCAAAAATAGGTAAGTGGGACTACATCAAACTAAAAAGCTACTGCACAGCAAAGGAAATAATCAAGAGTAAACAGTAACCTACAGAGAAAATATGTGTAAACCATAGAAGTCCTAAAGGGTTAATAGTCAAAAGTTATAAGGAACTCCTACAACTCAATAGTGGGGGGAAAAAAACAACAACACTAACAATGTAATAGAAACCCAGGCAAAAGACCTGAATAGACATTTCTCTACTAAAGACATACAGATAACCAACAGATATATTAAAAGGGCTCAACATGAATAATCATCAGGGAAATGTAAATGAAAACAATTAGATATCACTCCACATCTGTTAGGATGGCTATTATCCAGATCTTGCCATTTACACCCACATGAATGGAGCTAGAGAGTATTACACTAAGAGAAATAAGTGAATAAGCAAAATAAGTCAGAGAAAGCCACCCTCTTTCTAAGAATGTAAACCAACTAGATTTTACTCATATGTGTATTTTAAAGACTATGTAGAGTCTCTCTGGAGAAATATAAAATTATCATCTGGGGGGAAAGACAACAAGAGTTTCTTTTTTTAAAAAAGATTTTATTTATTTATTCATGAGAGACAGAGAGAGAGAGAGAGAGAGAGAGAGAGAGAGAGGCAGAGACACAGGCGGAGGGAGAAGCAGGCTCCATGCAGGGAGCCTAACATGGAACTTGATCCCAGGTCCCCAGGACCAGGCCCTGGGCTGAAGGCGGCGCTAAACCGCTGAGCCACCAGAGGTGCCCAAGAGTTTATTTCTGTATGAATATTTTGACAATATACCCTAATGATTGTCGTGTAAGTATAAATTTTCGAGTGGATTCAAGTCTTTCTTGAAAATATTAAATAATAATTGTAAACTTAATTTTATTCAACTCATTTCTTCACATATAAACACATAAGGTTACTTTTTAAGATTAAAAATGAACAAAGCACATTCCCTTACATAATCCTCAGATGGCCTTCACCACCGTGTGACATTGAACAGACATGCTATCTATATTTTTGCCTAATTTCCAAGTTTTAAAGAATTCCTTTGACACCAGGATTCTTTCAAGAAACATTTTCTAAAAGAGTTGTGGGTGTATAAAGCAAAACTCCACCATGTTAGTTAAGAAGCCACATGCAACTTTAATTTTCAGTCCTATCGGAACAGCTTATGTTCTTGCACATCTCTATCTCTTCCAGCCTATTTCGTTCTCTGGTACTTAATCTGAAGTCCTGAAGTTAGGCTTTAATCTCCATAAAACATTTCAAAAGAAGATAAAAGAAGGAACACTTTAACAGTAGTACAGAGAACTAGAGAGAACACAGTGAAATATAGAACTGCATGATTTCACTATTGAGGTAAAGATTGGTTTTTGGTGAAGTTGTATAAATACATTCGCAGGATACACAATGAAGTTATGTATAAATCCAAACTTGTTTTCATCTCACAATTATAGGAAAGGAAAAACTTACATCTTCTTTTTGACATAGAGCTAGACATACATTTCCTACTTTTCAAAATACTTGCCATAGGAAAAATGTGTCATAAGAGTAAAGTTTTAGAATTGGGAAATACATCTATGTTTATTGGAATGGAAAAAAAGCCCAGATAAATTAGAAGTATTTGCCTTTTTTTCTAAGTGGAATTATGTTGCTACTGTTGCAGGATAACAGATTTCAGAACATCTCTTTGGAAACACTTGTTTTACTGAAAGGATGCCATGTCTTTGGGAAAGTTTTATGCAAATTTGCAAAATAATTATCTTCTCTGAATAAATATTTCAGAAGCATTGCTATTTTGAACCAACCATGTATTTGTGTGTGTGTGTTTTGTCTTTGTTTGGTTTTGTAATATTTCATTGCTCTTTCAGTGATTGTTATACTTCTTTATTGTGGTAAAAAAAACATATAACATGATATCTACCCTCTTAAATTTTTAAGGGTACAGAAAAATATTAACTATAAGCACAATGTTGTACAGCATAGCTCTACACATTTTTCATCTTACGTGACAAACTTTGTACCCATTGGATAGCAATTTCCCATTTGCCCTGCCCACTCCAGCCCCTGGCGACCACTTTTCTACTCTCTGCTTATATGAGTTTGGCTATTTTAGATTCCTCTTATAAGTGGAATCATGCAGTATTTGTCATTCTGTGACTGGTTTACTTCACTTAGCATAATGTCCTCAAGGTTCATTTACATTGTAGCATATAACAGAATTGCCTACTTTTTATGGCCAAATAATATTCTATTGTAAATATCTACTGTATTTTCTTCATCTATTCATCTGTTAATGGACATTGTGGGTATTATGAATAATGCTGCAATGAACATGGAATGTAGATGTCACCTCAGGATCTTGATTTCAGTTATTTTGGATAAATAACCAGAAGTGTAATTGCTGGGTCACACGGTAGTTCTATTTTTATTTTTTTTAGGAACTTCCATAGTGTGTTTGCCCTATGGCTACAACATTTTACATTCCCAACAACAATGTGCAAGGGTTCCAATATTTCCACATCCTTAACAACTCTTGTTATTTTCTGTTTTGTTTTGATGTTTTTTTTTCATTTTTATTTAAATTCCAGTTAGTTGACATGCAGTGTAATATTAGTTTCAGATATATAATATAGTGATTTAACACTTCCACACATCATCTGGTGCTCATCACAAGTGTCCTCCTTAATCCTCCTCACCTATTTCACCCACCTACCCCCACCCACCTCCCCTCAGGTAAACCTCAGTGTGTTCTCTATAGTTAAGTCTGTTTCTTTTCTTGGTTTGCCTCTCTTTTCCCCTTTTGCTAATTTGTTTTGCTTTTTAAATTTCACATATGAATGAAATCATATAGTATTTCTTTCTCTGGTTGACTTATTTTGTTTAGCATTATATTCTCTGCCTCTACCCACATCATTGCAAGTGGCAAGATTTCACTCTTTTTTATGGCTGGGTTATATATATATCACATCTTCTTTATTTACTCATCCCTTTTTTTTTTTTAAATTTTTTTTTATTTATTTATGATAGTCACACAGAGAGAGAGAGAGAGAGAGAGAGAGAGAGGCAGAGACATAGGCAGAAGGAGAAGCAGGCTCCATGCACCGGGAGCCCGACGTGGGATTCGATCCCGGGTCTCCAGGATCGCGCCCTGGGCCAAAGGCAGGCGCCAAACCGCTGCGCCACCCAGGGATCCCTATTTACTCATCTCTTGATGGACACTTGGGTTGCTCCCATAGTTTGTCTATTGTAAATAATACTGCAATAAACACAGAGATGCATGTATCCCTTTGAATTAATGTTTTTGTATTTTTTAGGTAAACCCCCAGTAGTGTGATTCCTGGATCATAGGGTAGTTCTATTTTTAATTATTTGTGAAACCTCCATACTGTTTTTCACAGTGGCTACATCTGTTTGCATTCTCACCAACAGTGCATGAAGTTTCCTTTTTCTCCACATCTTCACTAACACTTGTTTCCTGTGTTTCTTATTTTAGCCATTCTGAGAGATGTGAGCTGATACCTCATTGCACTTTTGATTTGCATTTCCCTGATGACTAACGAATGATCCTGACCATCTTTTCATGTGCCTGTTAGCTATCTGTATATCTTCTTTGGAGAAATGTCTGTTCATGTCTTCTGCCCACCCTTTAATTGGACTATTGTTTTTTGGGTATTGAGTTCTATTAGTTCTTTATTTTTTTGGATACTAACCAATTATCAGATATGTCATTTGTAAATATCTTCTCCCATTCAGTAGGTTGGCTTTTATGGATTGTTTTTTTAGCTGTGCAAAAACTTTATTTTGATGTAGTCCCAATAGTTTATTTTTGCTTTTGTTTCCCTTGCTTCAAGAGGCATATCTAGAAAAATGTCACTACAGCCAATGTCAGAGAGATTCTCGCCTGTGCTCTCTTCAAGGATTTTTACGGTTTCAAGGTCTCACGTTTAGATCTTTAATCCATTTTGAGTTTATTTTTGTGTACGGTGTAAGAAAGCGGTCCAACTTCATTTTTCTTCACGTTGCTGTCCAGTTTCCTCAATACCATTTGTTGAAGAAACTGTTTTTTTCCATTGAATATTCTTTCCAGATTTGTCAAAGATTAATTGACCATATAATTGTGGGTTTATTTCTGGGTTTTCTATTCTGTTCCATTGATCTATGTGTCTGTTTTAGTGCCACTACCAATCGTTTTGATCACTACATCTTTGTAATGTAACTTGAATGCCTCCAGTTCTGATTTTCTCTTTCAAAATATCTTTGACTATTCGGGGTCTTTTGTGGTTCCACACAAAATTGTTTGTTCTAATTCTGTGAAAAATTCTATTGGTATTTTGATAGGGATTGCATTAAATATGTAGATTGCTTTGGGTATTATAGACATTCTATAATAAAATAGTAATAATCTTAACCAAAGAAGTAAAAGATCTTTTTTAAAAGAACATAAAACATTGATGAAAGAAATTGAAGACAACACAAAGAAATGGAAAGACATTCCATGCTCATGGTTTGGAAGAACAAATATTGTTGAAATTTCTAGACTACAAGAGATATTTCCTTATTAATTAATAGGTATGTTATTATTTTATGCAACTAACCACACACAGAGGCAGAAATGGACTTTTCTATTTTACAAATGTTTTGGATTCTTTTTTATTTGAAGATGAGATAAATGATTCATTCTTTCAACTTAAAAGGCATAGTACACAGCAATATTAATGGAAAACAAGATATTTGATGAAAGATAAGATTCAAACAATTCATACCTAATATAAGCATTTACAAAATTTGTAAAATGAACTGATATTATTTGTCAGGGATCATTTAATTCTATACTTGCCATTGAACACATTAATATTCTCTTTATCATTTTAAATCTCTCAATGTAATTCTAAATATAAATCTACCAAATTTCAATTATTGGGATTTAATATTGATGTTCTGCATCTTTTATCTCCTCCAAAAATTAGGCCTTGGGGTCAAATTGTCTCTTTTACAAAACATAATTAAGAAGAAGTTAAACACTGAATATATTAAATAAATTTACTTTTCTATTAGAGAATAAAATGGTCGATTTGCCTGAAAATTTACATTTAAAAAGTTGTGTTATTGTCCTATAATTATAGAATTTTCCAAGTGAATGTAACAAAACACATGAAGGAAAGATACTATCTAAAGGGAAAGAATTTTTTATTTTATTTTTTAAAAGATTTTATTTATTTATTTGAGAGAGAGAGAGCATGAGGTGGGGGATAGCAGAGGGAGAGGGAGAAGTAGACTCTCTGCTGAGCAGGGAGCTCAATGTGGGGCTCAATCCCAGGACCCCGGGATCATGACCTGAGCCCAAGGCAGATGCTTAACCGACTGAACCACCGAGGCATCCCAAGAATGTTTTATTAAAAAAAGAACTTTTATACAAATATATGAACTTTATACCTCATCTAATTTATTAGTATTTTAATATTCTGTACAGTTAACAATTTGGTTTTAAAAATTTAATATTCCAATAAAAGTATCTGATTAAAACCATGAAAAAGAAACTTCTTCACAAAGATTTTTTTTATTTTTTTAACCTTACTCTTATACTCACCTCACAGTCGGCAAATTGTTCGCACATTCAATGTTTCTTTAATTTTCATCCCTACAAGCTGTCTACTAGACAGTTTGAACAGGAAAAATTATTGCCATTTTACATTTTAGATAAATAAACTCAGACCCAGAATTTGTACCCGCCTTCCCCGAGGTCACTGAGCAATCAAGTGGCAAGGCCAAAACTTATTCTACAATTCAGATCTTATATAGAGGGGCTTAGGAGAGAGTTTATATTTAAAAATGTTTTATTATCATAACACTTCACCCTCTTTAAAGAACTAGTAATTCAATCTTTCCCCTAATATATTAGAGCATGCAATTCTTCTATTTTATTCAATTTATAAAAAATATTTCGTGATAACTAAGATATTATACAGAGTCAAACTGTTCTATTCCACTTATGCTTGGAAATATGAACAGCTGTTGGAGTACACATGTGAAAAATTTCAATTTGTGTGTAAAGGAGAATTCTGGTGATTCTAAGGATAAGAGAATTAAGGCAATTTACCTGTGCAAAGGGAAACTGCTCTGGGAATTATTTAAGGTGGTTAAATTACATAGCTTTTCCCCCACAAGCTGTCAACAATAAAGAGATTAAGACTTCATTTGCAAGCTTTATCTTTAATGCAAAATGACAGAAATTGACATTTAAAAACTGTATGGTACAATACTCTACATGACACAGGCAGAAACTTGTACAAGCTTTGGAGCCTAGCTCCTACTCATATTTGCTTCAATTGTCTATTACAGGATCTGGAGTGTTTTTAGTAGTTGAATCTTCTAAATATTATCTATGAGGATGCAAAAACATTACATGAGATAATACTACAGAAAATCAAATTATGGACACAGAGTACGTATTACTTTTGACGTCTGGCCATCCTTTAAGACTGAGAGAGTTAGAATTCCCAAAATGTAACATTATATGAATCAGTTACCTATTTGCATAATTTGCTTCTCAGTGCAAAGTAACAGGCCCTGACCCAGATGATCTCAAAGTGAATTGTCAGCAGGCCAATAAAAAAAATTGAGCAGATGGATGTCATTTTTCAAAATTAGGCTTTCTTTGACAATAATCATTTTTGATGTTCTAAGATAATAAGAATCAGTAGGAAAATTTCATCAGGCATTTTCTTACATAAGTATGTTTACAGTTTACACAGAGGCAGAGGGATGACTCACAGAAAGGAGGAAATTCCCTCTTAATTTCATGAGAGGAGTTCGAGTATAAACATACACACACACACATCAGTTGCTTAGAGTTTATAAATGAAATATATATTTCTCCTTGCTAAGCATGTTAGAATATCTCTTATTTTTATCTTGTGTATAAGTTTGGGCAATTTTTATGTTCATCCCAATTTCTATATATTGTATCATTGAAGTCATACAAAAGATATAATCATATTTTATAAAGAAAAAACTGTCTCTTCAGTTAATGGCCAATGCTAAATTTGAAATTTACATCATACACACCAGTCTGGTTACAAAATAATTAATTTGATTCAGATGTTTAATTAAGCATGACAAGGAGGCTTTAGTTTTAAGTTAAGAGGGAAAAAAATGAAAGAGTCGCCTTGGAAAAGCCTGGAGCATATTTTGCAGAGCATCTTGGAACAAACAGTTTTAACTAAAGACTTAGCCTATTCCTTTGATGACTTCATTAACAAGTCAAAGTCTTCAGACCCATGAGGCCTATGACAGAGAATACTGTAGCAGTTAGATGTAGGACACATAGAATTTGGGTTTTTTGATTAAATTATAATAAATATCTTTAATTAAGCAGGCTTTTCCTGGTGAGTTAAAGGAAAGAAAAAAGTGCCTCATTACTTATTTTTTTAGCCATTGCTTCTTTATTCTATGTTAACTGAAAGGATCTTTTATTTATAGATATTATTATGACTTCCATAAATAGTCAATACATACATTGTGCACATACTCACTTTCTGTGTGGTCTATTATGTTGCATAAATTCTCTTCATTGATGTTCAAAGCTATAATTAAAGCCAAATCTTAATGTTTCCTCTTCACTAACACTTATATTTTGTTGTAAGCAAAAGAACAAGAGTTGAGCTTATCATGGTGATTTATTTGATTCTCATTTCAGTGATAATTTTACAACTGTCCTCATACAGAATGGAGAGAAATAAGTGAAAATTCACAGAACTGATATAAAAGCCAACTTAAAATTTCTAAAACAGAGGAAAGCACTGTCCCGGAGAAGCAGGAGCTTTACCAACGGGGGAGAGGGCGCCACACCCCGCGGCCGAGCTCCCTAAAGGGCTGTAGCCCGCGCCGGTGGGGCCCCGGGAGCAGCTCCGGAGGCGGCTCAGGCAGCGGCTCCACGCGGAGGGAGCTGCGCGGCCCTGGGAGCCGGATTCCAGCGGCACGGACCCTGGAGCCCAGGGCGGGGGGCACACAGCCCAGGATCTGGCACTCCCCCCGGGACAGGCAGAGGCTGGGAGGGCACAGGACAGCGAGGGCGCTCCTGCCGCCGGGGTGCCTCAAGCTGTGCAGAACAGCACCTCCCACCCCAGCATCCAGGCCCCTGCGGACTGGGAGCTGCAGTAGTTACTGCAGGAGCTGACTCCAGGGCTGGAGAGCTGGCCGCCGCCACTGTTGTTGTTCCTCCTGGTGTCACCTTGTGCCTGGGACTGAGCAGGGGGCTCACAGGATAAACAGCTCCCACTGAGCCATGCACCTGGCAGGGGCGGGGCAGCTCCCGCAGGTGCACACACCTGAGAAACACCACAGCAGGCCCCTCCCCCAGAAGACCAGCAGGAAGGACAGGGGAAAAGCAAGTTATTCACCAAGCAGCGCTGGAAAGTTCCAGGGGAAGTCAAGGGATTTACAGGATATAGAATCAGAGGATACCCCTCCTTGTTTTTTGTTTTCTGTTTGTCCCCCCCTTTTTTCTTTTTTTTTTCTTCTTTTTTTTTTCTCTCTTTTTCTCCTTTTTCCAGTACAACTTGTTTTTGGCCACTCTGTACTGAGCAAAATGACTAGAAGGAAAAACTCACCTCAAAAGAATCAGAAAGAGTCCTCTCTCCCACAGAGTTACAAAACTTGGATTACAATTCAATGTCAGAAAGCCAATTCAGAAGCACAATTATAAGGCTACTGGTGGCTCTAGAAAAAAGCCTAGAGGATTCAAGACTCTTCATGACTGCAGAATTTAGATCTAATCACACAGAAATTAAAAATCAATTAAATGAAATGCAATCCATACTGGAGGTCTTAATGACGGTTAACGAGGTAGAAGAATGAGTGAGTAACATAGAAGACAAGTTGATGGCAAGGAGGGAAACTGAGGAAAAAAGAGAAAAGCAATTAAGATCATGAGGATAGGTTCAGGGAAATAAATGACAGCCTCAGAAGGAAAAATCTACGTTTAATTGGGGTTCCTGAGGGCCCCAAAAGGGACAGAGGTCCAGAATATGTATTTGAACAAAACATAGCTGAGAACTTCCCTAACTTGGGAAGGGAAATAGGCATTCAGATGCAGGAGATACAGAGATTCCCCTCTAAAATCAGTAAAAACTGCTCAACACCTCGACATTTAATGGTGAAACTTGCAAATTCCAAAGATAAAGAGAAGATCCTTAAAGCAGCAAGAGACAAGAAATCTCTAGCTTTTATGGGGAGAAGCATTAGGATAACAGCAGACCTCTCCACAGAGACCTGGCAGCCAGAAAGGGCTGGCAGGATATATTCAGGGTCCTAAATTAGAAGAACCTGCAGCCAACAATACCTTCCAGCAAGGCTCTCATTCAGAATAGAAGGAGAGATAAAGAGCTTCCAGGACAGGCAGAAACTGAAAGAATATGTGACCACCAAACCGGCTCTCCAAAAAATACTAAGGAGGACTCTGTAATAGAAAGAGGAAGTCCAAGGAAACAATCCACCTAAACAGGGACTGAATAGGTATCATGATGACACTAAATTCATATCTTTCAATAGCAACTCTGAACGTGAATGGGCTTAATGAACCCATCAAAAGGCACAGGGTTTCAGACTGGATAAAAAGCAAGACCCATCTATTTGCTGTCTACAAGAGACTCATTTTAGACATAAGGACACCTACAGTCTGAATATAAAAGGTTGGAGAACCATTTACCATTCAAATGGTCCTAAAAGAAAGAAGGACTAACCATCCTTATATCAGATAAATTAAACTTTATCCCAAAGACTGTAGTAAGAGGTGAAGAGGGATACTATATCATACTTAAAGGATCTATTCAACAAGAGGACCTAACAATCACAAATATTTATGCCCCGGATGTGGGAACTGTAAAGTATATCAATCAATTAATAACCAAAGTTAAGACATACTTAGATAAGAGTACACTTCTACTTGGTGACTTGAATGTAGCGCTTTCTACAATCAACAGATATTCTAAGCACAACATCCCCAAAGAAAAAAAAGCTTTAAATAATAAACTGGACCAGATGGATTTCACAGATATTTACAGAACGTTACATTCAAAAGCACTGAATACATATCCTTCTCAAGTGCACATGGAAATTTCTCCAGAATAGACCACATACTGGGTCACAAATCAGGTCTTAACCGATACCAAAAGATTGGGATCATCCCCTGCATATTTTCAGACCATAATGCTTTGAAATTAGAACTAAATCACAAGAAGAAGTTTGGAAGGATTTCAAACATGTGGAGGTTAAGGACCATCCTACTAAAAGATGAAAGGGTCAACCAGGAAATTAGGGAAGAATTAAAAAGTTTCATGGAAACTAATAAGAATGAAGATACAACCATTCAAAATCTTTGGGATACAGCAAAAGCAGTCCTGAGGGGGAAATACATCACAATACAAGCAACTATCCGAAAACTGGAAAGAACTCAAATACTAAAGCTAACCTTGCACCTAAAGGAGCTGGAAAAAAAAAAAAGCAAATAGATCCTACACCCAGCAGAAGAGAGTTAATAAGATTCGAGCAGAACTCAATGAAATAGAGACCAAAAGAACTGTGGAAGAGATCAACAGAACCAGGAGTTGGTTCTTTGAAAGAATGAATAAGGTAGAAAAACCATTATCCAGCCTTATTAAAAAAAAGAGAGAGAGAGAAAAGACAAATTAATAAAATCACAAATGAGAAAGGAGAGATCACCACCAATACCAAGGAAATACAAACGATTTTTAAAACTTATTATGAGCAGCTATATGCCAATAAATTAAGCAACCTAGAAGAAATGGACCCATTTCTGGAAAACCACAAACTACCAAAACTGGAACAGGAAGAAATAGAAAACCTGAACAGGCCAATAACTAGGGAGGAAATTGAAGCAGTTATCAAATACCTCCTCAGACACAAAAGGCAGGGCCAGGTGGCTTCCCAGGGGAATTCTATCAAACGCTTAAAGAAGAAACCATACCTATTCTACTAAAGCTGTTCGGCAAGATAGAAAGAGATAGAATACTTCCAAACTCGTTCTAGGAGGCCAGCATCACCTTAATTCCAAAACCAGACAAAGACCCAACCAAAAAGGAGAATTATAGACCAATATCCCAGATGAACATGGATGCAAAAATTCTCAACAAAATACTAGCCAATAGGATCCAACAATACATTACGAAGATTATTCACCATGACCAAGTGGGATTTATCCCCGGGATGCAAGGCTGGTTCAACACTCATAAAGCAATCAATGTGATTGGTCATATCAACAAGAGAAAAAACAAGAACCATATGATCCTCTCAATAGATGCAGAGAAAGCATTTGGCAAGATACAGCATCCATTCCTGATCAAAACTCTTCAGAGTGTAGGGATAGAGGGAACAGTCCTCAGCATCTTAAAAGCCATCTACAAAAAGCCCACAGCAAATATCATTCTCAATGGGGAAACACTGGGATGCTCTCCCCTAAGATCAGGAACAAGACAGGGATGTCCACTGCTATTCAACATAGTACTAGAAGTCCTAGCCTCAGCAATCAGGCAACAAAAACAAATAAAAGGCATTCAAATTGGCAAAGAAGTCAAACTCTCCCTCTTTGAAGATGGCATGATACTGTACATAAAAAACCCAAAAGACTCCACCCCAAGATTGCTAGAACTCATACAGCAATTTGGCAGTGTGGCAGGATACAAAATCAATGCCCAGAAGGCAGTGGCATTTCTATACACTAACAATGAGACTGAAGAAAGAGAAAGTAAGGAGTCAATCCCATTTACAATTGCACCCAAAAGCATAAGATACCTAGGAATAAACCTAACCGAAGAGGTAAAGGATCTATATCCAAAAACTACAGAACACTTCAAAAGAAATTGAGGAAGACACAAAGAGATGGAAAAATATTCCATGCTCATTCATTGGCCGAATTAATATTGTGAAAATGTCCATGCTACCCAGGGCAATTTACACATTTAATGCAATCCCTATCAAAATACCATGGACTTTCTTCAGAGAGTTGGAACAAATCATCTTAAGATTTGTGTGGAATCAGAAAAGACCCTGAATAGCCAGTGGAATATTAAAAAAGACAACCAAAGCTGGGGGCATCACAATGCCAGGTTTCAGGTTGTACTATAAAGCTGTGGTCAACAAAATGGTGAGGTACTGGCACAAAAACAGACACATAGATCAATGGAACAGAAGAGAGAATCCAGAAGTGGACCCTCAACTTTATGGTCAACTAATATTCGACAAAGCAGGAAAGACTATCCACTGGAAAAAAGACAGTCTCTCCAATAAATGGTGCTGGGAAAATTGGACATCCACATGCAGAAGAATGAAACTAGACCACTCTCTTACACCAGACACGAAGATAAATTCAAAATGGATGAAACATCTCAATGTGAGACAAGAGTCCATCAAAATCCTAGAGGAGAACACAGACCCTTTTTGCACTTGGGCATAGCAACTTCTTGCAAGATACATCCATGAAGGCAAGAGAAACAAAAGCAAAAATGAATTATTGGGGCTTCATCAAGATAAGAAGCTTCTGCACAGCAAAAGAAACAGTCAACAAAACTAAAAGACAACCTACAGAATGGGAGAAGACATTTGCAAATGACCTATCAGATAAAGGGCTAGTATCCAAGATCTATAAAGAACTTATGAAACACAACAGCAATGAAAAAAACGATCCAATCATGAAATTGGCAAAAGACATGAACAGAGATTTCACAGAGGAAGACATAGACATGGCCAATAAGCACATGAGAAAATGCTCCGCATCACTGGCCATACATATTAATACCACAGTGAGATACCACTTCACACCAGTAGGAATAGGGAAAATTAACAAGACAGGAAACAACAAATATTGGAGAAAATGTGGAGAAAGGGGAACGCTCTTTCACTGTTGGTGGGAATGTGAACTGGTGCAGCCACTCTGGAAAACTGTGTGGAGGTTCCTCAAAGAGTTAAAATATAGATCTGCCCTACGACCCAGCAATTGCACTGCTGGGGATTTACCCCAAAGATACAGATGCAGTGAAACGCCAGGACACATGCACCCCGATGTTTATAGCAGCAATGTCCACAATAGCCAAACTGTGGAAGGAGCCTCAGTGTCCATCGAAAGATGAATGTATAAAGAAGATGTGATTTATGTATACAATGGAATATTACTCAGCCATTAGAAACGATGAATACCCGCCATTTGCTTCAACGTGGATGGAACTGGAGGGTATTATGCTGAGTGAAGTAAGTCAATCGGAGAAGGACAAACATTATATGTTCTCATTCATTTGGAGAATATAAAAAATAGTGAAAGGGAATAAAGGGGAGATAAATGAGTGGGAAATATCAGAGAGGGTGACAGAACATGAGAGACTCCTAACTCTTGGAAATGAACAAGGGGTGGTAGAAAGGGAGGTGGACGGGGGGTTGGGGTGACTCGGTGATGGGCACTGAAGGGGGCACTTGATAGGATGAGCACTGGGTGTTATGCTATATGTTGGCAAATTGAACTCCAATAAAAAAATTTTAAAAAATAAAAAATAAAATTTCTAAAACATAATAATCATTAGACCGCCTGCAATTACTTTTTTTTTTAAATTTTCATTTACAAGAATACTTTGTGTAGAATCATAGCCTCTATTAATAAGTCAGGAAATGTCAAGTTGTCTGACAAATGTTCTCATATCCTAGATTTACAGCAATATCTATGCTCGGGTAGAGTTTTTTTTTTTTTTTTTTTTTTTTTGAAGAGGTTTTTTTTTTTTTTCTTTTCATTCTTTTTTTTTTTTCTTTTTTTTTTTTGAAGAGGTTTTAAACAGGCAGCATTTTAATACAAATCCTTACAAAATAATCATGGATACCAAGTCAAAGCCTGAATGTCATTTGGTAATATTCAACCAAAGGAAGGGATGTGAATACAATGGGAGAATGGAGGGGCATTACATGGTATCAAAATCTCTAGGAAAGATGTTTCAAATCCTAGAGTTCCTGAGTTTCTTATATGCTCTATGTCTCCTCCCAAGCCCTCTAAAGGGCAGTGAAAAGCCACTATAGCAAATGGATGAATGTTATATCTACCATCTGATACCAAATAGAAAAAAAGGCTTATAAACAATTGTTCTATTAGAACAGCTATTCCTACTCTAACAGTGTGTTTTGTGATGATCCTCTAGCTTCAGAGATGTCTGAGGATTTGAGCCTTGTCCAGTCTTCCTTGCAACACTATCTCAAGGAATTTATAGGCGCATGTTAGATCCAACAAAGTCTTCCCGAGCACTATGAATCAGAACAAGCACCTATATTTCACTGTCATGTGGTTTATCAAGTGATATGTAACTAGTACTGATGAGACACAGTTGCACTGGAGAATAGGAACTACTTTTTTACCCTTGAAGGAGCTATGTGACTTGCAAGGTACAAAAGTTGAAGAGCCAGTGAATCTCTTGAACTGAAGTAGTCTGTGCCAATCCAGTCTCATAGAGTGAGATCACACATGTTCTAAGGATGGAGCGATTGGGCATTAGCATTTATGTTTATGAATCATAAGATCACTACAATGCTGCTGTGCAGACCTCCTGTTCAGTATCCTTTCTTACAAGGAAATAAACTTAATATTGAGGAAAGTACACTATGTCTCCTGAGTTTGCCAATCCAAAATTAGACCACTCCTGGTTGATCAGGGTGTACCTGGTACACATCTATTTTACTGAACCTCCATTTCATGTTCGAAGTGCACCTTTGGCATATTCCTTATAGAATATGGTTCTAATTTTCTCTTACTATACTTTTGGTTTTACTTCAGAAGCTCCTCTCCTTTCTTCCATCTCCGAATTACATCTTGCTGCTGAGGTGGCTGGATCAAAATTGTTAGACTTTACACATCTGGATTTGCATCCTAGCTCTGAATCTCAAGGGCTGTTTTATCCTGAGAAAATTAGTTGATTTTCTGGTGCATCAATTTCTTATTGGTATTCTAGGTGTTCCATATGTCATAATATTATTTATACCACATATAAAGTTATTTTGAATGTGTAAATGGATGAATGAATGAAAGAAGATCTAGTAAGTACACTTGTATGAACTTATATGTTGCAAAAGTTAAGAATAGCTTTCATGAGTCTTTGCATCTTACAATATCTGTGGTGGGGGACCCTAATATGTATAATGGTATATACTGTACCATATATTTATATAGATTATATCATCCAAACCATCAATGTAAACACTATATTTATTTTACATAAAACCAGAAGTTCTGAGGGTTTTTTTTGCTAATTTGACTTTATTAAATATAATTGCTAGGAATCAAGAACATTTTATCAATATCAAGAGGATCCTGTTAATACCATCATATGTAATCTTCAAAACAAGTTCATTAAGTACTACTATCCCATTTCATAGATGAAAGAAATATATTTTGAATTATTAGCATGTGGTGAAGCAAGTGTTGAAATTCAAGCTTGCCTGATTCTAAAGTCTATAATCCTTCAATTAATAATGCTACCTCTAATTAATTCAGTAACTAGAACACAATATGTAAGAAATATGTTTTCGATGAATGCATGCAAATTATTTTTGTGCTTTGTTCCTTTGAAGTAATATCATTTTATTATCTCACTCTGTAAAGGGGGTGCAATATCAACCAACCTGTGGATGACAGGAAAATATGTGGCTGATATTGCAACAACTTATATTAACATAATCTATGATACAGAATTTCACATCCAGATCCCTTAAAATCAGAATAAATTTCAGAATGTTGAAGTGTAATAAAGGAAAAAATATTCTTATTTAAAAGATAGGATTTTTCTAAATGTTTCTTTTAGATAGAGCTATTATTTTACAAAATTATATGTAATGAAAACTCTGCTACAGCATTGTCCATAACCTCTTGAAGAGGACAACAATTAGAATATTGCGGGAAAAACAGGATAGTAAGCTGTGGGATGACAGGAAGTATTTGTTTGACTGGCATAGAAAAAGTTGACTGATGTAACAAAGCCAAGGATAGATACTGAAAAAAAAGACCTCATAAGACAAAGGAAAGAAATACTATTTGTTATGGGTTGAATTGTGTCCTCTACCAAAAAAATATGTTGAAGTCCAAACCCCAGGAACCTTTGAATGTGACATTATTTTGAAACTGGGTCTTTGCAGATATAATTAAGTTAAGATGAGGTGGTTAAGATGAGTCTTTTTTTTTTTTAAAGATTTTATTTATTTATTCATGATAGTCACAGAGAGAGAGAGAGAGAGGCAGAGACACAGGCAGAGGGAGAAGCAGGCTCCATGCACCGGGAGCCCGACATGGGATTCGATCCCTGGTCTCCAGGATCGCGCCCTGGGCCAAAGGCAGGCGCCAAACCGCTGCGCCACCCAGGGATCCCGGTTAAGATGAGTCTTAATCCAATATGACTAATGTATTTTTAAGAAGAGGGAAAGTTCAGGAACACACAGATAGAAGAAGGCACATTAAGAGAAAACACCTATGTTCAGACAGAGGCAGAGATTAGAGTTACATTGCCACAACCAAAAACATCTTGGGCTATCAAAACCTAGAAGAGGAAAGGAAGGCTCCTTCCACAGAGCCTTAGAGTCTTCAAAGAGAGTAAGGCCCTCGCCCTGTCAAGATCTTGATTTCAAACTTCCAGTCTCTATAATTTAGAATACATTTCTATTGTTTTAAGCCACTAAGATTATGGTACTTCCTTACAACAGTTCCAGGAAACTCATACCATATTTCTAATAGGGTATGAAAAAAAATCCCTAAAAACAAAACAAAACAAAAAAACTTCCACACTTATCTTTTTATAGGCCATAGAGTATACAAAGTTGTTTTAGAGTGGAGAGTTGTGTGAAACTATCAATTTTCACTCTGTAAATATCTTAACATGGGTATGTTCTCATTGTTGACAAAGACTTGAAGTGAGAGTGAAAGCTTTTTCACTGTTTTATAAATCTGTGCTAACATGATTTTTCTTTGTCTTCAATAAATATGATTTTTTCCTCATTGCTCTGTTTGCCAAATCTTGACAAACTAAGAGCAAAGAAAGATTGAGCCAACTTATATTTTCCTCCGAATTACCAAAGTTTTTTTGAGGCTTACTTACTTCATAATTGCTTCAATGTCACATTTTACTTTGATGTAGGGTCCTGGTCAGAGCAAACCACCAGACTACAGCAGTTAAAAATGAATAGCTTATTTATGTAAGATATTTATTGCTGTGTAACAAATTACCCCAAAACTTAATGGTTTAAAAAAAACATTTATTATCTCACAGTCACTATGAGTAATGAATCCAAACACGATTTACCTGGGTCCTCTGGCTTTTGGTTTCTCTCAAGGCTGCTTACATCTGTAGGGTCAACTGGGAAGAATGTGCTTCCTCCTTTATTCAGGTGGTACTGGCAGGATTAGGTTTAGGTTCCTAATGGGTTGCAGGATTGATGCCTTAGGTTCTCGTGAGCCATTGACTGGAGGCCTTCCTTGGTTCCTTGACACGTGGGCCTCTCCTTAGAGCATCTTGTTTTATGGCAGTTTGTTTTATTAAATGAGAGAAGAGATAATAGCAGCAAAAAAAGAGTACAGCACAATAGAAAGCATACACCTTTGTAATTTAATCATACAAATGGTATCACTTTTGCCATATTCTGTTCATTAGAACAAAATATTCTAATAATTCCAATTCTATTCATTAAAAGCAAGTCACTGGGTTCAACTTATACTCAAGGGGAGGGAATTACACAAAAGCATAAATATGAGGAAACTGGGTCATTGTGAGCCACACTAGAAACTGCCTACCATATTATTGTGAGGCCTAATGATCAATATGGCTACTACCATTAAATGATATATCTATTTATTGAAATAATAGATAAATAATAATAAATAACATCTGATAATCTGAGTCAATAAGTAGGTATAATAATTTTATTAAAAAGAGTTTGTAATTAATAATTAAGAAATTACATAAATTTCAATGAAAAAGTAAAAAAGAGGGATCCCTGGGTGGCGCAGCTGTTTGGCGCCTGCCTTTGGCCCAGGGCGTGATCCTGGAGACCCGGGATCGAATCCCACGTCAGGCTCCCGGTGCATGGAGCCTGCTTCTCCCTCTGCCTATGTCTCTGCCTCTCTCTCTCTCTCTCTCTCTGACTATCATAAATAAAAAAACAAAAACAAAAACAAAACCCTGTGCTAATAAGATGTAGGATTAGGGTCAGGTCAGATTGATCTAAAAGATAATCAAATAATTTAGAATAATAAACTTTTTACATAACTCTGTTCATTTGCATTTGATTTATATGTGTTTTCATGTTGCAAAACAAAATATTTTCATAGAACACAATGTAATGGATGTTCCACACTAATTATTGCAGCTCACATTGGTAAAGCCAGAAAATTCAGGTTCATAAGAACAATCACTAGATCTATGTTTCCTCATGTATAATAAAGAGTGAGAAAATTCAATCAGAAAATTCCATTTTGATTCTGAAATAATAAACCTCTAAAGAAAATAAAATTATATGTTTAAATCTTTTTTTATATGTTTACTGTGTCCTTTTCAGAAAAGCCAGGAATGTGTAATTTATACATCGATGAAATGCTGTGTAATGGCAATGTAGATAACCTACAAAAAAACATGTTTATTAGGTCTGAATAGATAAGCTAAAGTGAACTAGAATAGCTAAAACAATTTTGAAAAAAAGAATCTCATTGGAAGAATCATACTATTTGATCTTCAGAATTGCTATATAACTACAATGTGATACTGACAGACACATAGAAAGATCAATGGAAAAGAAGGGGGAACAAAACCGTAGACTCACAAAAATATGTCCAACAATTCTTCCCCAAAGTGTAAAAGCAATTCAATGGAAGAAAGATATTCTTTTCAGCAGTGTGTGAATAATTAGTCTTTCCTAGGCAAAAACAAAGAAAACACCTGAACCTAAACCTCACACCTTATACAAAAATTAACTCAAAAAATTGCAGACTTAAATATAAAGCTATCAAAATTCAAGAGAACACAGGAAAAAAAATATTCATGACCTACAGTTAGGCAGAGTTCTTAAAGATGACACCAAGAGCACAATCTATGACAGAAAAGTAAGGGTAAGTTGGACATCACCAAATTAAATGTTTTGGCTTTAAAAAAAAAAAAACTCTAAGAGGATTAAAAGACAAGCCACCCACAAAGACAAATATTTGAAAATCCCATATCTTATAAAGGACTTATCTAGTATTAAGTGTATCAAATGGTGAGTATTCGTCCTTTCTGATGGCTGAGTAATATTCCATTGTATATATAGACCACATCTTCTTTATCCATTCATCTGTCGAAGGACATCATGACTCCTTCAGTTAGTTTGGCTATTGTGGACATTGCTGCTATGAACATTGGGGTTCAGGTGTCCCAGCGTTTCACTACATCAGTACTACCCAGTAGTGCAATTGCTGGGTAATAGGGTAGCTCTATTTTTAACTTCTTGAGGAGCCTCCACACTGTTTTCCAGAGTGCGCCTTAAAAAAGAAGAACCAAGTGGTAGAATGAAAATTTTCTCATTTCAAAACTTGTTAAAGAGAATAGTACTGGTAATAGAATATAAATATAGCCCAACTAAACAGAATTCATAGTCCAAAATAAATGCATATATTTTCAATAACTGAGATCTGGCAAGTTGCCAAATGGTTCAATGCAGAAATGTTTTTTTCCACAAATGATGTTGGAGTCATGACACATCATCATGCTAAGGATGATTGAAGACCTTAATTCAATCCCCTCCTTCCAAAGTAATTAATGGACAGTAGACAACAGGCTTATAGGCAAAGGCCAAAACGTTAAAACCATTAAAAGAAAATGATCACTGAGGCACAACGCCAAAACCATACATGCAAAACAAGATGAATCTATAAAAACTAAAACCCTCTGGAGATCAAATATCAATATTAAGAAAGATCAATAGTAAATCACAGACCCAGGAAAGTATTTGGAAATCATTTATTAGATAACTGACTTGTGTTTTGAATATGTAAAGAATCCTTTAGGGCAGCCCGGGTGGCTCAGCGGTTTAGTGCTGCCTTCAGCCCAGGGCCTGAACCTGGAGACTTGGGATCGAGTCCATGTCTGGCTCCCTGCATGGAGCTTGCTTCTCCCTCCGCCTGTCTCTCTCTCTCTCTCTCTCTCTCTCAATCTCTCTCTCTCTCATAAATAAATACATAAAATGTTGAAAGCCATTTTATACGCACAGAAAAGGGAATTTTTTAAAAAAAGACACAGAAAGTTACAAATGTTTTTGAGGATGTGAAGAAACTGGAACTCTCACACCTTGCTGGTGAGAATGAAAACAATTGCAACCACCTCTGCAAGCAGACTGTTAGCTTCTAAGATGTTAAAAATTGAAAAAGATGCTGTAATATTGTAAAAATAGGTTTCTACAGAAGAGAACTAAAACATAGGCCCACCCAAAAACTTTTAGTGAAGGTACAGGAGCATTACATATAATAACAAAAAAGTGTAAATATTTGGAATGTTCTTCAATGGGTGAATGCGTAAAGAAAAACTGGTGCATCCACAAAGTTGAATATGAGCTGT